>NC_090648.1:149565442-149875144 GCF_040937935.1 Hyperolius riggenbachi
GTACTTAGGGTTAGGCACCACCAGGGAGGTCTTAGGGCTCGGCACCACCAGGGGGGTCTTAGGGTTAGGCACCACCAGGGGTGATTTAAGGTTAGGAACCAACAGGGGGGATTTAGGGTAAGGCCCCACCAGGGGGGTCTAAGGGTTAGGGATAGGTACAGGGAGGGTTCTGTGTGAGAGTAGGGTTAGGTTTAGTTGTAGTAAAATGTTAGTAATATTTACTAATGTTTTCCAACAGTTATTACGAACGTACTTATATTTTCAGATTTTATTACATGAAGAAACGGTAAATGAAGGTTATTCACAATATTATACAGTTTCACTTTTAAAACAGGGAAGATTATCGTTTTCACAATTTGTGATTTCATACACATTATTAAATGTTTTTTAATTTGTAAAACATTATTTGTAAACGAAATACAACACAATATTTTTATAAACGCTTTTACCGCTTATTGTTTACACCACGCGCCCTTTTTTTCCTGACGCCCTTTTTGCATGTACGCGTTGGAATGTACTTGCACATTTGGCAGCAATCACATATATGAATGCTCATGCAACAGTAGTACTGGGTTTATATTGTTATTGTGTTTTTATTATTTTAGATTTGTAGTTAATATAACTTGGGTAAGGATCAAAATGTAAGCTCCTCTGAGAAAGCTCTGAATAGTCCAGAGGATTCCCCCATCCTCCTCAAGCCCACCTCTGCTGCCTTGGACCCTCTTGTTTTTCTGACTGTACTCTTGTCTGAGTACGAGCTTCTCTGTATTGGTCAAGAGTATGGTCTGTGCATGCCTAGTAGAAGCCACTTGTGCATGAGTGGCTTTCTTCTACTGGGCATACATACAGTGGTGTGAAAAACTATTTGCCTCCTTCCTGATTTCTTATTCTTTTGCATGTTTGTCACACTTAAATGTTTCTGCTCATCAAAAAACGTTAACTATTAGTCAAAGATAACATAATTGAACACAAAATGCAGTTTTAAAAAATGGTTTTTATTATTCAGTGAGGAAAAAAACTCAAAACCTACATGGCCCTGTGTGAAAAAGAAATTGCCCCCTGAACCTAATAACTGGTTGGGCCACCCTTAGCAGCAATAACTGCAATCAAGTGTTTGTGATAACTTGCAACGAGTCTTTTACAGCGTTCTGGAAGAATTTTGGCCCACTCATCTTTGCAGAATTGTTGTAATTCAGCTTTATTTGAGGGTTTTCCAGCATGAACCACCTTTTTAAGGTCATGCCACAACATCTCAATAGGATTCAGGTCAGGACTTTGACTAGGCCACTCCAAAGTCTTAATTTTGTTTTTCTTCAGCCATTCAGAGGTGGATTTGCTGGTGTGTTTTGGGTCATTGTCTTGCTGCAGCACCCAAGATCGCTTCAGCTTGTGTTGACAACAGTGCTGGTCGTAATGGAGAAAGCTACGCTTACGGATCATTACGCGTAATTTTACGCTATTACGCATTACGAAATTACGCTTACGGCATAGAGAGTCAATTTTGGTACATGTCTATAATTACGCATAGCACTTACGCAATTACGCGTAAGTATACCGTAATTCAGATTATTACGTTATAGGCTTACGCGTAAAATTCTACTAGCCAGTAATGCGTAAGGTCATGCTGCCAAGCGGAAAAGTTGACGCATGGATCAATGTTTGGTAGCCGCCGACTTTAAGGGTTAATAGCAAAGCCCCCTTAAGTGCTAAGAGCCTCAAATTTAGAGAATATATTAAGGAGATCAGAAGGAATAAGAGGAAAAAATTTTTTTTCAAAAAGACCTTATAGTTTTTGAGAAAATCGATGTTAAAGTTTCAAAGGAAAAATATATACATTTAAAAACCCGCCGACTTTAACGGTTAATAGCAAAGCCTGCTTAAAATTTAGGAACACCAAATTCACAGGGTATATTAAAGGGATCAGTGGGAATAAGAGGAAAATTTTTTTTTTCAAAAAGACCTTATAGTTTTTGAGAAAATCGATTTTTAAGTTTCAAGGGCGAAAATGTCTTTTAAATGCGGAAAATGTCAGTTTTTTTTGCACAGGTAACAATAGTGTTTTATTTTCATAGATTCCCCCAAGTGGGAAGAGTTTTACTTACTTCATTCTGAGTGTGGGAAATATAAAAAAAAAACGACGTGGGGTCCCCCCTCCCAGACCTCTTTAACCCCTTGTCCCCCATGCAGACTGGGATAGCCAGAATGCGGAGCACCGGCCGCGTGGGGCTCCGCACCCTGACTATACCAGCCCGCATGGTCCATGTATTGGGGGGTCTCGGAAGGGGAGGGGCAGCCAAGCTTTCCCCTCCCCCTCCGAGCCCTTGTCCAATCCAAGGACAAGGGGCTCTTCTCCACCTCCGATGGGCGGTGGAGGTGGAGGCCGCGATTTCCTGGGGAGGGGTTCATGGTGGCATCTGGGAGTCCCCTTTAAAAAGGGGTCCCCCAGATGCCCACCCCCCTCCCAGGAGAAATGAGTATAGAGGTACTTGTAGTACCCCTTACCCATTTCCTTTAAGAGTTAAAAGTAAATAAACACACAAACACATAGAAAAAGTATTTTAATTGAACAAAAAACATAACCACGAAAAAAGTCCTTTAATATTCTTAATTAACCATTAATACTTACCTGTCCCTTTAAAAGCCAGTTCCCACGCAATATCCTCGGAAATATACTAATCAGTTACAATGTAACAAAGTTATTCAATGTAACAACTTTGTTACTTTGTAACACCACCGCACCCGACGTCACTCGCCGCCGCCGCCGCCGCCACGTCTGCGCTGCAGGACCCGACAGAGCTCTGAGCTATAGCTCAGAGCTCTCTAAGCATCTTTGTATTTGGGCTCCAAGGAGCCCCATTGGTCCTTAGCAGACCAATGGGGTTCCTTCTGATTTGAAGGAACCCCATTGGTCTGCTAAGGACCAATGGGGCTCCTTGGAGCCCAAATACAAAGATGCTTTCGAGAGCTCTGAGCTAATATAGCTCAGAGCTCTGTCGGGTGAAGGGACGCTAAGTCCCCGCCGGCTCCGCTGCCCTCCCCGCCTCTCCCACATGTCACCTATATACATGCTGGCACCCATGGGTGCCAGCATGTATATGGGTGACAGGTGTGGGCGGAGTGGACGGCGGGAGCCGGCGGGGACTTAGTGTGTATGCGGCGGCCGGCGGGTGAGCGGCGAGTGACGTCGGGTGCGGTGGTGTTACAAAGTAACAAAGTTGTTACATTGAATAACTTTGTTACATTGTAACTGATTAGTATATTTCCGAGGATATTGCGTGTGAACTGGCTTTTAAAGGGACAGGTAAGTATTAATGGTTAATTAAGAATATTAAAGGACTTTTTTCGTGGTTATGTTTTTTGTTCAATTAAAATACTTTTTCTATGTGTTTGTGTGTTTATTTACTTTTAACTCTTAAAGGAAATGGGTAAGGGGTACTACAAGTACCTCTATACTCATTTCTCCTGGGAGGGGGGTGGGCATCTGGGGGACCCCTTTTTAAAGGGGACTCCCAGATGCCACCATGAACCCCTCCCCAGGAAATCGCGGCCTCCACCTCCACCGCCCATCGGAGGTGGAGAAGAGCCCCTTGTCCTTGGATTGGACAAGGGCTCGGAGGGGGAGGGGAAAGCTTGGCTGCCCCTCCCCTTCCGAGACCCCCCAATCCATGGACCATGCGGGCTGGTATAGTCAGGGTGCGGAGCCCCACGCGGCCGGTGCTCCGCATTCTGGCTATCCCAGTCTGCATGGGGGACAAGGGGTTAAAGAGGTCTGGGAGGGGGGACCCCACGTCGTTTTTTTTTATATTTCCCACACTCAGAACGAAGTAAGTAAAACTCTTCCCACTTGGGGGAATCTATGAAAATAAAACACTTTTGTTACCTGTGCAAAAAAAACTGACATTTTCCGCATTTAAAAGACATTTTCGCCCTTGAAACTTAAAAATCGATTTTCTCAAAAACTATAAGGTCTTTTTGAAAAAAATTTTTTTCCTCTTATTCCCACTGATCCCCTTAATATACCCTGTGAATTTGGTGTTCCTAAATTTTAAGCAGGCTTTGCTATTAACCGTTAAAGTCGGCGGGTTTTTAAATGTATATATTTTTCCTTTGAAACTTTAACATCGATTTTCTCAAAAACTATAAGGTCTTTTTGAAAAAAAAATTTTTCCTCTTATTCCTTCTGATCTCCTTAATATATTCTCCAAATTTGAGGCTCTTAGCACTTAAGAGGGCTTTGCTATTAATCCTTAAAGTCGGCGGCTTTTTTATATTATACGGGAGCGTAATATTACGCGATTACGGCAGACTGTGTAATTTCAATGGGAGTTTACTGTCTTACGCGTAATTTGTTACGCGTAAAACGTAACCCTACGGTCTACGTGTAATTAATTACGCGTAATACCGTAACCTTACACGTAACGCTTACGGTGCATTTGTAGTGAATTACGATGCGTAATTACGCTAATGCGTAATTTCGGCCCAGCACTGGTTGACAAACAGATGGCCGGACATTCTCCTTCAGGATTTTTTGGTAGACAGTAGAATTCATGGTTCCATCTATCACAGCAAGCCTTCCAGGTCCTGAAGCAGCAAAACAACCCCAGACCATCACACTACCACCACCATATTTTACTGTTGCTATGATGTTCTTTTGCTGAAATGCTGTGTTACTTCTACGCCAGATGTAACGGGACACGCACCTTCCAAAAAGTTCAACTTTTGTCTCGTCGGTCCACAAGGTATTTTCCCAAAAGTCTTGGCAATCATTGAGATGTTTTTTTAGCAAAATTGAGACGAGCCTTAATGGTCTTTTTGCTTAAAAGTAGTTTGCGCCTTGGATATCTGCCATGCAGCCCGTTTTTGCCCAGTCTCTTTCTTATGGTGGAATCATGAACACTGACCTTCATTGAGGCAAGTGAGGCCTGCAGTTCTTTAGATGTTGTCCTGGGGTCTTTTGTGGCCTCTCGGATGAGTTTTCTCTGCGCTCTTGGGGTAATTTTGGCCGGCTGGCCAATCCTGGGAAGGTTCATCACTGTTCCATGTGTTTGCCATTTGTGGATAATGGCTCTCACTGTGGTTCGCTGGAGTCCCAAAGCTTTAGAAATGGCTTTATAACCTTTACCAGACTGAAAGATCACAATTACAGTACTTTTGTTCTCATTTGTTCCTGAATTGCTTTGGATCTTGGCATGATGTCTAGCTTTTGAGGTGCTTTTGGTCTACTTCTCTGTGTCAGATAGCTCCCATTTAAGTGATTTCTTGATTGAAACAGGTGTGGCAGTAATCAGACCTGAAGGGTACTACAGAAATTGAACTCAGGTGTGATAAACCACAGTTAAGTTATTTTTTAACAAGGGGGGGCAATCACTTTTTCACACAGGGCCATGTAGATTTGGAGTTTTTTTTCTCACTAAATAATAAAAACCATCATTTAAAACTGCATTTTGTATTCAATTATGTGATCTTTGACTAATAGTTAACGGTTTTTGATGAGCAGAAACATTTAAGTGTGACAAACATGCAAAAGAATAAGAAATCAGGAAGGGGGCAAATAGTTTTTCACACCACTGTACTTGTGCATGCCCAGTATAGACAAGCTCGTACACGATGGGAATGCAACTACAAGAAGCATGTTTTATATGCCCTGATAGAATATGCTTAGAGGAACCCAGCTCTGGATCGGTGGGCTCGAGGAGTAGAGTGGACATCCAGAACTTCCCACTACTAAGATAAGTATCTAATTTTTATTTCAATATTTGCATTGGCGTAGCTAAGGAGCTGTGGGCCCCGATGCAAGTTTTACATTGGGGCCCCCCAAGCACTCTATACATAACAATTGATACGGTGCACCAAAACCTGCCAATGGCAACTACAGTGTCAGAGGTACAAGAAGGGGATGGGGAACAGTTTGTTAATGCTTACCACTATTCAAAGTATCTATAGAAGTGATTATTACCGGCACAGGACCAATAGAGAGCTAATACTGTATTTGAGGGATGGCCCTTCGGGGGCCCCTTAGACACAAGGGCCCCGATGCGGTCGCTACCTCTGCAACCCCTATTGCTACGCCACTGAGTATTTGCTTCACATTCCCTTTAATGACATGGCTCTGGAGCCTATAAGTGTTATATAAATGCATAACACAATAATAATAACATTGCTAAGACTAATTAACTCTTTTTCCTTGCCAACAGGAAATAGTATGCTTGTTTTGCTCACTCTCTCTTTTTTTTGGGGGGGGGGGGGGGGGGGGGTGGTGCTGTTGTAATTGATGGATGTCAGAGATTTTCCAACATGTCCTAATGCTTGTAGGTCCTCTTTTTCCACTCAGGACTTACCTCAGGTACTGTATGACTATTACAATAATGCTTATCTTGGTTGCATTGCTAGTAAATACTGGAGTATGTATACAAACATAGAACTGGCTGCAGGCTAGAGCCTACTTGGACAAGCAGACATATGATCCACAGTTTTTTTCTACGGGGAGGGTCGCAGCTTGGCTGAGAGGGTACGGGAAGTCATTGGCAGACACTGCTAGTACTTCCTTCTCTAGAGAAAATAGCAGTTAGGTGAGGTAACTTAGCTAGTCACATTTCTCACTGACAGAGCTTGTAGAACTTGACCAGTATTGTCTGCAGAGAACATACAAACAGAAAAGCCCTAATTCACTAAGACCAGAGAGCCTGTGTTGTACAGCGGTCTCTGAAAATTGTTTGTCAATAGGTGGGGGAAGTTGGCAGCCTTCACCTGTGTCATATCAGATCACTTGTTGTAGTTAAGGTTCTTTGTAAAAGAAAAACACAACATCCTAGGAGCTAGGACTACTATGCATTTGGCATTGTAGATGTAGTGGCTACAATTACATGAATGCTATTAATTTTGGCTTGCATGCAGACTTAATACACATTGAGCCCAATTCCAATCTGCTTACAATTTACACAAAATTTGCATGCAAGTTGACATTATTAGCATCTCATTTGCCATCTCTAATCACTATTTCACTGACCTTTTAGCAATCTTTACTATTATCCAATATCACCCAGGTGAAGTTTGAAATAGCAGAAAGTAAAAAAAAAAAAAAAAATCTAATCCGAGTTGCAAGACATCACAAACGTTCCACCACTTTACACATTTCCTTCATATAGAACATGAAAAGATGAAAAAAAAGCCTTTGCATTGCTCAGTGGCGTAGCTAAGAAGCTGTGGGCCCCAGCGCAACTTTTAACATTAGCCCTCCCCTCCCCCCCAAGCACTCTATACATAACAATTGATACGGCACACCGAAACCAATCAAGGACAACCACATGTCAGAAGGGGAAATAATGTGTTGATGATAACTACTATTCAAAGCACCTATAGAAGTGAATAATATTAGCACAAGACCAATAAAGAGCTAATAGTGTGGTTGAGGGAGGGTCCCCTCTGGCCCAAGGGCCCCGATGCGGTTGCTACCTCTGCACCCCCTATATTGCTACGCCACTGGCATTGCTATTTGCTAGTAATTATTGTAAATGTATGCAACATTTAGAATTTTTATAGTTGTCCTTTAAAATAAAAATGTGGAAGAATCAAAGCCAAAATCCAACGGTTATGAAAATATGAAAAGATTTTAATTTCATATATAGACAATACAAAACACATACACAGTTAACAATGCAAGGTGGCCACCCAGTGCACACACAGCGCCGCCACACCCAACAAACTTCCAGAAGGCACCAGAGCAGGTTCTAGACTTTTTTTTTTTACAGGCAGGCAAACTCGTGAGGATGCGACACCCCCCTGATTTGGAATGATCGCCTGACAATTTACTCTGCTTCATTTAATGTTCTCACATGACATGCTGTAGCTCAACACAATAGCACTCTGGCTGGCTCTCCTCTCTCTTCTCCTCCTACTCTGACTGCATGCTGTTAGTGTAAACACAGTGCAAACGTGCTGCTCCTGCAATCTCTGTGCCTGATGCAAGTTTTTCACGTTGCTTCATGAGAGAACCGGCCCTGGAAGGCACATACACATTGGACTGCAATCCAATTAGTGAAAGCTAAAGCAGTGGATTACCACAGGCTTGAGGCAAGTGTCAAACATATGCAAAGCGTGAGGTTAGATAGCCATGCAGTTCCATGTTAGTTGTACAAATGCAGTTCAAGCAACAGATTATGCATATTTGGTAAGCATCCGGAATAAGCCAAGCAGGTCCTTCTTAATTAGTTGTGCAAACCCAGTCTATATTGTAACAAGCTCATTGAGGCCTCTTGCACACTACATGCGATTCTGATTTCCGATTTTCACGCGATTTTACATGCGATTCCGATTTTTAATCTGCATGCAGCGTTTTTTCTGCATTTTTCTTCTTGTGTTGATAGCATCTAGGGAAAATCTGAATCAGAAATCGGATTTGCAATTTGCAGTGTGCAAGAGGCCTCAGCAGCATAGAAAACACGTGATGTGACGCACCATCAAGAAAGACAATGTTCACAGTTTTATAGCCATATAAAATGGGATTGGTGCAGATAAATGAGCATACAATAATACCCCACTTGTCCTAAGGGAAGATCATCAAGCAGGTAGTAGAATCCATAGACTGCCAGGCATATGAGTAGAACAGCATAGAGGATGCTATCCCTATGATGCAAACAAAGTTCGCTAGATGTGCTGGCATGAATTCCATTCAAAACAGCTCCTGCTCAATCAGATGGGAGGGAGGGGGGGGGGGGTGGACAGCCATCAAGGACAGAGACACTCACACCAAAAGAACCCGAAATGTTTTGCCGATAAGCAACCGGAGGGAGGTGCACTTGCATGCCTTTTATCAACATTGGGCAATCGTGGCAGAGGATGCACTACCCCTGCAAACCACGACCACCCGCTTCCGCAGTATGGAATATCATCAGTATCCAGGCGATTTGACCATTTGATCAAATCTGCTAGAAATCGGTGCTGCGAATGATTCCCAATGGATCGTTTTTAGCCGAAATGGATAGATTTGGTTGATTACTGGATGGAAGATTTTGCCAAATCAGCAGCAGTTCAGGAGTGTGATGCTTGCAGTGTTTGGTGTCTTCTCTCCCCTGTCGGGCACTCCTCCCTGTCTCTCTTCTCCTGGGGTGCTTGTGTAACATCACACATACTAAAGAAAAAGCACTAGAGGCCTCTAGTGGTCACATAAGGTACATGCCACAGTATCTGCAGTGTTTCATGCTGAAATCTATTGAAACTCTGTGTAGAGTGCGTGGAGGGATTTGATTCAGATAGATCCCTCCCTTATCAGATAATGATCTACGTGAGAGCTATCTGTTGGCTACATCGACCAGTGTATGACCAGCCTTAGTAAATCAAGGTCAAGGTCTCTGCCTTATCTGTCCACAATTGGTTTTATTTAAAGAGAAACTCGGACCAAAAATTGAACTTTATCCCAATCAGTAGCTGATACCCCCTTTTACATGAGAAATCTATTCCTTTTCACAAACAGACCATCAGGGGGCGCTGTATGACTGATATTGTGGTGAAACACCTCCCACAAGTAACCCCTCCCACAAGAAAAGTTCAAACTTTTGTCAGTTTCCTGTCTGTGAACCTCGTTGCATTGTGGGAAATAGCTGTTTCCAACTGTTTCCAACTGCCAAAAACCATGCAGCAGCTACATCACCTGCCAACACTAAAATGTTCACTGGAGTTGCTCTTTAACAACTGCGATATCAAGTTTACAGCTAATAGTCTAGCTTCCTGTAGGATTGTTTATTACTACTGCATAAGCCTCACCAGCTCAGGTCTCCTAACTTGGCGGGAAACACAGCATAGCAAGAAGAGAATACATTGATGTAATCTTTTGTCCTTGAAAGGGAAAAATGTGTGAGAGAGCCTTACCGCAAATAGATATATAACAACTAATACATAGCTTTCTCTGCTGGTCACAGTGACTTGATTTAAACAAAGAAATGAAATGCTCTACTTATTATTACTAGAGTTACAGATTGCCCAGCAAGCTCATGGTGTACGGTACCAGAACTTCTAGGAGAGCGTAAGGGGCTAGAAACGCTATGCAAAACAGAAATTTGCCTTCTTAAAACAGAAGGTATTTGTGATTATTCAGGTTGGATTGAGCATTTGTGGTGTCCCACAATTCATCACTGCTGAATATGCAAATCATACCTGACATACACTGATGAGGACCAACCTGTCTGAAACGGTCTGTATGCATGTTGGATTATTGTGGCTTTGTACAATTAACAAGCTGACACATCATTGCATTCCAGCAGTTCTGTAGGTGTGTTTATCTTTCAGGGACACCAAAGGGACAATCTGCATATTCAGCAGGGATGCATTGTGGGAGACATCATATGCTCACTGCAACCTGAATAATCTCAAATACCTTCTGTTTTAAGAAGGGAGATTTTGGTTTTGCATAGCATTTTAGTAAGAGTGCTTTTTGGTCCTTTTTTGCCCCTTACACACTCCTAAGAGTTCTGGTTCACCATACGCTTTGTAGGGCAATCTGTAACTCTGGGTGTCTCAAGTCCTGCCACATAGAGCCACATTAATCCATGCCATGCACTGATGAGGACCAATTCGTGCGAAACAGTCTGTATGCATGTTGGATTATTGTGGCTTTGTACGATTAACAGGCTGAAACATAATTGCATTCCAGCGGTTCTGGAGGTGTGTTCAGCTTACAGGGCCAACAAATGGACAATCTGCATATTCAGTAGTGACACATCGTGAAAGACATCATATGCTCGCTCCAACCCAGTGTTGCAGACCTCGAAAACCTTTTTTTTTTACTGACCTAAATAATCTCAATTAATTTCTGTTTCAAGAAAGCAAATTACTGCTTTGCATACTTATTATTACTAATGACAGTTAAGTGAGAGTAACATTCTGATTGGCTCTTGCCAGTGGCACAGACACTTGCACTCCCATCAATTTATATGAACAAGTTCTCCAGTTCATTATTTTTAGTTATTTGGAATCCTCCAGGAAAATTCCATTGAAATCACTGAATACAACCATTCTAGTCTGTCATTCAAGCAACAGTTAGCCTTAAATCTGCCACCTGATGGGTCAGCGACAACACTGCTAGTGGAATGTGCTTAGTCGCATAAGCTTTCATCAGCCCAATGCTTTGATATGTGAGGGGTAATTATAGCTATTCAGTGGTTTGTTTACTTTAGCTAATTTGCACAGGTCATATTTGCTGCTGAAAGTCATCTGTCTCTTGATCATGTCCATAAAAACTCCTAGGGAATTAGCTATATTTATCATAATAATGAGAATCTATTAACTTACAGTATGTCACTTTGTGTTACATGTATGATGACAAGGTTGGGAAGACGCAAAATGAGTTAGTCTACTGTATATATGAAGTAATATTCAGAGATAACTGGCCTGATTTACTAACACTAATGGATACTAACACTAAACCATTACTAACTAATGGTTTGAAAACACTGCATATTTTAAGTGATCCAGAAACTTGGCCTGTGTTTATTAATAACTGTTACTAGACTACAACAGGGGTTGCAGAGGTTTTGGTACAATGGGGCACCTCCTCTAGAGGACCCAGCTAGCGCTACTTCCAGTCTTTGCTTAGGTCATAGAAACTCATACAACAGCTTAAAGGACCTCTGTCATGAAAATCTTAAAATTTAAAATACATGTAAACATATACAAATACTGTAAGAAGTACATTTCTTCCAGAGTAAAATGAGCCATACATTACTTTTCTCCTATGTTGCTATCACTTACAGTAAGTAGTAGAAATCTGGCATTATCGACAGTTTTTGGATTAGCCCATCTTTTCATCTTTTCATGGGGGGGGTTCTCAGTGTTTTCTTTATTTTTAAAAGAACTTAGTGAATGGCAGTTGCTCCGTCCAACTCCCAAAAAAGTGTGCAGCAAGCAGGGCGGCTGGCCAGCATCTCTGTATACATTTTTTTCAGGGAGTGTCTTTATAAAGAATAAAGGCCATGCTAAGAATCCCCCATGAAGAGATGGACTAACCCAAAACCTGTTGGTAATGTCAGATTTCTACTACCTACTGTAAGTGACAGCAACATAGGAGAAAAGTAATTTATGGCTCATTTTACTCTGGAATAAATGTACTTCATATTTGTATGTGTTTTAAATTTTAAGATTTTTGCGACAGTTCCTCTTTAAGTGTTAATTAGAAGTTAGCCAGCTATACATAGCTACAAACACAAACCTGCATTGACAACCTGACTTCCAGCATTACTAGCTATGGTTTACTTTAGTCTAGGCTCTAGGTTCTCAATGTGTGATATATGTATACTCCAGAGGGTACATTTGTTGGATCCAGGGGGTACTCGGGCTTGATATAGTTAACAAAGTAAAATAAATTTAGAGTTTTAGTAAGTGATAAATTAAATAAATTCTAAATGAACAACACCAAATGAGTATTTTAGCTAATTAGATGGAATAGTAAGTGCATGGAAATTGTTTAGAAACAATAACTATATAATGCTATTAAATATATCTATTTAAAGGGGTACTTGGAATAAAAAAAATATATTTTTACCAGAGTTACTTGGTGAGCACAAGGTTTCCAAAGGGGTACATATCAATATAATGTTGAGAAACACTGGTCTAGGTGATAGTAGCAAAAACGTTTCTGTATCGTGTTGGCCAAACAAATTATGTAGGTAGAAAAAACAAAGTCTTGTAAAAGTAATACCTTTTAATGGCTAACTGACAAGGTTAAATGATGCAAGCTTTCTGGGATCTAGTCCCCTTCTTCAGGCATATTTCCAGATGTTTCCATACTTCAGCTAACATCTGGAAATATGCCTGAAGAAGGGGGCCAGATCCCAGAAAGTGTGCATCATTTAACTTTATCAGTTAGCTATTAAAACATTTTACTTTTACAAGACTGTTTTTTTTTCTACCTACATGGTCTAGGTGACAAATGCTAATTCTTCAATCTTACTTCAAATATTGTTGATTAAATCTAGGCTAGTTTTCCTGGATCCCTAAGGTTCTCCACTGTTGCCCATTGTATGTTAGCCTATAGTTGTACATATAGTTGTAATTAAAAAACAAATGAAACAGAACTTTTTAGGTAGAGCATGTAATCTGTTTTCCAGTCCAGCAACACTGTAAGTTATGTCTTTGATTCAAGGCAGTATTTCCGCTGCTACAGTTTTGATCAGCCCCACTTCTAAAAATATAGATCTTTTTTGGATTTCCATTAAAATATTGAAAGCAAGTGCCTTCAAGCAGAAAATCCATAGGTGAGAAGCAAGGATGATTACAGAACAGGATGCTGTTTTGGGCGTATGTACTTTCCTAAGCTGTCCAACAACAATTGGTCTCCAAATTTCAAATAATGACAGGCTGGCCAGCCAATGAGATTCAAGGCAAACAAGGATCACGCATACCACCGCCTAGCAGAAACGGTGCTCTTAATTTTGTAAATGTAGACTTAGTTACAGACAAACAGGTTGAGCTGCATGTGATAGCTAATGGGTAGAAGCATCAGGAGGGTGTGGAAAGCATTTAGGATCCAAGCCTGGCTCATTTTGATAAAAGTCAGATAGCCCACATTGCCTGTGGATAGGCAGATGTGTGTGTCAGTCACAGCCCCTCCAGCTGCACTGAACACTCTTTCTGATAAGACACTTCATTTACATGTTCTGCAAGCTGCAGCAACAGAGTCATCTTGGAATAAATAATCCATGGGGTCTTTCTTCACTCCTAATGTTGTTGGTCCACATACTGGAGCTGACATACTCATTGTTCATCATGGAAAAGCCCTGACTATGAGTTCCTTGTGGAACCAGGCCTGAGCAATGCACTCTAAGGCTTCTTGCATTTTATACATTTTATGCCCCTAGTCCAAGTATGTTATGACTCCCCTTTCTTCTTCTGCAGCGCCCCTCTAATTCCATTTGCCCCTTCTTCCAAGTGTATCATCCATGTACAGCAGCCACTTTCTTTCATGAACAGCTCCCTCAAGCATCAGTTGCCTTTTTCATGTGTTGCTCCCTATGTTCATCCTCTTCTATCATATGTACAAACTCCTCCTTCATGTCCAGGTGCCACTTGGCCTGCAGCCACCCAAGGCCCGGGCCTTTGTGGCCTTTCCAGAAATCCGGCCCTGCATATATTCTTATCTAAATCATGTTGGGCGGATGTGGCACAAGCAAGGCCGCTCGCTAGCCGCTTATACCACCTTAGTGGAAACTCTGGATTTAATCTTATATCTGCACAAGAACCTATCCATTTGGTGGACACTACTGATGGCGACTGAGACCTCAGAACTTATACACACGGGAGTGGTGACTATACCATGCTTTATGTGCCTTCCAAGACTGTTGGATGAACTGTACACTACTTGGTCCTATTTCTCTTGAGAAGAGGATGTTGTCCTATCTAGCCTGGGCTAATCTGCGAATGGGCTTAGCGCAGATTGTTTGTGTATGGATTCAGCATTGGATCATAGCTAAGGGCCTCATAGGTCCTGCATTTCATGACTGGTCTGCGATTGGGTTCAGTCCCATACATTATAAGATTTGACATCATTGGACACTCAGTGGATTAATACTATCTTGAATTTTAGCTGTGCAACTGAATTATCTGCCACCTCTTTTGGAAACTATAGCATGGTCTTGAACAGGTCAACCATTCAGTGGATGGACTGTGCACAGAGAAGTTTCCATTTCTTTGAAGAATACAGACGGAATCTACCACAATTTTTCAGCTAGTGGGCCTTTTTTTTATTTTTAATCGATATAATGGGCTGTCTTGGAAGAACTCTCCTGCAGTCTATTCACAGTTGCCAATAAGAATTCATCAGAGACAAACACAGAATACAGAGAAATGAATTTCTTCAGCAACTATATGTGGAATAAAGACTTTCCATTGTGTGCTGTGCATGAGTTGAGTTTGGGTCTACTTTAAAGACTAGGTTCTCAACATGTGGTACGCATACCCCAGGGGGTACTTCTGATGGGTTCATGCTTTTAAAAGGGGTACATATCCATGAAATGTTGAGAAACACTACTTTAAAGAATGTCTTAGTAGAGTTGCTCATATGTAGCAAGGATATGCATGTGGTCGAGTTGATCAAGTGATTTGCTTGTGATGATGTAAAAACACAAGGTGTTACAGCAAAGACTTTCAATCTTGCAGCATGTTTTGAAGATTAATATACTACATGGTGATGCTTGAAACATGTAGTGTGATCAGCTTCAATAAATTCTACAAAGCTGCAGGACTTCTGTGTGCCGCCTTCTCATTTCACGTCATTATACTGTTTAGGGGTTGGCACCAGCACTGCGACTGCCTGACAATAGCGGGAACAGTAAGTTAGATTTCTAAGGCTCTGATTTGCTGGTTACAAATTATGCCTTGCTTATGTTTCCTGTGTGGGCTAAAACAGGAAGTAGGTATAGGGAGAGGAGGCTGAGCCAGCACTGCAGTTAGGGTACTTTATTGTAAAAGGCACTTACAGTTAAACAGCAGCCAGGTGTCAAGGCAGGTTAACTGGGCGCCAGGTCTGTGTCCCCCTGCGGACGTCTGTTTCGCGCTAACAGCACTTGTTCACCGCAATGGGGAAGGTTCCCCATTGCGGTGAACAAGCGCTGTTAGCGCGAAACGGACGTCCGCAGGGGGACACAGACCTGGCGCCCACTTAACCTGCCTTGACACCTGGCTGCTGTTTAACTGTAAGTGCCTTTTACAATAAAGTACCCTAACTGCAGTGCTGGCTCAGCCTCCTCTCCCTATACCCACGAATCTACTGTTTATTCTTGCTGGAGCACGCAGCTCAGAGGGACCTACATCCTTACAGTACATTATACAGCATAGCCCAGCCTGGCCTCCTGTAACAATCCTAGTTGAGTGCTGGAACTTTACTTGCTCTTGCCCATACTAAAACAGGAAGTAATCACAGCAAATTAGAGTCTTATAAACCTATCAACTGTTAGCATACATCTCCATGAGTTCTTCTACACATGAGTAACTATACTAGCCAGCTAGATCACCTAGCAATAAATGCCTAGGGCTAAAAAATGTCTGGTATTTAAAGGCCCAAGGTGGGGCCATATACTAGACAAGTCTTTCTTAACCTTTTCACCCTGGAGGAACCCTTCAAATCATTTTTGGATCTCAGGGAACCTCTTTATTAATGGAGGGAGTGGGGATTTATCTTGCAGGTGGCAAGAAACCTAACTACTTTAGAACCGCTACACACCAATTGGCGTGGACACGGCGGCAGCCCCAGGACCGCCTAACGCCGTTCGGTGTGCAGTCCTAGGGGCGTGTTTTGCAGGATATTGCATATTGATGGGTGCGCATCTCCGCTTGGATGGCGGAGTGGAGTCTCGGAGACTGTTAGATGGCGAAATGTTTTGCCGTCTATTAACACTGTACAGCGCTGTGATCTAAGGCAGCGCTGTACTGGGGATAGCCTAGTGAAACGGCAGTCCTCTCTAGAGACACAGGAGTGATCGGCTGTCATGGGCTGATGCCTATGACAGCCGATCATAGTGATTGGCTGGTGGGGGAGGGAAGGGACATAGTAAAAATAAAAATAAACTAATTTATTTCAAAATAAATGAAATAAATATTTATAAAAAAAAACAAACAAACATCTTGGGAGCAATCATTGCCCATCAACAGAGAACTCTGTTGGTGGAACGAAAAGGGGGGGGGGGGGGGGAGGAATCACTTGTATGCTGAGTTGTAAGGCCCTGTGCTGAGTTGTGAGGCCTTAAAGCAGCAGTGAGCTGATTACCAGAAAATGGCCTGGTCTTTAGGGGGGTTTAAGCCCGTGGTCCTGGCTAAAAACGTTATTAACTGTAACAGCCTCCATGTTTATCCCCCATTCCATGTTCCTCCTCTATAGTGCTTCCTATTATAGCAACTTACGTCAGTGTTCCCTATTTTAGTTACCACAATTATAGTGTGCCCCTATAATATTGCTCTATTATCATGCCTCACCATCATACTGCTTTAATTACTGCGCTCCTTATTATACTGATACCAATGAATACCTTCTTTTTATAGAGGAGCCAATGAGGTACTTCCCCCACCTCCCCCCGCGACAACTGAAGTGAGTGTCACCAGAGGGAGAAATGGCGGGTAGCCCCTGCAATGTCCTCAAAACCTTGGCATTCCAGGAAGCCCTGGTTGAGAAACTGTGTACTACTAAATGATCACATAAACATGATGTCAGGAGTACATGTGGAGAGGCATGTATCTGTCCACATAGGGTTCAATTTCCTTGCTCATCCCCAGCTGCTGATTGGCTGCTCTGGAGGCCCAGGGTATCATTGCGATCCAGGGTTCCTTCAATATTACTGTTGGTCTTTTATTGGTTATCTACAGCATAGCAATATTCAGTACAGTATTCCAGGTATCCATGGATTCATACCCTGAGGCTGTGGGATAATGGAGGAGGCACTAAAGTTGCACGGCTGGAGGAGGCACATGTGGGATGTCATGCGGCTGGAGGAGGCCCTAAAGCTGCGCATCCGCACTCATGTATATGCGGACTGCGCAGCCGCGGCAATCCTGGTGGCCATTTTATGCAGGGAAAGCTAGCCTGACCAGTGGTGTGGGGTTGGGATGCGACCTGGGGCTGCATACATGTACAGAAACTGTGTGGAATGAAGGGAGGGCGCGGATGGCGTCCTCCATAGAACAACATTGCACACAGGTATTAATCTTTATTTCTTTTTTTTCACCTCGTAAGTCCGTTAAATGTATACAGAGTTGGAACTGTGTTGATTAAGTTTGGCAAGGCATTCCACATTGTAGGGGCAGCATGACAGAAAGCTCTGGCTCCAAAGGTTTTAAGTTGGACTCTAGGGGGTGGTCAAGTTATTGGATCCTTTTGATCTGAGGTTGTTGGTGGTGGTGACGCAGTTGCAACAAATACTTCAGTATAAGGCTACGTTCCCAGTAGGACATTGCATCACATTCCCTGTATAACCTAGCCTCAGGGTTTACCTACACAATCTGCTCATAGTATTCAATATCTGTTGACCCTTATGCTTCACAGAGATGGTAAATATTGGTCAGTGGCTGGGCAATCATAACTGATTTTTTGTTTGCTTGTAACCTACCATTAGAAAAAGAGAGCCAGCAATGTCCATCAAATGTCATATCTGGCATCACCTTAAATTGACATGCGAAGGATACTAGTGTGTTTGGCAACCTTCTCACCTGAACACTACCGTTTGCAAACACCACAGTGACAGCTCCCACCTTATGCAAGTGTTTTCAGGTAAACTGATATTTATCTGACAGCAACAAACCATATGTAACAGTCTTTTCATTCAGTTATCTATGGACATTCCATTACATCTGCCCAGTTAGACTGTTTATCACTAGCTGACAGTATTTATTGGTGATGACCTAACCACCTCAAGAAAGTTCATCTTCAAACCTTCTCAACGCATAAACTAGTCTTCTGGGTGGCATTTGCCTCAGGAGGTTGTTCTTTTCTCTTCCTCTCTCTATAGCAGAGAACGTGCCCAAGCTGAGCTGGGATGACCAAGCATGTTTGTGCAAAACATTTTCAAGTCTAACTTCTAAAGCCTAGTACACACTTTCAGTTATGATTACCAACCACTGACCAATTTTACCACCTTCATGTTGTATGAGGGTTTACGTACACAAAATCTGCCCATAGTATTCAATATCTGTTGACTTTCATACTACATGGATGTGGTAAAGCTGATCAGTGATAAGCCAATCATATTTCAAAGTGTGTACCAGGGTTTATGCTGATTGGGTCCATCTTCACTATAAGCCACACCCATCTAATTCAGCTGTCAATATGGGCATTGGTTAAATAGTACAGCAGTGCAAATGATGTGCTCCTGTACTGTTCCACCAGTGTCCAGGCTATTACTAGAAGACTGGTGGTCCAGCAGCTAATGATTAAAATGATGAACGATTAAAGGACAATGAAAAATGATTAAAGGGTCAATTTTCACTTTCGCCTTAGTCTACATAACTCAAAATGTTTAATACAATTTTCAGTGTTTTCCACTTCATCTGAACCCAAATGAGTATTTGAAATGAAAATAGACAGGAATGAACAGGCATTTTCACTGCATGAACACACGTGTGAATGCTGCTGCAGGGGGCTTTTAGGGCTGTTTCCATGGCGATTGCACTGTACTTGCCGATCACTGGTAATTGGCAAAGCACTGCAATCGCATTGTGCAACATTCCAGGAACAATTGTGTTGCGATTCAGCAATCACCCTCGGTGTGAAACATCCCTTATAAATGCCATCTGACAGTCTAACGGTGTCCATTAATAATACAGTCTTGATTGTGCACACTTCCATGTAATAAGATGGAGTATCTATTCAAAGTATATTCACTCAGATTACCCTTCTACTACATTGATTTGGTAAGATTGTACAATCAATATTGTATCATTGATTGGCACCTTAAGAATTGTTTATGTCTGCGTGGCCTCACAGCAACCAACCACAGACTCTGTTTACACTTATTATTTATTTATATATTGTATTTATAAAGCGCCAACATATTACGCAGCGCTGGACATTAGTTTAGGTTACAGACAATGTTTAGGGGTGACATACAGCAAAATGACAATACCTGAATACAAGAAAGACCAGATCATGCAGCACAGTATGAGTACAAGGTAATGCTTAGTCAGTCACTGGATGGAGCATGGATATTAGGCAAGTTAGGTTCACTCAAATGCATAGCATGGGTTCACAGTAATGGAGGTGCATGATCAGGTAGGACACAAAAGGAGGAGGACCCTGCCCAAAGGCTTACAATCTAGAGGAGAGGTAAGGACACGAAAGGTAGGGGGCCAGAGTTCAGCTGTGGGTTTAGAGCACTTGTGAGGGGTAGTAGGCCAGAGTGAAAAGGTGAGTTTTGAGGGCTTTCTTGAAGATGTTGAAGGAGGGGGCTGCCCTAATGGGTGGAGGTAGGGAGTTCCATAGTGTTGGAGCAGCTCTTTAGAAGTCCTGGAGGCGTGCATGGGACTGGGTGATGCGGGGGCGGTTAGGCGAAGTTCATTGGAAGAGCGGAGTGAGCGGCTAGGTGTGTACCTCTGAGTAAGATCAGAAATGTAGGTTGGACAGGTTTTGTGGACAGATTTGTAGGTCAGACACAGTATCTTGAATCTGATTCTGGACTGGATAGGAAGCCAGTGGAGGGATTCACGGAGGGGATCCGCCATGGTGGAGCGATGGGAGGAGTGAATAATTCTGGCTGCCGCATCCATGATGGACTGCAGTAGGGCTGTTCGGGTCATAGGGAGACCAGACAGAAGGGCATTGCAGTATAAAATAAGTATAAAATAATGCAAGGAGTACTCGATTTGCGTAAGAGGGTCAACAAAGAAAAAATACTGAGGAATATGGGGTGCAGGATGTATGCAGTCTGCGAAGTGAGCTAAATCAAGTAGTATACACAGATGCACAGCTTGCCTTTATAAGAGAAAATCCACAACCAGCCACAACCCTTCAGCTTATCTAAGAACAGGTAAAGCATAGAACCGATAGCTTTTATCACTGCATCAGCCCAACAAAGATCTCAAAAAACACCTTGAAAGCTAAAGCATGTTACACACTTTCCATTATGGTTGGCCAATCACTGACCAATTTTACCACCTCCATGTAGGTAGCGCTAGTTCACAATGGGATTGCAAATCGCAATTTTGCTGCGCAAAAGTTCACATTTTTAGAGTGATTTGTGATTCCTATTCAATAGAAACAGAATCACAACTCAATCGCCCCCAAGATGCTGCATGCAGCGAGTTTTATGTTTTATGCAAATCACAAAGCTGCAGTGAGAATGATCTTATAGGGACACATTAGCCACAGTGCTTTGCTGATCGGCGGTGATGCAGCGGTAGATACAGCACTACTACAGCCTACCCAGCCTAACTATTGATCCTGATACCACAGGAAATGAATGGACATAAGCATTGTTCCAACCCTTTTCCTATCCAAAGCTATAAAAAGGGTTAGGGTGAATTTGGATTTGAACTAATTGTAATTTTTTTCAGTTGTGTTTTAGGCCAAGCAGATATCGGGCTCAATCCAAATCATTGTTTCTCCTTTTTCTCAAAGTTTTCTTCTAGATGATCTTTTAAGCCACCATGCAAGCAAGAAAATAGAATAATTGTGACACTACCTTTTCACCTACTTTTGGTACTTTTTTAATTGCAGAGTGCTGAAAAGTTATTTTAAACAGAAGATGAAAATTATCTCTTAGGAGAAAACTTAAGAAAAAAGTGAATTGGATCAGGCCCAAGTCTTATGTCACAGCTGTAATGTTCTGACACTCCTACCTCATATTCTTCTGCTTCCCGACAGTACTTCTCCTTCATCCTCAGCAGTTCGTCCTCCAGCATATTTCTGGTGTTCAGAAGATCTTCATATTCTCTGCAAAGTTTCTCCACCTGTAGCCTGTATACATTGGATTCTCCTTCTCCCCCACGTCGGTCCTCCTCACTCTGCCTCACAATGATTTCTAGTTCTTCTATTTTCTTCTGATAGTATACAAAAGCATCTTTCCATGAATCAGAAAGTTCAAGTGAGAAGCTCTCAATCTCTGTCAAACTGAGTCTGGGTCTGGAAACCTCCTGCATGGTAATGTGTAAGGGTGTCTGTAGGGCCTGATCCCTCAGGGCTTGCAGTTCTTCTTCATGAGAACCCTGAAGCATCTGGCACTCCTGCTGCAACTGAATATACAGCTGCTCCAGGGCAGCTTGGCTCTTCTGAGCTTGCTGAAGGTCTTGCTTGTATTGTTTGAGCTGTTGGTCAATCTTCAGCCTCATGTTCTTCACTTGTTCCCACAGTTCCTGCAATTCCTGCAGTTCATGCAGCAGGTTGTCTCTCTGCAGCTCCGCTTCACATTTCTGTATGTTAAGGTCTTCCACTTTCCTCCTCAGTTCACACATCTCAGGATGGTACACTTGTGTCCACTGTACTTCTCGCTCCGATCGGGCTCTCTGGACTTCTTCAACCAGCTGCTGGTTCTCTCTTTCTAGTTGCCTCACCCTGGACAAGTATAGGTCCAGACGTTGATTTAATTCATTTAGTTGGGCTTTTTCATCCCCAATTTCTCTCCTTACAAACAGCATCTTGAGAAATCAGTGGACCCACACTCAACTTTTCCTTTCTTCTTGTGTCCCTCTTCCAGGAGTCTTATTTCCTCAGATGTTCCACATTAGAGTCCCCTGCTGAAGTGACAGAGAATAAGGTTAAGAGTTCTGTGTAGTGACAGTTTAAGGAGGAGCTCACTGACACTAGACTTCTGAGCTGGGCTTTCAAAAAAAAGAAAAAAAAAGTAGAAAAAAATAGTTACAGCCAAAACAGAATGGGAATTACTGCACTGAGCGCTTAGTGGTGAGTCATCGCCATCTGCTGGAACAGTTATGAACTGGCATCTGTTAGAGAACAGTTTTCATCAAAAAGATTTTCCAAATAAAAGTAAATCCAAAACAGTACAAAAAGAAAAAAATTAAAGTTGGATACTCCCCTATGTAAGGGAAATACAATAGAGCCCAGATTTGCTTTTTTAGATACATGAAGCCCAATTTTCCAGAAATGTGGGATGTCATGTAGAATATAAACAAATACAGAATGCAATGATTAACAAATCAATTTAACAATATACTAAATTCATAATAGTCAAGATACAACATATGAAATGTTGAAACTGAGAAATAATATTGTTTTCTGAAAAATACATATGCTCATTTTGAATTTAATGCCAGCATTATAGACAGTTGGTAGAATGACAACAAAAGAATTGGCAGCAGAAGATTTCTGTAAAAAAAAAGTTACAGATTGCCCAGCAAGCTCATGGTGATTGGTGAATCAGAACTCCTAGGAGTGTGTAAGGGGCTGGAAGAGATCAAAGATTCAAGCACTTTATTGTCTTTGTTTAACACAACAAAATTACTGTCAATGACAGCCCACGGTGCACATACAGAACATAGTGATAGTAACAAAGGTAGAAATAGAGGAATTATACAAGTATGCCATGTATTTCAAATATTTAAACAATTTGTACACAGTGTTCATTATTTCAGAGAGGATTCAGAATTTATCAAGTTTACGGCAGATGGGAAAAGCTGGTTTCAGTCTGTTTGTTTGTATGTTAATTGATCTAAAACATACATGTCAAATTCCGACCCGTGGGCTAAATCTGGTCCTCAGAACCATCAGGTTTGGCCATCAGGTGGTTTTCCCACTTTGCATTATGTTTGGCCCACTTAGGACCACCAGAGAAGCTTTATTGGAGGGAAAGCCCTAGATCACCAGGGAAGCCATATGGGGAGGGGGAAAGCACTAAGTACCAGGGATCTATATAGGAGAAGGAAGGGGCCACTATGCACCAGGGAACTGTATAGGGGAAGGAGGGTGCCACTAGACACCAGGAAACTGTATAAGGGAGGGAGGCGCGTTAAACATTTGGGAATTGCATAGAGGAGGGAGGGA
The DNA here is from genome assembly GCF_040937935.1 of Hyperolius riggenbachi. NCBI lineage: Eukaryota > Metazoa > Chordata > Amphibia > Anura > Hyperoliidae > Hyperolius > Hyperolius riggenbachi. The sequence continues at coordinate 149,588,907 of NC_090648.1, forward strand.
GAACCACTAAACACCAGGGAACTGAATAGATGAGGGAGGAGGGCAACTAGGGACTAAGGAATCATATAGGGGAAGGAGGGGGGCACTAGATAATAGGGAAACATACAGGGGATTGAGGATAGCTATTTGACACCAGGGAACTATATAAGGGAGAGAGGTGGCCACTAGACATTGAGGTTGGCCCACGACTTGGTCCCAGAGCTCAATTTTGGCCCATTTGGTGTTTTAGATTGACACCCCTGACCTAAAACATCTACCCGATGGAAGGAGCTCAAGCAAGGCATTTCTGGGGTGAGTGTTGTCCTTAATAATGTGTTTGTCCCTTCTCATACAGCGAGTCTTATACAATAGTTTAAGCAAAGGTAGTTCAGTGCCATTAATGGCCTCCACTGAGTGTTTTTACAACTCGCTTCAGGGTTTTTCTAGCAGCCTTGGTGCAGCTGTTGTACCAGGCCGTCATGCAATTTGTCAAAACGCTTTCTATAGTGCATCTGTAGAAATTAACCAGCAGCTTCTGTGGAAGTTTAGGGCTTCTTCATTTTCTCAAAATGTAGAGGCGGTGTTGTGCTTTGCCAGATACAGCTAAAGTGTTGTCAGCCCAGGACAGGTTCTCTGCGATGGCGACTCCCAAAAGCTTAAAGCTGGAAACTCTCTCCACAGCCTCTGCCTTGATCATTGAATAACTTATTTGTTTGTTTTTTTGTGTTTAATAACAGGTTGTTAATGATACACCATGCAGGCAGGTTCCTAACTTCTTCTCTGTATGCAGCTTCCTCAGATCAAAAAGCCCCCTTACTAAAATGCTATGCAAAACAGAAGCTTGCCTTCTTAAAACAGAAGGTATTTGTGATTCATGTTGGAGTGAACTCTGAGGTGTCCCACAGCACATCACTGCTGAATATGCATCTCTTTGTTATCTCTTGTAACTAAACACCTCCAGAACCGCTGGAATGCAATAATGTGTTAACTTGCTAAAGTGGGCCTGAACTCTTGCACAGGACAAAGGGAAGACAGAAAGAAATGCACCCTGTATGTATTTATAGAGTTTAGCCTGTTTAGTTCCCCCTCATCTGTGTCTAATCACAAGTGGTCATTTGATCTCGACCCTGTGTCACATGACTGCCACGGCAGGTATGGCAGATAAGCTAATTTGAAAGCACAGGATGTTAACAATATGTCTGCTTCCATGAATCAGAAATAGAAATAGTGCAGGTTTATTTTAGGATTTGTGTCAGCTGTAACAAAGAAGTGTATTAGGTGTTCTCTTTGTACAAAGAGACTCCACTTGATAAAAGGTTAAGAAGGTTTATTAGCACAATAGACAACGCGTTTCGCGGTCCAAGCCGCTTCTTCAGGTCAGTGGGCACATGGCACATGGGCACATGGCAATCTCCTGCAAGCTGGGACGGGAGAGAGCGAACAGAGAAGTGAGCGGCATTGTAGGGATGCATCAGCACCTGTCACTGACCTGAAGAAGCGGCTTGGACCGCGAAACGCGTTGTCTATTGTGCTAATAAACCTTCTTAACCTTTTATCAAGTGGAGTCTCTTTGTACAAAGAGAACACCTAATACACTACACGGGCGCCTCCTATCCTCTTCGGAAATCGATCCTGTATTACCATACTCGTGGGGTTCTTCGCGACTTACGAGAAGCGAAACCTTTTTCTAAGGAGCAGCGACCAATGATTATAAAGACCGAGTGGGGACGGGACTTCCCTACACGCCTATACAAGTGGTTGCCTTCAAGCAACCTACACTTGTGAGTATATTTACTCTTAATTTTTATCTCATTATCTGAAGATAATACACCACGAGGGCTCCTGGTACCCCTGCGGGTTTTTCTTTTCTTTTCTCCATACTGACCGTAACAAAGAAGTGTTTTTTGTTTAACCACTTGAGGACCTAGGGCTTTCTACCCCTTAAGGACCGGCCACTTTTTTTCCATTCAGACCACTGCAGCTTTCACGGTTTATTGCTCGCTCATACAACCTACCACCTAAATGAATTTTGGCTCCTTTTCTTGTCACTAATAAAGCTTTCTTTTGATGCTATTTGATTGCTCCTGCGATTTTTACTTTTTATTATATTCATCAAAAAAGACATGAATTTTGGCAAAAAAATGATTTTTTTAACTTTCTGTGCTGACATTTTTCAAATAAAGTAAAATTTCTGTATACATGCAGCGCGAAAAATGTGGACAAACATGTTTTTGATAAAAAAAAACCCATTCAGTGTATATTTATTGGTTTGGGTAAAAGTTATAGCGTTTACAAACTATGGTGCCAAAAGTGAATTTTCCCATTTTCAAGCATCTCTGACTTTTCTGACCCCCTGTCATGTTTCATGAGGGGCTAGAATTCCAGGATAGTATAAATACCCCCCAAATGACCCCATTTTGGAAAGAAGACATCCCAAAGTATTCACTGAGAGGCATAGTGAGTTCATAGAAGATATTATTTTTTGTCACAAGTAAGCGGAAAATGACACTTTGTGAGAAAAAAAAAAAAAAAAAAAAGTTTCCATTTCTTCTAACTTGCGACAAAAAAAAATGAAATCTGCCACGGACTCACCATGCCCCTCTCTGAATACCTTGAAGGGTCTACTTTCCAAAATGGGATCATTTGTGGGGTGTGTTTACTGTCCTGACATTTTGGGGGGTGCTAAATTGTAAGCACCCCTGTAAAGCCTAAAGGTGCTCATTGGACTTTGGACCCCTTAGCGCAGTTAGGCTGCAAAAAAGTGCCACACATGTGGTATTGCCGTACTCAGGAGAAGTAGTATAATGTGTTTTGGGGTGTATTTTTACACATACCCATGCTGGGTGGGAGAAATATCTCTGTAAATGACAATTTGTTAATTTTTTTTACACACAATTGTCCATTTACAGAGATATTTCTCCCACTCATCATGGGTATGTGTAAAAATACACCACAAAACACATTATACTACTTCTCCTGAGTACGGCGATACCACATGTGTGGCACTTTTTTGCACCCTAACTGCGCTAAAGGGCCCAAAGTCCAATGAGTACCTTTAGGATTTCACAGGTCATTTTGAGAAATTTCATTTCAAGACTACTCCTCACGGTTTAGGGCCCCTAAAATGCCAGGGCAGTATAGGAACCCCACAAATGACCCCATTTTAGAAAGAAGACACCCCAAGGTATTCCGTTAGTAGTATGGCGAGTTCATAGAAGATTTTATTTTTTGTCACAAGTTAGCGGAAAATGACACTTTGTGAAAAAACACAATTAAAATCAATTTCCGCTAACTTTTGACAAAAAATAAAATCTTCTATGAACTCACCATACTCCTAACGGAATACCTTGGGGTGTCTTCTTTCTAAAATGGGGTCATTTGTGGGGTTCCTATACTGCCCTGGCATTTTAGGGGCCCTAAACCGTGAGGAGTAGTCTTGAAACGAAATTTCTCAAAATGACCTGTGAAATCCTAAAGGTACTCATTGGACTTTGGGCCCTTTAGCGCAGTTAGGGTGCAAAAAAGTGCCACACATGTGGTATCGCCATACTCGGGAGAAGTAGTACAATGTGTTTTGGGGTGTATTTTTACACATACCCATGCTGGGTGGGAGAAATACCTCTGTAAATGGACAATTGTGTGTAAAAAAATCAAAAGATTGTCATTTACAGAGGTATTTCTCCCACCCAGCATGGGTATGTGTAAAAATACACCCCAAAACACATTGTACTACTTCTCCCGAGTACGGCGATACCACATGTGTGGCACTTTTTTGCACCCTAACTGCACTAAGGGGCCCAAAGTCCAATGAGTACCTTTAGGATTTCACAGGTCATTTTTGTTTCAAGACTACTCCTCACGGTTTAGGGCCCCTAAAATGCCAGGGCAGTATAGGAACCCCACTAATGACCCCATTTTAGAAAGAAGACACCCCAAGGTATTCCGTTAGGAGTATGGTGAGTTCATAGAAGTTTTTATTTTTTTGTCACAAGTTAGCGGAAATTGATTTTAATAGTTTTTTTTCACAAAGTGTCATTTTCCGCTAACTTGTGACAAAAAATAAAATCTTCTATGAACTCACCATACTCCGTACGGAATACCTTTGGGTGTCTTCTTTCTAGAATGGGGTCATTTGTGGGGTTCCTATACTGCCCTGGCATTTTAGGGGCCCTAAACCGTGAGGAGTAGTCTTGAAACCAAATGTCGCAAAATGACCTGTGAAATCCTAAAGGTACTCATTGGACTTTGGGCCCCTTAGCGTACTTAGGGTGTAAAAAAGTGCCACACATGTGGTACCGCTGTACTCAGGAGAAGTAGTATAATGCGTTTTGGGGTGTATTTTTACACATACCCATGCTAAGTGGGAGAAATATCTCTGTAAATGACAATTGTTTGATTTTTTTACACACAATTGTCCATTTACATAGAAATTTCTCCCACCCAGCATGGGTATGTGTAAAAATACACCCCAAAACACATTATACTACTTTTCCTGAGTACGGCGGTACCACATGTGTGACACTTTTTTGCAGCCTAGGTGCGCTAAGGGGCCCAACGTCCTATTCACAGGTCATTTTGAAGCATTTGTTTTCTAGACTACTCCTCGCGGTTTAGGGCCCCTAAAATGCCAGGGCAGTATAGGAACCCCACAAGTGACCCCATTTTAGAAAGAAGACACCCCAAGGTATTCCGTTAGGTGTATGGCGAGTTCATAGAAGATTTTATTTTTTGTCACAAGTTAGTGAAAAATGACACTTTGTGAAAAAAAAACAATAAAAATTCATTTCCGCTAACTTTTGACAAAAAATTAAATCTTCTATGAACTCGTCATACACCTAACATAATACCTTGGGGTGTCTTTTTTTTCTAAAATGGGGTCACTTGTGGGGTTCCTATACCGCCCTGGCATTTTACAGGCCCAAAACCGTGAGTAGTCTGGAAACCAAATGTCTCAAAATGACTGTTCAGGGGTATAAGCATCTGCAAATTTTGATGACAGGTGGTCTATGAGGGGGCGAATTTTGTGGAACCGGTCATAAGCAGGGTGGCCTTTTAGATGACTTTGTATTGGGCCTGATCTGATGGATAGGAGTGCTAGGGGGGTGACAGGAGGTGATTGATGGGTGTCTCAGGGGGTGGTTAGAGGGGAAAATAGATGCAATCCATGCACTGGGGAGGTGATCGGAAGGGGGTCTGAGGGTTTGGCCGAGTGATCAGAAGCCCACACGGGGCAAATTGGGGCCTGATCTGATGGGTAGGTGTGCTAGGGGGTGACAGGGGGTGATTGATGGGTGTCTCAAGGTGTGATTAGAGGGGGGAATGGATGCAAGCAATGCACTGGCGAGGTGATCAGGGCTGGGGTCTGAGGGCATTCTGAGGGTGTGGGCGGGTGATTGAGTGCCCTAGGGGCAGATAGGGGTCTAATCTGATAGGTAGCAGTGACAGGGGGTGATTGATGGGTAATTAGTGGGTGTTTAGGGTAGAGAATAGATGGAAACACTGCGCTTGGGTGGTGATCTGATGTCGGATCTGCGGGCGATCTATTGGTGTGGGTGGGTGATCAGTTTGCCCGCAAGGGGCAGGTTAGGGGCTGATTGATGGGTGGCAGTGACAGCGGGTGATTGATGGGTGGCAGTGACAGGGGGTGATTGATGGGTGGCAGTGACAGGGGGTGATTGATGGGTGATTGATAGGTGATTGACAGGTAATCAGTGGGTTATTACAGGGGAGAACAGATGTAAATATTGCACTGGCGAATTGATAAGGGGGGTCTGAGGGCAATCTGAGCGTGTAGGCGGTCGATTGGGTGCCCGCAAGGGGCAGATTAGGGTCTGATCTGATAGGTAACAGTGACAGGTGGTGATAGGGAGTGATTGATGGGTGATTGATGGGTAATTAGTGGGTGTTTAGAGGAGAGAATAGATGGAAACACTGCGCTTGGGTGGTGATCTGATGTCGGATCTGCGGGCGATCTATTGGTGTGGGTGGGTGATCAGATTGCCCGCAAGGGGCAGGTTAGGGGCTGATTGTTGGGTGGCAGTGACAGGGGGTGATTGATGGGTGATAGGTGATTGGCAGGTGATTGACAGGTGATCAGTGGGTTATTACAGGGAAGGACAGATGTAATTAATGCACTGGCGAATTGATAAGGGGGGGGGGGGTCTGAGGGCAATCTGAGCGTGTGGGCGGGTGATTGGGTGCCCGCAAGGGGCAGATTAGGGTCTGATCTGATAGGTAACAGTGACAGGTGGTGATAGGGGGTGATTGATGGGTAATTAGTGGGTGTTTAGAGAAGATAACAGATGTAAACGATACATTTGGGAGGTAATCTGACGGCGGGTTTGCGGGCGATCTAATGGTGTGGGTGGGTGATCAGATTGCCCGCAAGGGGCAGGTTAGGGGCTGATTGATGGGTGGCAGTGACAGGGGGTGACAGGGGGTGATTGATGGGTGATAGGTGATTGGCAGGTGATTGACAGGTGATCAGTGGGTTATTACAGGGAAGAACAGATGTAATTAATGCACTGGTGAATTGATAAGGGGGGGTCAGAGGGCAATCTGAGCGTGTGGGCGGGTGATTGGGTGCCCGCAAGGGGCAGATTAGGGTCTGATCTGATAGGTAACAGTGACAGGTGGTGATAGGGGGTGATTGATGGGTAATTAGTGGGTGTTTAGAGAAGATAACAGATGTAAACGATACATTTGGGAGGTAATCTGACGGCGGGTTTGCGGGCGATCTAATGGTGTGGGTGGGTGATCAGATTGCCCGCAAGGGGCAGGTTAGGGGCTGATTGATGGGTGGCAGTGACAGGGGGTGACAGGGGGTGATTGATGGGTGATAGGTGATTGGCAGGTGATTGACAGGTGATCAGTGGGTTATTACAGGGAAGAACAGATGTAATTAATGCACTGGTGAATTGATAAGGGGGGGTCAGAGGGCAATCTGAGCGTGTGGGCGGGTGATTGGGTGCCCGCAAGGGGCAGATTAGGGTCTGATCTGATAGGTAAAAGTGACAAGTGGTGATAGGGGGTGATTGATGGGTGATTGATGGGTAATTAGTGGGTGTTTAGAGGAGAGAATAGATGTAAACAATGGATTTGGGAGGTGATCTGATGTCGGATCTGTGGGCGATCTATTGGTGTGGGGGGGTGATCAGATTGCCCGCAAGGGGCAGGTTAGGGGCTGATTGATGGGTGGCAGTGACAGGGGGTGATTGACGGGTGATTGATGGGTGATTGACGGGTGATTGACAGGTGATTGACAGGTGATTGACAGGTGATCAGGGGGATAGATGCATACAGTAAACAGGGGGGGGGGGGGTCTGGGGAGAATCTGAGGGGTGGGGGGTGATCAGGAGGGGGCAGGGAGCAGGGGGGGGGGATAAAAAAAAAATAGCGTTGACAGATAGTGACAGGGAGTGATTGATGGGTGATTAGGGGGGTGATTGGGTGCAAACAGGGGTCTGGGGGGTGGGCAGGGGGGGGTCTGATGGGTGCTGTGGGCGATCTGGGGCAGGGGGGGGGAGAAATCAGTGTGTTTGGGTGCAGACTAGGGTGGCTGCAGCCTGCCCTGGTGGTCCCTCGGACACTGGGACCACCAGGGCAGGAGGCAGCCTGTATAATACACTTTGTAAACATTACAAAGTGTATTATACACTTTGTATGCGGCGATCGCGGGGTTAACATCCCGCCGGCGCTTCCGTATAGCCGGCGGGATGTTGCGGCGAGCGAGCGGTGACAGGCGCCGGCGGAGGATCGCGTCACGGATGACGCGATCGCTCCGCCCATGCCCTTAAATGGACCGCCGCCTCTGTGGGTGAGGCCGTCCTGCAGGGCTCCACTTCCCCGCCGCCCCTGTGTAGTGGGCGGTCGGGAAGTGGTTAAAGGTTATTATGCAGAGAGGACGTTGTAAGTTCAGGTCATCTTTAATATTACAGAGCCAAACTAATCCAACATGCACACAGATTGTTTCAGATTGGTTAATCCTCATCAGTGCATGGCATGGATTAATGTGGCTCTATGGGTAGGAATGAAACATCCAGAGTAACAGATTGCCCAGCGAACCATGGTGAACCACAACTCCTAGGAGTTTGTAAAGGCCTGACCAAGATCAAAAAGCCTCCTTACTAAAGTGCTATGCAAAGCAGAAGTTTGACTTCTTAAAACAGAAGGTATTTGCGATTATTCAGGTTGGAGTGATCATATGATGCGTCCCACGATGCATCACTGCTGAATATGCAAATCACCTCTTTATTGCCCCTGATAAAAGATGTATGTTTTGAATCAGGATGATACCATTTATTGGCTAACTTAGAAGAAAAAGAGTAAGCTTTCTAATATGAAGCCTTCCTCGGACTTGATTCCTGTATACAGTAAGGCTTCATAGCCGAAAGCTCATGTTCTTTCTTTCTTTCTTTCTTTCTTTCTTTCTTTCTTTCTTTCTTTCTTTCTTTCTTTCTTTCTTTCTTTCTTTCTTTCTTTCTTTCTATTTCGCCAATAAATGGTACCATCCTAAATCAAAACTTTGTTCTTTTGCTGATGGCTGACACAATACAATACTCCATTGTCCCTTATAACAAATAGAGGCTTTTTGGTCTCTTTTAGCCCCTTGCACACTCCTAGGAGTTCCGGTTCACCATGAGCTTGCTGGGAAATCTTTATCAAGTCCTACTCCATAGAGCCAGTGGCGGACATACGGCTGTGCAGGCCGTGCCGCCGCACGAGGGCCCCTGAAGTTCCGCTGCTTCAGGGGCCCATTAAGTATTGCAGGGTTTTTTTTTTTAATTTTACCTTTTATTTTAACCTGGGGGGCCCCGACTCCTGTCCTCCCCCCTCACATCGGCCCCCCCTCCCCTCCCCCTCATGCGATGCGGCGGGAGAGCAGAAAATCCAGGAAGTCTCCGCCGGGGCTGCAGCAGACACTAGAGGCTGCTGCCGCTTGGTCTCCCGTGTCTCCAACTTTGTACACTGCTCGCTACTTCCTGGTTTAGTAGCGAGCAGTGTACAAAGTTGGAGACACGGGAGACCAAGCGGCAGCAGCCTCTAGTGTCTGCTGCAGCCCCGGCGGAGACTTCCTGGATTTTCTGCTCTCCCGCCCGCCGCCGCCGTCGCCGCGCATACCGGGAGGGGGGCCCCGAGGTGAGTGAGGGAGGATAGGAGTCGGGCCCCCCACCCGGATAGCTACACACCCATCCACCCGGCTAACTACCCACCCGGATACCCGCACACTCACCCGGCTACCTACCCACCCGGATACCCACACACCCACCCGGCTACCTAACCACCCACCCAGCTACCTACCCGGCTACCTAACCACCCTGCCGGCTACCTACCCACCCGGCTACCTACCCACCCGGATACCCACACACCCACCCGGCTACCTACCCGGCTACCTAACCACCCACCCGGCTACCTACCCACCCGGCTACCTACCTGGCTACCTAACCACCCTGCCGGCTACCTACCCACCCACCCGGCTACCTACCCGGCTACCTACCCGGCTACCTAACCACCCTGCCGGCTACCTACCCACCCACCCGGCTACCTACCCACCCGGCTACCTACCCACCCACCCGGCTACCTACCCACCCGGCTACCTACCCACCCGGCTACCTACCCACCTGGCTACCCACCCACCCGGCTACCCAACCACTCACCCGGCTACCTAACCACCCACCCGGCTACCTACCCGGCTACCTAACCACCCACCCGGCTACCTACACACCCACCCGGCTACCTACCCACCCACCAGGCTACCTACCTACCTACCCACCCGGCTACCTACCAACCCACCAGGCTACCTACCTAAAGACCCACCAGGCTACCTACCCACCCACCCAGCTACCTAACCACCCACCTACCCACCCACCAGGCTACCTACCCACCAGGCTACCCACCCACCCGGCTACCCAGCCACCCACCAGGCTACTTACCCACCCGGCTAAGGGCTGCCTACCTACCTACCCACCAGGCTACCTATCCACCCAACCACCCATGGGAGCTGCGCGCTGGATGGAGGCTGGGACAGGAGGTCTGCTGCTGCAGGTGAGTAAATGGTTTTTTTTATTATTTATTTTAGCAGGTGTATGTTCTGGGCAGGTCTGCCACATGATTGCGTGTATGTTCTGGGCAGGTCTGCCACATGATTGCATGTATGTTCTGGGCAGGTCTGCCACATGATTGCATGTGTTTTCTGGGCAAATCTGCCGACATGATTGCACGTATTTTCTGGGCATATCTGCCGACATGATTGCACGTATTTTCTGGGCATATCTGCCGACATGATTGCACGTATTTTCTGGGCATATCTGCTGACATGATTGCGCGTATTTTCTGGGCATATCTGCCGACATGATTGCGCGTATTTTCTGGGCATATCTGCCGACATGATTGCGCGTATTTTCTGGGCATATCTGCCGACATGATTGCGCGTATTTTCTGGGCATATCTGCTCACATTATGTGTATTTTCATGAGAAAACCTGCACAATTATGTGAATTTTCTGGGGAAAGGGTCACCAAAACCTGGGCCCACTGTCTTTGCGTTGCACTTTTTCAAGGGAACCTGAGGTGAGAATAATATTGAGGCTGCCATATTTCTCTCCTTTTAAGCAATACCAGTTGCCTGGTTGCCGTTCTGGTCCTCTGCCTCTTATTCTTTCAACCATAGACCCTGAACAAGCATGCAGCAGGTCAGGGGTTTCTGACAATATTGTCAGAACTGAGAAGATTAAGCTGCATGCTTGTTGCTGGTGTAATTCAGTTTATTACTGCAGCCAAATAGATCAGCAGGGCCGCCAGGCAACTAGTATTGTTTAAAAGGAAATAAATATGGCAGCCTCCATATCGCTCTCACCCCGGGATCACTTTAAATTACAGTTAGCTCCGCCCTTATCCGGTCATTGCCACGCCCATTTTTTGCCGCGGCGCTACGCGCCGCAGGTTCTATCCACACCCATTTTTTGCTGCGGCGTGCTTCGCGCGTCGTAGGTTATAGCCACGCCCATTGGGTCATGGGGGCCCACAATTGATATTTTGCACAGGGGCCCACTGCTGCCTGTGTCCGCCACTGCATAGAGCCATATATTTTTAGAACTTAGATATTAGATCCTAAAGAGACTTACTTTGTCTTCCTCACCAGAGATTAGCATTGGGAACCCAAAGATTTGCTTGTTGCTGCTCATTGGGAGCCTTGTGCAGAAGCAGTAACGGCTTTCAAATGGGCTCTGGCAGAAATAGCTGAGCCTAATCGGGTCCGCTCTACTAAGCAGAAAGGCCATTGGCTTTGTTTATATTTTGATTTTTCCACATCTGCCAGTGCTGGATCCAGGGGACGCATTGTGCGTGCCTGAGGGAGACCTTTCAGGAACCCCCTCTTTAAAATCCTGGGTTTGCCCCTGCCCCTCCTAAGGTAAATATCATATTTTTGTTCATTTTATAATTGCAGGTTACCGTTAAGGAATTGAATTGAATGTCCTGCAAAATCAGCCGTAGAAATGAACTATACATACATGTTTATCTCATCATGGGGTTGATTCACAAAGCTTACTTATTTTTCACCTTGAGGGCTTGTTCATACTACAAGAGCTTTTCTAAGCGCTTTGTGGTTTTAAAAGCTCTTGCTAATGCTATCCTAAGTGAGTGCTCACACTGGAGCGATGTGATTTTGTAAAAATCCCCTATAGCATTGCATTAACCACTTTACCCCAAAAGGGTTTTTAGCCTAACGGACAAGAGCGATTTTCACCTTTCAGTGCTCATCCCTTTCATTTGCCAATAGCTTAAAGGAGTTATCAGGGAAAATTAATAAAATAAGTGCTATTTACCGGGGGCTTCCTCCAGCCCCAAGCTCCCAGCATGTCCCTCGCCGCAGCTTTCCCAGCAGCCATTCGGCGCAGCTCGCTCCCGATCCCCGGCCTGCGTGAGCGGCGCTGTCAATCACCGCCATGTGAGCCGGAGCGGACTGCGCAGGCGCAGAACTGCTGCGACTGCGCAGTCCGCTCTGGCCCACGTGGCGGTGATTGACAGCGCCGCTCACGCAGGCGCAGTACAGGCCGCCCTGGAGGTCGGCCCGACATCATCGCCGGGGACCGGGAGCGAGCTGTGGCGAACGGCTGCGGGGAGAGTTGCGGCGAGGGACATGCTGGGAGCTTGGGGCTGGAGGAAGCCCCCGGTAAGTAGCACTTATTATATTAATTTTTCCACTGATAACTCCTTTATTCACTACTTATCACAATGAAATGATCTATATCTTGTTTTTTTCACCACCAATTGGGCTTTTTTGGGGTTGATAATGTAAAAATGTACGCAATGCGACTCGCCCAAGGTCGGCAAAAACTAAACGAGCTGACGGAGGGGGACCAGAGCAGCAGTGAGTGACTACGAGTGCACAGGATGGCTGCATGGGGGCGGTAGAAGCCCCAAGTAAGTGAAACTCATTTTTTTTGCCTGATAACTCCTTTAAGTGGTTAAGAAGAGCTTTTCAAAATCACTAGCGCTTAAAAAGCTCTTGTAGTGTGAACAAGCCCTAACTGTAAGGAGAACTAATGCATGAGATACAAAGATAAGGGGCCCAATCCAATTCACTTTTTCTCCTACGTTTTCTCCTAGGAGATAATTTTTCATCTTCTGTTTAAAATAACTTTTCAGCATTCTGCAACTAAAAATGTACCGAAAGTAGGTGAAAAAGTACTGACAGAATTATTCTGAGTATTTTCTTGCTTGCTGGTGCTTTAAAGGGCATTTTTATTGATGATATGTGAAAATATCACCTTGGAGAAAACTTAGAAGAAAAAGTGAATTGCATTGTCAATGAGACATAAATCAGTTAAGTTAGATAAATGAGTTCAGTCGTTTAAGAGGAGATAAATTGTGAGTTAATAAGTATGTGGTGAGATAATTCAACTGAAAGGCTTTGTGAATCAGCCCCCATGTCACTTAACCTCCTTAGCGGTAACCCCGTGTGTGACACGGGGTAAGCCGCCGGAGGATGCCGCTCAGGCCCTGCTGGGCCGATTTTCATAATTTTTTTTTTGCTGGACGCAGCTAGCACTTTGCTAGCTGCACCAGCACCCCGATCGCCGCCGCCGCGCGCCCGATCGCCGCTATCCGGTGCGGCGCGCGGCCCCCCCCCAGACCCCTGCGCTGCCTGGCCAATCAGTGCCAGGCAGCGACAAGGGGTGGATCGGGTCTCCCAATGACGTCCCGACGTCGCTGACGTCGGTGACGTCATCCCGCCCCGTCGCCATGGCGACGGGGGAAGCCCTCCAGGAAATCCCGTTCTTTGAACGGGATTTCCTGATCGCCTATCGCCGGAGGCGATCGGCGGGGCTGGGGGGATGCCGCTGAGCAGCGGCTATCATGTAGCGAGCCCTGGGCTCGCTACATGATTAAAAAAAAAATATAAAAAAAAAACTGCTGTGCTGCCCCCTGGCGGTATTTTTCATACCGCCAAGGGGGTTAAAGTGGTCTGAAACTCCGAGATAACATTTAATACAATTGTGTTTTTCTACTTTTTACTTTTTATTACTCATACAGTTATCACATTTGCTTTTGTGCATAAGTAATATTGTCTGTTTACAAATTACATGTTTCCAAAGTGTAGTTTATCATGCCCTGAAAGCTGGCATTGCATTTTATTCAAACTGCGTTTTAATATATATTAACATCTTCTAATGAGCTTTTCTGAAATGTGTGTGTTCCTGAAGCAGAGAGAGCTTCACAGAGAGCTCCTTTTCACTTGTTACACACATTTTAACACCATTGAAATGTAAACAACGATACTGTTATCTCCAGTTTGGATGCAGATTTGAAGCTTAGTGCAGGACAAAGTGCTTTGTTTAACCATTTCAGTGATGTTCTGCTAGAATTCTTTTTCTGGGATAGTAGCTTTCAAGCTGTGAGGAATCATTTAGAGCAAAGTAGAAATGTTGGCTTTCAGACCACTTTAACGTACCCTTTAAAACAGCATCATTTTCCAGATAAGCTTACAAGGGCAGGGCTCTCTCACCCTTTTGTGTCTTGAAATTTGTTACACATTTATTCATAAAAATGATGGCACTGTAATTACCTAGTCTGTATTTTGTACCGATTCTGTATTTTGTACCAACTCTGTATTTCGTATATTGGTGTATACCATTGTCTGTATTCATTTGTACCCAATGTTGGTGTCTTACTTTGTACAGCACCATAGAATATGTTGGTGCTTTATAAATCAATAATAATAATAGATACAGTGATTAAACTACATCAGACATGCAACTATTAAAAAAAATCATAATTTTGCTAAAACAAATAATTGGTAAATTACTATCTTCCAGGAGTCATTGAAAAAAGTACATTATTTAATGAAGTGCAGGAGATTGTTCTCTAAATACATAACAAAAGCACAGCACTGCTAAACAGCATGGTGGATGGAATGCTATTTCAGCTGAACAGACGTTTCCCCTACAATAACGTCAAGCAGTCTCCACTACGCATCCTCTTCTAAATACTGGTGTTAATTTAAACAGTTAATAGATACGTCTTAAAGGTATCAGTTGTACAACAATAATGACAGAAATAACAGTATGTGAAAAATATAAATACACGTCTTCAGCAGTAATAAAAACACAAGTGTTCCCGCCCGGGATCGAACCGGGGACCTTTCGCGTGTGAGGCGAACGTGATAACCACTACACTACGGAAACCTCATTGCATGTATCAGTGTGCGTAGAAAATTCACAAAGCACAGGAACGCCCTCTGCTCAGACCCTGGGGTTACTCAACCAGTGTTGTCATTCATCATTAAAATTCACTAACAGTCCGTAAATAAAGTGATCTGTGTGTTCCATAAGTATCTCGTAGAGTTCATGAAAACAAGCTCTCTGTAGCAAAACCTCCACTACAGAGATAAGGAATTACACGCACTGTTTCTCTCCCTTCCGCCTCCACCTCCCCCTCTCTCCCCCTCCCCTCTCTCCAGTCTTCCCCCTCCCCTCACTTTAGTTCAGCCTGTAGAGCCACCAGACACAGGCTGCAGGCTGGAATGGCTGGAATGACTAGACTAGACTCTCTGCTCCCTCCAAACCCAGATCCACAGGTCCTCCTATCAAGAGCCCAGATAAAGCACACCACAGTCAAGAGCAGAGGACTATGACTAAAAGCTAACCATATACCAGTCCCTACAGAGAGAATATAAAATAGCCCTATACCTGGAAAAATCTCCAAAACTCTCAAGAGAGGCAAATCCTGAGTGTCTGGGAGACACAGACAGACATATAAAGCTATCTTTTCTTTGATTTGATTTGTCTACACAGCAGCAGCTTGCTAGCAAAAGATTATTGAAGCCTGTCAGCCATACCTGTAGTCAACTTTCCTTCCATAATACCACCATTTCCTATTTATATAATGATGGGTTATTCTAAACCCATAAAACTGGCTTTTGAAGGATAGCCAAAAGGAAAGGAATAGATTGATTGTTAATGATTACCATTCAAAGCACATACAGCAGTGAACATTACAACAACAACAACCAACATTGGTAAAGTGCTTATCTGCCGTAGGACTCAAAGGCCCATATGCAATTCACTTTTTCTCCTAAATTTTCTCCTAGGGTATATTTTCACACCTTGTTATAAAAAAATGACTTTTAAACCACCATAACCATAATTTTTATAGTACTTTTTCACCAACTTTTGGGAACTTTTTCAATTGTAAAATGCTGAAAAGTTAATTAACCACTTGAGGACTACAGTCTTTCTAACCCTTAAGGACCAGGCACTTTTTTTCCACTCAGACCACTGCAGCTTTCACGGTTTATTGCTCGCTCATACAACCTACCACCTAAATGAATTTTGGCTCCTTTTCTTGTCACTAATAAAGCTTTCTTTTGGTGCTATTTGATTGCTCCTGCGATTTTTACTTTTTATTATATTCATCAAAAAAGACATGAATTTTGGCAAAAAAATGATTTTTTTAACTTTCTGTGCTGACAATTTTCAAATAAAGTAAAATTTCTGTATACATGCAGCGCGAAAAATGTGGACAAACATGTTTTTGATAAAAAAAAACCCATTCAGTGTATATTTATTGGTTTGGGTAAAAGTTATAGCGTTTACAAACTATGGTGCAAAAAGTGAATTTTCCCATTTTCAAGCATCTCTGACTTTTCTGACCCCCTGTCATGTTTCATGAGGGGCTAGAATTCCAGGATAGTATAAATACCCCCCAAATGACCCCATTTTGGAAAGAAGACATCCCAAAGTATTCACTGAGAGGCATAGTGAGTTCATAGAAGATATTATTTTTTGTCACAAGTAAGCGGAAAATGACACTTTGTGACAAAAAAAAGAAAAAAAAAAAGAATCCATTTCTTCTAACTTGCGACAAAAAAAAATGAAATCTGCCACGGACTCACCATGCCCCTCTCTGAATACCTTGAAGTGTCTACTTTCCAAAATGGGGTCATTTGTGGGGTGTGTTTACTGTCCTCGCATTTTGGGGGGTGCTAATTTGTAAGCACCCCTGTAAAGCCTAAAAGTGCTCATTGGACTTTGGGCCCCTTAGCGCAGTTAGGCTGCAAAAAAGTGCCACACATGTGGTATTGCCGTACTCAAGAGAAGTAGTAGAATGTGTTTTGGGGTGTATTTTTACACATACCCATGCTGGGTGGGAGAAATATCTCTGTAAATGACAATTTTTTCATTTTTTTTACACACAATTGTCCATTTACAGAGTTATTTCTCCCACCCAGCATGGGTATGTGTAAAAATACACCCCAAAACACATTGTACTACTTCTCCCGAGTACGGCGATACCACATGTGTGGCACTTTTTTGCACCCTAACTGCGCTAAAGGGCCCAAAGTCCAATGAGTACCTTTAGGATTTCACAAGTCATTTTGCGGAATTTGATTTCCAGACTACTCCTCACGGTTTAGGGCCCCTAAAATGCCAGGGCAGTATAGGAACCCCACAAATGACCCCATTTTAGAAAGAAGACACCCCAAGGTATTCCGTTAGGAGTATGGTGAGTTCATAGAAGATTTTATTTTTTGTCAAAAGTTAGCGGAAAATTGATTTTTATTGTTTTTTTCACAAAGTGTCATTTTCCACTAACTTGTGACAAAAAATAAAATCTTCTATGAACTCACCATACTCCTAACGGAATACCTTGAGGTGTCTTCTTTCTAAAATGGGGTCATTTGTGGGGTTCCTATACTGCCCTGGCATTTTAGGGGCCCTAAACCGTGAGGAGTAGTCTGGAAATCAAATTCCGCAAAATGACCTGTGAAATCCTAAAGGTACTCATTGGACTTTGGGCCCTTTAGCGCAGTTAGGGTGCAAAAAAGTGCCACACATGTGGTATCGCCGTACTCGGGAGAAGTAGAACAATGTGTTTTGGGGTGTATTTTTACACATACCCATGCTGGGTGGGAGAAATAACTCTGTAAATGGACAATTGTGTGTAAAAAAATCAAAAGATTGTCATTTACAGAGGTATTTCTCCCACCCAGCATGGGTATGTGTAAAAATACACCCCAAAACACATTGTACTACTTCTCCCGAGTATGGCAATACCACATGTGTGGCACTTTTTTGCACCCTAACTGCGCTAAAGGGCCCAAAGTCCAATGAGTACCTTTAGGATTTCACAGGTCATTTTGCGAAATTTGATTTCCAGACTACTCCTCACGGTTTAGGGCCCCTAAAATGCCAGTTCAGTATAGGAACCCCACAAATGACCCCATTTTAGAAAGAAGACACCCCAAGGTATTCCGTTAGGAGTATGGTGAGTTCATAGAAGATTTTATTTTTTGTCACAAGTTAGTGGAAAATGACACTTTGTGAAAAAAACAATAAAAATCAATTTTCCGCTAACTTTTGACAAAAAATAAAATCTTCTATGAACTCACCATACTCCTAACGGAATACCTTTGGGTGTCTTCTTTCTAGAATGGGGTCATTTGTGGGGTTACTATACTGCCCTGGCATTTTAGGGGCCCTAAACCGTGAGGAGTAGTCTTGAAACCAAATGTCGCAAAATGACCTGTGAAATCCTAAAGGTACTCATTGGACTTTGGGCCCCTTAGCGTACTTAGGGTGTAAAAAAGTGCCACACATGTGGTACCGCCGTACTCAGGAGAAGTAGTATAATGTGTTTTGGGGTGTATTTTTACACATACCCATGCTAAGTGGGAGAAATATCTCTGTAAATGACAATTGTTTGATTTGTTTTACACACAATTGACCATTTACATAGAAATTTCTCCCACCCAGCATGGGTATGTGTAAAAATACACCCCAAAACACATTATACTACTTTTCCTGAGTACGGCGGTACCACATGTGTGACACTTTTTTGCAGCCTAGGTGCGCTAAGGGGCCCAACGTCCTATTCACGGGTCATTTTGAGGCATTTGTTTTCTAGACTACTCCTCGCGGTTTAGGGCCCCTAAAATGCCAGGGCAGTATAGGAACCCCACAAGTGACCCCATTTTAGAAAGAAGACACCCCAAGGTATTCCGTTAGGTGTATGGCGAGTTCATAGAAGATTTTATTTTTTGTCACAAGTTAGTGAAAAATGACACTTTGTGAAAAAAAACCAATAAAAAATCAATTTCCGCTAACTTTTGACAAAAAATAAAATCTTCTATGAACTCGTCATACACCTAACAGAATACCTTGGGGTGTCTTTTTTTCTAAAATGGGGTCACTTGTGGGGTTCCTATACCGCCCTGGCATTTTACGGGCCCAAAACCGTGAGTAGTCTGGAAACCAAATGTCTCAAAATGACTGTTCAGGGGTATAAGCATCTGCAAATTTTGATGACAGGTGGTCTATGAGGGGGCGAATTTTGTGGAACCGGTCATAAGCAGGGTGGCCTTTTAGATGACAGGTTGTATTGGGCCTGATCTGATGGATAGGAGTGCTAGGGGGGTGACAGGAGGTGATTGATGGGTGTCTCAGGGGGTGGTTAGAGGGGAAAATAGATGCAATCAATGCACTGGGGAGGTGATCGGAAGGGGGTCTGAGGGGGATCTGAGGGTTTGGCCGAGTGATCAGGAGCCCACACGGGGCAAATTAGGGCCTGATCTGATGGGTAGGTGTGCTAGGGGGTGACAGGAGGTGATTGATGGGTGTCTCAAGGTGTGATTAGAGGGGGGAATAGATGCAAGCAATGCACTGGCGAGGTGATCAGGGCTGGGGTCTGAGGGCATTCTGAGGGTGTGGGCGGGTGATTGAGTGCCCTAGGGGCAGATAGGGGTCTAATCTGATAGGTAGCAGTGACAGGGGGTGATTGATGGGTAATTAGTGGGTGTTTAGGGTAGAGAACAGATGTGAACACTGCACTTGGGAGGTGATCGGACGTCGGATCTGCGGGCGATCTATTGGTGTGGGTGGGTGTTCAGTTTGCCCGCAAGGGGCAGGTTAGGGGCTGATTGATGGGTGGCAGTGACAGGGGGTGATTGATGGGTGATTGACAGGTGATTGACAGGTGATCAGTGGGTTATTACAGGGAAGGACAGATGTAAATAATGCCCTGGCGAATTGATAAGGGGGGGTCTGAGGGCAATCTGAGCGTGTAGGTGGGTGATTGGGTGCCCGCAAGGGGCAGATTAGGGTCTGATCTGATGGGTAACAGTGACAGGTGGTGATAGGGGGTGATTGATGGGTGATTGATGGGTAATTAGTGAGTGTTTAGAGGAGAGAATAGATGGAAACACTGCGCTTGGGTGGTGATCTGATGTCGGATCTGCGGGCGATCTATTGGTGTGGGTGGGTGATCAGTTTGCCCGCAAGGGGCAGGTTAGGGGCTGATTGTTGGGTGGCAGTGACAGGGGGTGATTGATGGGTGATAGGTGATTGGCAGGTGATTGACAGGTGATCAGTGGGTTATTACATGGAAGGACAGATGTAATTAATGCACTGGTGAATTGATAAGGGGGGGGGGGGTCTGAGGGCAATCTGAGCGTGTGGGAGGGTGATTGGGTGCCCGCAAGGGGCAGCTTAGGGTCTGATCTGATAGGTAACAGTGACAGGTGGTGATAGGGGGTGATTGATGGGTGATTGATGGGTAATTAGTGGGTGTTTAGAGAAGATAACAGATGTAAACAATACATTTGGGAGGTAATCTGACGGCGGGTTTGCGGGCGATCTAATGGTGTGGGTGGGAGATCAGATTGCCCGCAAGGGGCAGGTTAGGGGCTGATTGATGGGTGGCAGTGACAGGGGGTGATTGATGGGTGATAGGTGATTGGCAGGTGATTGACAGGTGATCAGTGGGTTATTACAGGGAAGAACAGATGTAATTAATGCACTGGCGAATTGATAAGGGGGGGTCAGAGGGCAATCTGAGCGTGTTGGCGGGTGATTGGGTGCCCGCAAGGGGCAGATTAGGGTCTGATCTGATAGGTAAAAGTGACAGGTGGTGATAGGGGGTGATTGATGGGTAATTAGTGGGTGTTTAGAGGAGAGAATAGATGTAAACAATGGATTTGGGAGGTGATCTGATGTCGGATCTGCGGGCGATCTATTGGTGTGGGTGGGTGATCAGATTGCCCGCAAGGGGCAGGTTAGGGGCTGATTGTTGGGTGGCAGTGACAGGGGGTGATTGATGGGTGATTGATGGGTGATTGATGGGTGATTGACGGGTGATTGACAGGTTATCAGGGAAGATAGATGCATACAGTACACAGGGGGGGGGGGGTCTGGGGGGGGTTCTGGGGAGAATCTGACAGGTGGGGGGGTGATCAGGAGGGGGCAGGGGGCAGGGGGGGATATAAAAAAAAAAATAGCGTTGACAGATAGTGACAGGGAGTGATTGATGGGTTATTAGGGGGGTGATTGGGTGCAAACAGGGGTCTGGGGGGTGGGCAGGGGGGGGGTCTGAGGGGTGCTGTGGGCGATCAGTGGGCGGGGGGGGCAGATCAGTGTGTTTGGGTGCAGACTAGGGTGGCTGCAGCCTGCCCTGGTGGTCCCTCGGACACTGGGACCACCAGGGCAGGAGGCAGCCTGTATAATACACTTTGTATACATTACAAAGTGTATTATACACTTTGTATGCGGCGATCGCGGGGTTAACATCCCGCCGGCGCTTCCGTATGGCCGGCGGGATGTTACGGCGGGTGGGCGGAGCCAGTTGCCGGGGGAAGCGCGCGTCATCAATGACGCGATCGCTCCCCCGGCATGCCTAAAAGACGCGCCGCCTGAAGGCGTATTGCGGTCCTTTAGGCATCCACTTTGCCGCCGCCCATGGGCTGTGGGCGGTCGGCAAGTGGTTAATGAGAAGATGACAATTATCTCCTAGGAGACAACTCTGGAGAAAAAGTCAATTGAGTATGGGCCAAAGCGCATAAGCATGGCTCAGACCAGTATTTGGTTGATTAGTACATTGTGGTACAGAGGAAGAATTCTACAAGTCTGCAACTGCCAGGCTAAACTTGTGGCTTTTCAGCCTGGATTTGAATAACTCCAGTGATGGGGCTGTCTTTACTGGGTGTGGTAGGGAGTTCCAAAGGGTAGGGGAAGCATAACAGAAAGCTCTGCCTCCAAAGGTTTTGAGATGCACTGTGTGGGTGACCAAGTTTATGGATCCTGATGATCTGAGGTTGTGAGAGGTGTGGTGCAGTTTCAGCAAGTCCCTCATGTATCCTGGGCCAAAATTGTGTAGGGATTTGAATGTCAAGAGTCTTTTACCACTACAGTACCAATAAAGAGCTTTTTACTTTTTGGCAATTATTTTGCCTTGGGTTCTCTTTAAAGCACACCTGAATCAGGGAAAAAAGCTGAATTGTTACTTACCTGGGGCTCCTTCCAGTCCCTATATTCTTTGAAGTCCCTCAGCATACTTTAGGTCCTCTTTGTTTTGTCACTGTCATCCCAATTAAAGTCTCCAACCAGGCTAGGTCACGTGCTGTGAAGCATGATTTTTCCTGGCTGCACACCTCCTTAACCTCCCTAGCAGTAATCCTGAGCTATG
Organism: Hyperolius riggenbachi; assembly: GCF_040937935.1. Taxonomy (NCBI): domain Eukaryota; kingdom Metazoa; phylum Chordata; class Amphibia; order Anura; family Hyperoliidae; genus Hyperolius; species Hyperolius riggenbachi. The sequence continues at coordinate 149,610,845 of NC_090648.1, forward strand.
CTCAGGCTAGCTGCCGGAGGCTCAATGAAAGTAAATGGAGCACAGCGGGTGTATTTACTCACCCCCCCGGGGAATCCAGACATCAGTAGCCATTCTCCTTCCTGCCCTCCAAGGCTCTGAATCACTCTGGTGAGATCGCCCTCATCGATCTCACCACAGAGTTACAGCACCACCCAGAGGATGGAGGGAGCCCAGGGAGGTGAGTGCTGGCTTTCTGGCAGCATGATTTTTTCCTGGTTTTGGGATCTGAAACGTTCAGAAAAGACCCTAAAACCTGGAAATAATCATACCGCCAGTGAGGCTAATAGAATTCTGCGCACACACGGTTTGTAAAGGCAGCACATACCCAACCGACAGTCGCACAGTGGAGAGGACTCGGAGGACACTGAGAGCCTCAAAGACTATGGGGGCTAGAACAAGCGCTAGGTAAGTAAAAATCAACTTTTTTTCCTGGTTCAAGTGTACTTTTAATAAAAACAAAAGACCAAAAGAAAAACAAGGCATCATAGGCAGGGGAGCAAATACCATGTATGGGGCCTCCCTGCAAAAAAAGATTGCATGGGGCTCTGTAGGCAGCCGGTAAACAAACTATCCCGCCACCCCCTCCCAGCATGCAGAGTAGTGCAGGGAGTGCTGCTGCTGTGATGCACAGAAATTTGCAGCACTGGAAGTAGGAATATATAACGCTTCCTGCACTACTCTGCATGCAGATGGGAGGAAGAGGGGCCACCAAAGGCCCCCCTACAATCGCAGCGGTCTCAGGCACTATTGTTATGCCAGTGATCATAGAGCACCTCTCTGTTAGCATTGCAACAGGACCGCAAAAGCCAAACCAAGGAGTGCCTGTCCCTTGAGGAGCCATATGTGATTAAGCTCGCCATAATGGCTTATCTTCCAAATACAGTAAAACCCCCATTATCTGGCAACAATGGGGATAAGCTGATGCCAAATAAGTGTAGTTTCTAGTTGCTTGAAATTCAATGTTAAAAATAGGTTAAAACCAGTACTATACCCCACACTGTATACTTACCATAAACTTTGTATCAATGTTTAACTGTGCAGTGGAACTTTGGTTTGCGAGCATAATTCGTTCCAGAAAAATGTGTGTAATCCAAAGCACTCTTATATAAAAGCAAATTTCCCCATAAGAATTAATGGAAACCCAGTTGATTTGTTCCACAATGCTAAAACAGTTATAGTAAATTAGTATAAAAAAGACTTTCACTATAACTGAATCATTGCCATCTGTTGGTTCACCCCAACTAGCTGGTGGACAAGGGGCCTTTGTGGAGAGATGCAAAGCGTGGCATCGTATATACATTACCTGTTCTCGGTGGAGCTACACATCCTCCTCACCCCTCTCAGCCATGCGGTACTGCTATTTCCGTACGGTGCTTGATGCAAATCACATGACATGGAGGTTGAAATTGTATTGCGTGGCTAAAAAGAGGAGTGAGGAAGACAAGTAGCTCTGCTGAGAACAGGTAATGTACAGTATACTGTATATGCCGCCCCACACTGCTATATCTGGGAGGGGAGATATAAGGTATTCTAGGGGAGCCAAACCAAAGTTCTAATCTGGGAATGGGAGGAAGGGGAGGGTTGTGGGCCAGGGGGGCAGCCGGCTCAGCTTTGTGTTATAATTTAAGTATTATATATAGGCCTCAGTGATTTGGACTGAGTTAGTTAAAAAGGCTTGGGGTGCAGACTTGCCCTTTAAAGAGATTTTCTCTTAGAGAGAAAATCTACAGTTATGACTGTCAGCAGAACTAGGACATACCAAGAAGCTGTTCTGTGGGCAAGGCCACAGGTCTCACTGACCTCAACATGTACACCACAAGAACAGTAAACACAGCCATGTTTAATCAATATCAAATTCCTTGCAACTGAGCAAGGGGGCTCATAGAATATTAATCAAGTAGGTGGGTATTATTACACCACGAGGGGTCTGAGCCAATCGTAAGTTTTGTGGGGACGGCTCAGATGAGGTCACATTTAACTCTTTCTGGTTCGTATAAAACCAACAGCTGGTTTACAGAGAGACACTTTTTCTGTCCCTGTCACCGCTGGTCTTAATCTTTACTTATATATTTATTTATGTCTCGTTAGTTTACCTTGTATGCTATCTCTTGTATGCTGTATATACTTAGTTTAGACGTAACTTAGTATAGAAAGAAGATAACTTATTACCATTCAGGAGGAATGTTAGTCAAGAGCTTGTAACGCAAAGGGACTTCAAGAACACTTGCTTCGCTAAGATGTAACGTCATGTAGAGATGAGTATCTGTATATCTGTTTACTGAATAAACAACTTGGAACTTGAAGACGCCTGAGAACGGTCTATCTCCTATAATGCTTGCTGTGTTGAGAGTCAAGTTATCTCTCAGTCTGTAAGGTGCAACTCTAAGAAGTTGCTGGTGCCAAAGCAAAAAGGTGATTTATAACACTTTGCTTGGGGGGGGGGGGGGGGGGGGGGGGCTGCTGGGTTCCAGGTATGCCCCTGAGTGGTACATAATGATATTGGAGAGTTGTGCATATCACAAAGCTGAAGATTTTAGCAACTGTGGTTTACTGCCATTGGTTTGACTTCGGGGCTTGCATGCCTTAGTTTGACTTCGGGGGACCTGTTACAGTGTTAATAGAGGTGTCCATTAAACAAGCGTTATGTTTTTATTTGACAAACATTGGCTATTACTTTAAAAATGATACCTAATAGTACATTATAAAATCCTTGGTCACTTACAGTAAAAGGCTACACTTAGTGGATGTTACATCTCTACTGTTAAAGTGTTAACTCTTTTTTTTTTCTAGTTTCATTATTTTATTCTTTCCAACTAGATAATAGAACTGGTCCCAGGAAGCAAGACTAGACGTGGGACAACAGGAAGTGCGCAGGATCCAATAACCTTTTACCAAGTCCAAAAGAATATCTTGCTACCATATTAGGATGCCTTTAACTCTCCTTCAACAGATGGATTTGGCTCTGGTCTTAGCCTCGAATGTTAGACATTTTCTGGTAGCGGTCCTTTTCACTTTTGTGACCTTAGACAAATTCCAAGCTCAGGCCGTACCCAACCATACTTGTCAAGGAAACAGTTATCAAAAGCATATTGCTCCTGACGGCAATTACTGAGGTCCAAGAAGACCATTATAGTCAAGACAAGTCCAAAATGCAGTGAAAGGCTCTGCACAGTGAGTTTTGGCTTTCCTAGAAAACTCCAGAGCACATTTGTTCACTTTTTTTGCCCTCATTCAGACACTTCCTGGAATCTTTCTCGTCCCAGTGACGCAGCATGAATTCCTTATTGGGTTTGTCACACTGAGATCCATAGTGATGGGCAGGGCTGTGGAGTTGGTTTAAAAATCATCCAACTCTGACTCCGGCTCCCCGACTCCAGGTACCCAAAATTATTCCAACTCCTCAGTCATCCGACTCCTCAATTTATTGAATCCACTGACGCCGACTCCAGGTATCCAAAATTGCTCCGACTCCACAGCCCCGGTGATGGGCAGCAGCTTTCAGAACAGCAGAACTTACTTTGATCTCCGTGACTTGCAGCTCATCTAACGTGGGTTTCTGTCCCCCAGAAGGTCAGCTCATTGCCTAGTTAACATTTTTGACATTGTTAATTCAAACATATTTCCCTCAAAAATACACTGTCCTGAGATGTTTTTTCAAGATGTCAGTAAAACATGTCCTTTGTCAGTCATTTGTTTTCTATCTCTGCTAGTAAAAAACTAAATTGAAACATTGGCAACACTGATCTCAGCTGAGCCCTCAAGCTGCATTCTGCATAATTCTCACGCAATTAGCATATGTATGTACACAGTACTCATAGCTAGTGTTGGGCGAACAGTGTTCGCCACTGTTCGGGTTCTGCAGAACATCACCCTGTTCGGGTGATGTTCGAGTTCGGCCGAACACCTGGTGGTGTTCGGCCAAACTGTTCGGGGTTCGCCCGAACTGCAGAATGCATGGCCGAACATGGCCGAACAGGGCCCCTGTTCGGCCGAACAGGGCCCTGTTCGGCCGAATACTGCCCCCCTATGCCCCCTATGGGGTCGCAGGCATAAGGGGGGAGCATGCCCCGATCGCGGGGGGGGGGTCGGAAATTCCCCCCACCCCCTCCGCTAGCGCTCCCCCCTCTGCCCGCTTCCCCATACAAAAAGTTTGAAACAAGTTCAATAGTACCTGGCTGGTGGCACTGGCTGGCAGTGGAGTGAGGAGGAGTCCGAGTAGCAGAGTGACGTTGAGGCCGGGCAGCGGGCGGTTCAGCGCTAGTACCCTTGTGGTACTTCCGCCCTTTCTCTGACCTCACGTCCTCTGCATACGAGGGTACGCATCACGCGTACCCTCGTATGCGTCATCACGCAGAGGACGTGAGGTCAGAGAAAGGGCGGAAGTACCACAAGGGTACTAGCGCTGAACCGCCCGCTGCCCGGCCTCAACGTCACTCTGCTACTCGGACTCCTCCTCCTCCTCACTCCACTGCCAGCCAGTGCCACCAGCCAGGTACTATTGAACTTGTTTCAAACTTTTTGTATGGAGAAGCGGGCAGAGGGGGGAGCGCTAGCGGAGGGGGTGGGGGGAATTTCCGACCCCCCCCGCGACCGGGGCATGCTCCCCCCTTATGCCTGCGACCCCATAGGGCCCCCAAAATGGGCATGTTCGGGGGTCCCATTGACTCCCATTGAGTTCGGCGTTCGGGCCGAACATGCCGAACATCTGGCCCATGTTCGGCCTGTTCGGCCCGAACCCGAACATCCAGGTGTTCGCCCAACACTACTCATAGCAGAAAGCAGTAGTTTGTTTCACACAGAATTTCTCCATTGTTTATCAGACTTAGATTTAACATGACTATTTGCGCGTGAATGGAATATTCTAAACATTTGTCCTGTATTCCCCCTGGTGGCAGATAAGCAGCAGCCTCTGTGCTGTCTAGACGTTCTGACTTCTGCAAGCTGCTGCAGCCTCATGTGGATTCCGGACGCCACGTCCAACTTATTTGCCCTTGCAGAAGCCGTGAATGTAGCACAGTCATGTAGTACATTCATATGTCAATCTTGCAGGTTCATAAAGAGAATCTGTATTGTTAGAATCGCACAAAAGTAAACATACCAGTGCGTTAGGGGACATCTCCTATTACCCTCTGTCACAATTTCAATGCTCCCCGCCGCATTAAAAGTGGTTAAAAACAGTTTTTAAAAGTTTGTTTATAAACAAAATGGCCACCAAAACAGGAAGTAGGTTGATGTACAGTATGTCCACACATAGAAAATACATCCATACACACGCAGGCTGTATACAGCCTTCCTTTTTAATCTCAAGAGATCATTTGTGTGTTTCTTTCCCCCTGCAGCTATCTTCCACTGAAGTGTCAGGCTGTTTCTTCCTGCAGAGTGCAGACAGCTGTGCCTGTATGTAATTCCTCAGTATGTTAAAGCCCAGCCAGCTCAGAGTAAGATTTATCCAGCTTGTAAAAGATAATAGAGCAGAGAGAACCTGCCATAATCTAAATAACACACAGGCAGTGTGCAGAGAGGGGCCTGGAGGGGGGACATGCATCACAGAACCACAACACTGAAGAACTTGGCAGCCTTCCAGACACAGGCCGACAAGTCTGACAGGAGAGAGATAAGTTGATTTATTACAGAGATGGTGATAATAGAACGTGCTGCAGTAAGCCAAAACACATTAGAATAGATTTTGGAACTTGTAGGATGGAAGAAAACCGGATGAAATTTTTGTTACGGAGTCAACCTCCCTAGCGGTAACCCCGAGTCAGGCTCGAGACGGAAATCCGCAGCTCTGAGCAGTAATCCCGAGTTGGATCCATCGGATGTGTGTAATGTGCAGGGCTACTGCAGACCTATCAGGCGGTATGATTTTTAGGGTCTGAAAGCTTGTGAAAAAATTGCAACACTTTTGGAAAAAGAATTTGGAAATAATCATACCGCCAGGGAGGTTAAAGAGAACCTGTACTGAGTAAAAATATTTAAAATAAACACATGAGGTAACTTCAAATGAACATTACATAGTTACCTTGCCATCAGTTCCTCACTTCAGAAGCTCACCATTTTCTTCTGACAATAATCCCTTCCAGTTCTGACAATATTTTGTCAGATCTGAAATATATCAGTTGCTGTCAGTAAAATATGCTATCAGTTATAGCTGAGAGGAAAACTGATGTACCAGGTAATGTCCATGTTTCCCTATGGCTCAAGTGGGTGATTTTACAGTTTTTTTTAACCATAAAAAATATTTTATTAAGGATTATAAACAGGGTGTGATGTTACAGTTTAACTGTGTGCTGACCAGAAAGCTGTTATGGGTAATGGCCATTTTCAAAATGGAGGAAGGAAAATTCCCTTGATCACAGTGAAAAAACAGGATGCGGGACAAGAGAAAGACACTGAGGAGTAGACTTCATGGAAGGTAAGTATGACTTGTGTATGCTTATTTTGACTTTTAATTTTCAGTACAGGTTTTCTTTAATTACACTGCAGGTTCTTAATTCATCCTCAGCACAATCAGCTAGATTGTCAGTCATGTAGATTTGAATCCCACCAAGTCCACCTCCTCTGAATAATCGGATACACTCAGTCACCATAGCTCCCGACTGTCCCTTTTTGAAGGGACGGTCCCTCTTTTTTGGAACCAAATCCTTCTGTCCCTCTTTCTCCCTCATTTGTCCCTTGTTCAGGACTGATGTATAGACCTGTGTAAATATATGTATTTTTATACTGAAAATTTTGTTTAAAAGCCCCTAAGATGTATTCCCTTAATTTAAGTACCATACATGCTCGACTATAAGTCTAAAATGTAGGTCTGATTTGTTAAAGAGAATCTGTATTGTTAAAATCGCACAAAAGTAAACATACCAGTGCGTTAGGGGACATCTCCTATTACCCTCTGTCACAATTTCGCCGCTCCTCGCCACATTAAAAGTGGTTAAAAACAGTTTTAAAAAGTTTGTTTATAAACAAACAAAATGGCCACCAAAACAGGAAGTAGGTTGATGTACAGTATGTCCACACATAGAAAATACATTCATACACAAGCAGGCTGTATACATCCTTCCTTTTGTATCTCAAGAGATCATTATACACAGGCAGTGTGCATAGAGGGGCCAGGAGGGGGGAGATGCATCACAGAACCACAACACTGAAGAACTTGGCAGCTTTCCAGACACAGGCTGACAAGTCTGACAAGAAAGAGATAAGTTGATTTATTACAGAGATGGTGATAGTAGAACGTGCTGCAGTAAGCCAGAACACATTAGAATAGCTTTTGGAACTTGTAGGATGATAAAAAACAGGATGTAATTTTTGTTACGGAGTCTCTTTAAAGTAAATCATAGGGGGTGGCTTATACTCGGGTCAGACCTAAATTTCTGGCTTATAGTCCTGTAAAATGCAGGTTCTACTGTGACAATTTGCACTACAAACCCCCATGCCTTCCCACAGTACCATTTCCCATTAGTGTGTCTTCCTATCAGTGCTGCTGGTATGTGAAGTGTCTGATAGCTTCAGTGCAGACAGAGCAGCCTAGCAGGAACCTCCATGTGCTGCTGTATAGAGGTCTGCTCAAATAGTATTAGTACTCAGTACAGCTTTAGTATTCAAAACGATTTATTATACTCTATTTTCAAAGTGCCACTATTAAAAGTTCCCAAAGTGCAGATTAAATGCAGGGGACATTATAGTGTAGTGATGCCTTTCTATATGCCAGAGCTGTGTTCAAGGTTTTACACACCTCACTATTGCCTGCGTGTCTCTGCATGTATCCTGCACTTTTGACACTTTAAAGAGAACCCGAGGTGGGGTTCTAACAACGAAATCACCATACAGAGGCTGGGTCTGCCTATAGAGCCCAGCCTCTGTTGCTATACAGATTCCCCCCAAGCTTCCCCTGCGCTCTGCGAGACCCCATAAATCACAGCCGTGCTGCCGACACACAGCGTGTCAGAGCGGGCTGTGTTTACCTCTGTAATGCCAGTCTCGCCACTCCCCCGCCTCCTGCATTGCTCTGGTCCCCGCCCACGTCCCTTCCCTCCCCGCTGATTGGAGGAAAGGGACGCGGGCGGCGACTGGAGCGATGCAGGAGGTGGAGGGAGCGCCGAGACTGACAGGAGGAGGGAAACACAGCCCGCACAGCGCGGCTGTGATTTATGGGGTCTCGCAGAGTGCAGGGGGGGCATACGGGGAATCTGAATAGCAACAGAGGCTGGGCTCTATAGGCAGACCCAGCCTCTGTATGGGGATTTCGTTGTTCTCTTTAAATAGCTTTTTTGAACACTATATATGTAATACAGTAAAACTTTGAATAATGCTGGATGAGCGATGACCAGACCTCATATTTTGTTTGACTTGCACTACTACGGCTGCATCTCGGGACTTAAAGTCCTTAATGGCACATCTTACTAAGCCCACTTATACTTGAGTCACTATCTCATATCTAGGTATATATGTTATTTTTCTTTTCAGATGTTAAAAAGGAAAACTACTGATAATAGAAAGGACGAGAGTGGTTTGAATTATAAAACTACCGGTACATCTTTTGCTTCTGTAAATCTCCTCACTAGTTTCCTGGTACCAACCCAACCGCAATCTCAGATCTGCACATGAGCTTCTTTTATCCTCCTCTACAATTACCTCCTAGCATTCACGTATACAATACTTCTCACGTGCCTCACCCCTCCTCTGAAATGCCCTTCCACAGCACATCCATCACTTTCCCTCCTGTGAAATCTTTAAACATTCCCTCAAAACTCACCTTTTCCGACAAGGATATACTCTAACTTAGGCTATTCCCCCTTCGACCTCGCGTCTTGTCTTATTCCTGCTAAATAACTTAAACACGCACTGCCTGTAGGTATACTGCATATTTTTCCATCCCTTGTTTCCCCCATAGCTTGCACTCTGTTATACATGTTATTCATCATGTTACATCTCTCATTGTAATAACCACTTCTGTATTTTGCACCAGCGTCCATATTTGATGAATATCATTGTCTGTATCATTATGTCCCCCTTGTTTGTATTCCTACTTTGTACAGCGCCACGGAATATGTTGGCACTTTATAAATCAATAATAATAATTTGCTTCTGAAATCTTTGTGATGTGCATGACAAGGGGTGTGGAGGGGGTGGGGTTAGAGGTGAGGCAGGGCATTTCTTCTTATCTCAAAATGTTGGGAAGCATGCTGTCAGTGATGGCTGTGGGTTGATTTTAAGATAGTGATGCAGTGTGTAATGTTTTTATTGTATATAAACAAATAAAAAATTGCAAAACATGAATTGCTGGAAAAAGAAGAAAAACACAATGTCATTGACATACATTAGATGCACGTTGAAACCTAGACTGCTAAAATTCTAATGAGTGTGAGCGGCTCCGAAGATCATCATTTTAAAGCTTTTCCATTCCATAATCTTCTTGCATTGAAGTTAGGAAATGATCACCTCTAATCAGTTGTTCCTTAAAAAGGCACAAGTAGGGACTGAAGGGACATGTAGGGACTGCAGAATGCAGTAAATTATTCAAGATACCCACTTTTGTGTTATTTTTTCTGGTTTCAACATCAGAAACACTTTCAATATTATCTATTGCTGTATATTTGTATGTAGACCCGTACTATCAGTGACGCTAAAGGCCCATACACACGTCGGATTTGCGCGAACGACGGGTCGTTTGAACGTTCCGTCGTTCGCACGTTTCCGCATGAAATCCGGCGTGTGTACAGACTATCGTTCGGGAGATAAGACTGGTTACCAGCGATCCGCCCGGCGGATCGTTGGTAACCAGTCTTATCTCCCGAACGATAGTCTGTACACACGCCGGATTTCATGCGGAAACGTGCGAACGACGGAACGTTCAAACGACCCGTCGTTCGCGCAAATCCGACGTGTGTATGGGCCTTTAGCCTAGGCTGTTTAGCTATGTGAAATTCTCCTTACAGAGCATTCTGGGATACCTGGGGGCAGACCCAATTCACTTAATATCACACCTTCTCAATAAAATGCCTTTTGAGCCAACAGCAAGCAAGGAAATACTCTGAATATTTTTTTTGCCTACATTTTGGTACCTTTTCAATTGCAGAGCTGAAACGTTATTTTAAACAGAAGAGGAAAAATCATCTCCTAGGAGAAAACTTAGGCAAAAAAAAATAAATAAATTATGCCCCAGAGGTACTTTGTACTGCACTGGCTTCGGAACTTCTTAATAAACAAACATTTTGTAGAGCTGCACCTGACATGACTAAATATGTTGCCAGCAGTGATACATTTTAGAATGTAAATCAGGGTGAGTAAAGGGTGAGGAAAGATTTTACAATGGGCAAACACTGTCTAAATAATTTATGAATTAATATTGTTGAAAAAATTTAAAAAAAGGGTTTTATTCATTACATTATTTTCACAACAGTTCCTGAATGCTTTAGTGGTGTGGATAGATTAAATATGACGTTTTCCTTTAATCTAAATTACTTTATCGAAAATATGATTAGATTATGACTTTTTAATGCTTTTTGGATTGCTGATGTGAATGCAATTGCATCTTGCTATGTTTGGCCGGCATAAACACTCTTCAAGTTTTTTCACAATGGCACCTCTAAAGTGAACCCGAGGTGCGAGTGATACGGAGGCTGCCATATTTATTTCCTTTAGAAAAATACCAGTTGCCTGGCAGCCCTGTTGATATATCTGGAAGACAGTAGTGTCTGAATAACACCAGAAATAAGCATGCAGCTAATCTTGTTAGGTCTGCCAATAATGTCAGAAACAGCTGACCTGCTGCATGCTTGTTCAGCGAACACTGCCATTCCAGCGCAGGAGACTTGGGCACAGCAGTGAGTAACTTCAGCACCTTTAGGAGACGGAGCTGAAGTTACTTATAAAACACTGTAATTCGGCCTCCAGCAATTGCTGGAAGCCAAATTATTTCATTCCCCACCATCCATGGCGGCCTGGAGGGGGAAAAGTATTTAAAATCAATGGGAATTTGTGCAGGAGCAGGATCAGCCATATACCGGCTGTATCCTGCGCCCAAGTCTCCCGCGCCGATTCCTCTTTTACGCTTGTTCAGGGCTTATGGCATAAAGTATTTGAGGCAGAGAATCAGCAGAACAGCCAGGCAACTGGTATTGCTTCATAGGAAATAAATATGGCAGCCTCCATTTCACTCTCACCTGGGGTTCACTTTAAAAATATTCTGTAATCATAACCTGTTTTTATATGCCAGTTTCCTGTGTCGTCCTGCAGTAACGTTTACATTTCAGCACACAGTTGGCAGTAACTTTCTCTGAGATGTGGAGAGTGACAGAGCCGCAGTGGTCATGCGTGTGCGCCGCTTCCCATCACCCTTGCTGTGCTGTGATGTTCCTGTGAAATCTGATTTTATCTCCTTATCGCCTCTTTCTTCCAGGCCTCCGCGATGTGTGAGACCCGAGGACCTCCGCGGAGAAGGAGGTGAGAAAACACACTCTCGCTTCTGTTCAGCTGCCTACTAGTCAAAGGTGCTGACTTTTTTTTAAAATGTATTTATACTTTTATAGAAACATCTAAAGGAAGGGCAAACTTAGTTTTATGCATGCGTCAGGCAGCTGCCATCTTTAGTTAACATGGTTGCTATCCCTCTGGGAATACAAAAACTGCATTTGCACTCCTTTGACCTCAGCAGGTTTCCTTGAAGGACTGTTTGCACATCTTGCTTTGCCCTTCGGGAACATTCGAGTCATTTATGGTACGGAAAGTGCTACTGAGCAATTTAATGCTAACTGTATAGGGAATGATGTTCTGTCGCAAGAAGTAGCTCCTGCAGCATTTTCCATTCTTGGTGTTGTCACATGCAGATTACAAGCCCTGTTATGACAGCCCTCATGGATCAGTGACCCTGTCACCATACAGCAATACCTGTGGCATGACCTGAATATAATGCTATTACTGCTGCAAGCTGCTTTTATTCTAAATATGCATTTTCCTTCTTAAAACAGTAGGTATTTGCAATGATTAAAGTGAACCTGTAGTAACGTGACACAATGAGATAAACATATACACATATGATACTAGCCCTACAAAGAAAATATGCAAAGCCCCTTTCTGTTTTCCAGGACTGAAAGAGTTAAAATACTTGAGTTGTTATCTTTGCAAACTAAATTAGTTTAAGTCAGTCCTGTTTTTCTGAAGAGCTTAAAGTGTACCTGAGATGTGAAGCATCACAGGTACCATATTTACCTGGCCACTCAGTCCCTCGCTGTCTCTGCAGGTGTCACCTGCAATGGTGCCCGAAAGCCTGGCACATTCGCGCTTTGTCGCGCATGTGGGGCCAGGCATGCTACCCGTCACACTCCCGTCCCTGGGAGCGTTCTGCGCTTGGGCAGTAGTACTACGCAGACGCAGAACGCTCCCAGGGATGGGAGTGGGACAGGGGAACGCGCCTGGCCGGGCTGCGCGTGTACGATGAAGCGTGACTCGCCCACGCTTTCTGGCACTATTGTGGGTGACAGGAGCCACCCAAGGACACAGCGAGGAACTGAGCGGCCTCAAGGGGACTTAAGGAAGCCCAAGGTAAGTATGCAAGCTGAGATGGCTTTCATCTCAGGTTCTCTTTAAGCAGCCAAGAGACAGTAAGAGGTGGCGTGAGATAAGGTTTAACTGCAGGAAGGTTCAAAGGGTCATTACTCCTGCTTGTTTTAAAGCCAGAATATGGATTCTACACTGCAACTGGCACAGTCTAATGCAATGTTATAAATAAAGCCAATGTGTATGGAGTCTCAGGCGACTCAACATATTAGCTTGAGTGGGGGTGCTTAATTGATTGCTCCAAATTTGAGGCAACGAGACTGCACCATAAATCCTTGCTACCATGATTAACACCCACCAGGCATACAGATTTGCCCAAAGAGCCCCCATGTTCACCAATGATGGGGATAGAGCTCTGGAATGGAGCACATTTACTGTCACTGCATACAGCAGGAATCCATTGGGATGTGAATCAAGCCTTAAAGGACATCCAAGGTGAAAATAAACTCATGAGAAAATCAATTGTGTTTATCCTCCTTCTCCTAAAAATTACCTTTTTAGCTATCCCACAGTTTTATTTTACATTTATATCTAGTTTTTAAGTTTTTACTGTTTCATTGTCTCTGCTCAATGACACCTTCATTGAAGAATGCCAGATTTCAAATCTATGAATTATTGGCCCTTCTATCACTTTTCTGCTTTCAGAAGCCATTCACTTACTGGAAAGTGTTTTATAGCTGTAATTACTTATCAGTAAAGGTGTTGTGCAATAGTCTGACTCATTCCGACCTGATCCCGACCCGGCCAGAAACTGTTACTTGCATGGCGACGGGGCGGGATGACGTCAGAGGGAATCCCGATCCACCCCTCAGCGCTGCCTGGCACTGATTGGCCAGGCTGCGCAGGGGTCTGGGGGGAGGTGCGGCTCGGCGGGTAGCGGCGAATCGGCAGGTGGAGGCGGCGATCACGTACCACACGCAGCTAGCAAAGTGCTAGCTGCGTGTAGGGAAAATAAAAAATTTGAATATCGGCCCAGCGGGGCCTGAAAAATCCTCCTAAGCACTTTACCCCGAGCTGAGCTCGAGATAACCGGCAAGGAGGTTAAGCTTCGTACCCACTGAAAGATACATCGTGTGAATCACGTGACGAAACGATCGTCCCATGATCTATTTCAAGATACCCATTCAAAATGTGAACAACATGATGTGTTGACGGGCGAGACAGTAAACAATGTGATGGTTAAACAAAGAGGAATGCGTGACATGCGCCATAGACCACGCAGAATCGTTGTTTAATAATCGTTTATAGCTCTGTATACACGGTTCAATATGAACTTGAATCTGTTGCTGTGATCCATCATGGTGGCTGTTTTTAACCCACGAGAATTGTCACAGATCATTTGTCGGTACTTATCCGTTAGCCGGGTGCATCTGGCAGGTGGCGCTAATTACTATTCCCCCTCCAGGCCGACATGGATAGTAGGGAAAGATGTAACTCTGGTGGAGTTTTGTCGCCACCTGCCGGATGTGCCCGGCTAAGGCCCGGTTCACATTAGCGTTCGTTATCCGGATTTTCCGGATCTGATCCAGACCGCATACTGTACAAACGGAACGTACGTTCCGCATAGCAATGTAAAGTCTATGCAGACGTTCACACGCGTCCGTTCCGTACAGTACAGAGCCGGATCGGATCCGGACTCCGGACTCTTTTCCAACATGCGCTATTTTTTGGGTCCGGATCTCCGGCCCACGCACCCGGACCGGAGCCGGACCTGAGCCTGACAGCACCATCAGGAACACAGAAACCAATGGGGAACGGAAGGCACAGAACACACTGCCTACAAAAACCTGACGTTCTACCCCACTTCCTATGCGTATGCAAGCGGCCATTTCGGATGTGGACACATGGGCCAAGCATGTCTGGAGTGGAGCAGCAGTGACAGACGTGCTGGAGCTGTTTGGCAGAATGTCGGAGGTGGAGGTAAAGCCTACAGCGGAGGAACCTGATTCTACACGTGCACCAGGTGCACCTTCTGCTGACCCCAACATTTTTTTTTTCAAATTTCGCTATTTTTTGCCCACGGATCCGGATGGCAGCCTGATGCATGCCTGATACAAACGGACCGGATCCGGTTCTGATCAAAATCAGGTCAGGATCCGATCAGGATCCGATCAGGATCCGGTCCGTTTATTTGCCAAAACGCAAGTGTGAACAGGGCCTAACGGATAAGTACCCATTTGTCTAAGCATGTTGTTAGCTACATTTTACCTGCCGATATCGAAACGATCTGCCATTCGTCGTTCATTTCCCTTGAATTTTTTTCCCCATGGGTATGAGGCTTCAGTGTTGCAGAAGATCAAAAACAGTTATGCTTAATAAATGAGATAATGCAGAATAAAGTCATTATGCAGAGTGCAGAAATCTTTTGATTCCAATGATATTTCTGCTTACTAGAGGGAGATTAGCTGGGTCTGATCAGCTAAGGTGTAACTGTGGGTTTTCACTGTGTATCTTCTTCTTAGCTAATGTGTTTCTGTGGGTTTTCACAGTATACGGTCCTTGCATTGGCTTGAATAACGTGCATGTTTTCCATAATGCCCACTAGAGGTCATTACTGGGCAATATTTGACGGCTTTCCGTGCTGCTAAACCAGCATAACTTCATCAGTTCTCAGCATACTGCAAAGACATGAAAATAATTGTATAGACTAACCAGCAAGCTCATGGTGAACCAGAACTCATTGGAGTGTGTGAGGGGCTACAATGGTCCTAAAAGCCCCCTTACTAAAATACTAAGGATAACAAAAGTTTGCTTACTTAAAACAGAAAGAATTTGTGATAATTCAGGTTGGAGTGAGCTTGAGATGTCTCCCAGTGCATCGCTGCTGAATATATGCAAATTAACCATTGTTGCCCTTAGCTTCTAAGGGCTACACTGGTTAATTTGCATATATTCAGCAGTGAATGGGAGACATCTCAAGCTCACTCCAACCTGAATTATCGCAAATTCTTTCTGTTTTCAGAAAGCAAACTTTTGTTATCCTCAGAAAAGAATTGTGGTGAAGTAATATGAAGTGCCTTTGATAAAGTAACATGTTTGACCTGCAAAGCATCTATTGTGTTACAGCCTAAAGGAATAGGGTCCTAATATTCCAAAATGATCATAAGGCCCTGAGCATGATTGCTTCTGTGCATTTTTCAGCAACACAATGGGCTTGATTCACTAAGACAAATAGCATGCCTTATCAAAATTAGCATGCCTTATCAAAGTTAACACACCTTATCAAAGTAGCATAGCCACCGCTACGAACCCGCAGGGGCTCAGGGCAGGATGAGTGGAGCTCTCGTCATTGCCAATTAGCAGGCAAAAGTTCGCTATGCTTCTCTGATAAGGCGTGTTAACTTTGATAAGGCGTGCTATTTGTCTTAGTGAATCAAGCCCATTATGTTATAATAAAGACTAAGAGGAGTTGCTGAATAATGCACAAAAGTACACAAGTGTGCTAAGGCTCCTAAAGTGCATGGCAGGGCACATTTTCCATTTTCCAGGAGGTTGTTGTCCAGTGATAACTAGTGATGTTTTGCTCTCATTACACCAAACATCCAATCACATGTGAAAAAGTTTTTACCATCCTCAGTCAGGGGCATAACTATAGCCCTCTGGGCTCCCACAAGAGCCGTACAGCCAATCACCATGCTTCTGTCCCTGCATGTCATTAGCTGTTTACACTTGTACGCTGAAGAAGAGGGAAAAAGACCTGTCCCACCAACTTAATAGGGGCCAGGCTAGTGAAGTATCGCAGTTGCACTACAGAAGACATTTAGAAGACTTGCACATAACTAAAGAGCGCACGCTACGCTGACAGGACCGTGCATAGCGCGCATGCGCTGATGTTATCTCGCGCTGCTTGTGCACTGTAGGTTTGGCTGAATAGAGTACTGGTTAAGGGCTCTGCCTTTGACATGGGAGACCAGGGTTTGAATCCTGGCTAGGGTCAGTACCTATTCAGTAAGGAGTTCAAGGCAAGACTCCCTAACACTGCAGGGTGGCCTCCTGAGTGTGTCCCAGTGGCTGCAGCTCTTGAGTGCTTTGAGTCCGACAGGAGAAAAGCGATATATAAATGTTCAGATTATTATTATTATTATTATCATTTAGTGAATCAATCTGATAGTCTTTAATGCAATTTGTATGCTGTATTAATGCAATGTGTATGCTGTTTTAAAACAAAGTATTTATACCAATTTATGTCTGGATGGGCATGCACTAAGTTCAGCCTTTTTTGGCCTTTCCTCTGCATTCTGTTTAAATCTACTAGATTATTTTATTAAACCTACCATACATCATTTAATTTTCACAGTAATCAACCTGATTTTCCAGCACATCTGATCAGATCTTTAGCGAAAAAAATGGATAATCAATTGTTGTTGTTTTTTTCTCAATCAAGAACTTCTTCCTTTTAACTTTTTTTTTTCCAATTTGATCATTTTTATCTGAAAAATTAATCAATTTGATTGTATTGTGCATGGCCAACTTTGAAGAGGAACTTTAACCCTGTATTGAACTTCATTACTATTAGTAGCTGATACCCCTTTCCCACGAGAAATCTTTATCTTTTCTCAAATAGATCATCAGGAGGGTATTGCAGTGAAACCCCTCCCACAGTGTCATGTCATAGCCATGGCCCTGACAGTTTGGAGTCTGTGAACGTTGTTTCGCTGTGGGAAATAACGGCTTTTCCCCAAGTCCCAAGTAAGCAGTATCTCCCTCTGAGCCTAGAATTCTAAGGAACAAACACTCCGTAGAGATTACCTGGCAGAACTAAAGATTTCACCACCTGTGATGCATTTCAGAAAGTAACTCAGGAAGAGGAAAGATTTTACAACACTGACTAAATAATCTATAAATAATTATCGTAAAAAATAAGCATTTAGCAGAGTCGCCAGAGTCTCCATAGGCTGACAAGGTAATTTCTTAATGAAAGTGAAGAAAGCTCAGAAGAAACCTTTGGTGTAAAAGACTGCGATGGATGTAATACTATCCTATCCGTTAATAAATGTTTACGACACCCTATTGCTTGAATCTCAGATACCCTCTTTTCTAAAGCTATTGCTATCAGAAAGGCAGTTTTGGCTGTTAGGTCCTGGAGTCTGATAGCATTATAATCATATTATAATCAGACATAAATGTAGAAAACGAATCTAGTACCAGTGGTAAATCTCACTTTGGGAATCTCAGTTTCCTTGGCAATCTCATCTTCATTGATTCAACCATGAATTGCTCAACTAACATATTAGAAGATCATTGTATTCCAGTAATAACTGATAAAGCAGAAACTTGAATTTTAGGAGTAACGTGTGCCAACTCAATTTCTTGGCCCTTCTGCAGGAAAATAAGAATGTCCTTTACTTGAGGCTTCAGTGGTTCAAAAGATGATTTATTGGCCAACATAACAAATGTTTTTCAAAACCTATTATAAAGTAACCTAGTAGATGGTTTTCTGGCCGCAATTAATGTCTGAATTACCTCTGAGGAACAACCAGAATTCAGGAGTCTAATCCTCTCAACCTCCACGCTTTCAAATTCAATTGCTGAGGATTTGGTTGAAGGAAGCCATCTTGAGAGTGTAGTCTTGGGAACAGCGGAAGCTAAAGAGTAGGAGCTGTATTTAAAAGCAGGAGTGAGAACTACAGTCTCCTTGGCCAGTAAGGGATCACTGCCAGTACTACTACACCTTTTTGCATGCTGACTCTTTGAAGAAACTTGACTACCAACTCAGTGCTGGGACATGGTCCTCTAGCACCCAAGGCTGAGACACCAAAGTGCGCCCTTCCATCCCTCCCACCCCAGCCGTCACACACTGATTGCTATTAGACTAAGAGGCGCCCCAGGGCCCCCAATCCCCCCAACACCTTAATCTCTAGTTACCTGGCTTGCAGTCACTGCCATATATCCCCTTTTCTTATTTCTCTCTGCTTCAAACACAATAGGGGAATGATAGCTGAGTGAGTTGTGCGCCCCCTCATACACTGCACCCTGAGGCTGGAGCCTCTCTCGCCTCTGTCTCGGCCCGGCCCTGTACCAACTTAACCGGTGGAAAGGCATATGATATTTTGTAGTCCACTCTTGAGTCAGCAATTCCTACACCAGACCTTTTTGAGTTATATATCTCAAATAAAAAAAATGAAACCTTTTTGTTCACTTCTGATGCGAATAGATCTATATTGGGATGACCCCATTCAGACACTATCTTCAAGAAAACTTGTGGGTGGAAGGACCACTTGCTGTTGTCTATTTGTATTCGAGATAGCTTGTCTGCTACCTGATTCTATGTGCCCGGAAGATATACTGTTGATATATTGTATAGGTAATTAATTGCTAGTGTCATAATTGATCTAATCTCTGAGATCAACATCCTGCTTCTTGTACCCCCTTAGTTCTTGATATAGGTCTGTCACTTTGATATCTATAAGCAGAAAAACTGTGACCCAGGTGAGCCGTCAGAAAAGCACATAACACTTGAAGTGCTGCCCTCAGCTCCAGACGATTGAACACAAGATGTAACCTCTTCAAAGTCCAAGTTCCCTGTACTGCCCAGACCTGAAGCATTGCTCCTCTGCCCAGCTGGCTGATGTTATTACTTTCCACTTGATCTGTAAAAGAGAACGACAATTTTGAAGATTCTTGAACTCTTGCCACCAAAGAAGACTGGGTGGGTTATGGTTTCTGATATTTGGATAGTCTTCTTCATTTTCTGACCGGTCCACTGTGCTAGAAAACCTAACTGGAAGGGGTTTAACGCCCAATGGGCCCATTTTATCATTGTCTACTTTATTGAGCCTATTACTGACAAACATTCCGTGGCTGGCAGATAGTTCTTTATCTGTGCCTCTTACATTTTCTCTCTTAGCCCTTGAATTTTTTTCTTCAGGAAGCAAAATGTAGTTTTCCCCCATTCCAAGACTTTTGGGAAGGGACCTAATGATTTTTTTCTTACGTTCAGAATCCAACCAAATTTCTCCAGGGTTCGAATTGCCATGGCACGATGTTTTGTCGATCTCTTGCCAAAATTAGAATGTCGTCTAGATAATGTATTAATCTTATCTTCTTATTTTTTCTTGGAGACATAGCAAGCCCAAAGGGCAGGCACATGCTTCTCTATGAGTTCTTCTAAACATGAACATCACTATTCTTTGCCTGTGCTACTGGTCAGCTGATAATAACCGATAGCAGCCTGTATTATGAAGCAAATCAAGTTGTATGCTTATGAATGCTTGTTTGGTTCAGTGTATGTTTGGTACCATGCCTGCTAAGAAATATTGACCTACAAACAGACTTATTAAAACGTCTTGTTTTACCCTGTTAATGGCAACAGGACATCTTAATAAGTCACTTGCTCCCACCACCGCTCCGCACGTGTGCACGCCGCTCCCGCCGCAGTTACCATGCGGGTCTCCATGTTCCGTGATTGTAGAAGAGGACCGAGCGGTCCTCTACCCAATCACAATGCCTGGAATGAATGGGCGTGACCGCGATCAGCTGCCACGTCCATTCATAAAACAGGAAGTCGTCACTGTTCAGTAAAATGTAAAAAAAACCAGGCGAGTGTTCACTAGCGCCATCTTGTGGCCAAAAAGTAAAAAATTACACATACATACACATACACTTATACACAATATTAATAAAATAAATAACTTACACTTCCAACCCCCCCTCTCCCCCCCCCCCCCCCGCCCAAAAAAAAAAACTTTTGTAAAAGAAAAATCAGTTTAAAAAAAAAAATACATAAATAGTTTCTTTAGGGAAATTACTTTTACTTTCCTACATACGGACCGGACAAAAAAAACAAAAACAGAAAAATGACACCTATATTTCTAAATAATATATTGTCGTCATACATTGTGATAGGGACATAATTTAAACGGTTTAATAATCTGGACAATTGGGCAAACAAAATGTGTTTTTACCCCAGGAGAACGTTTAATTTTCAAACTATAATGGCCGAAAACTGAGAAATAATAATTTTTTTCCATTATTTTCTTAATTTTCCCATTCTCACGCATTTAGAATAGAAAAATTCTTAGCAAAATGTACTACCCACTAAAAGCCTAATTGGTGGTGAAAAAACCGAGGTATAGATCATTTTGATGTGATAAGTAGTAATAAAGATATTAGGGAATTAAAAGGAGGAGTACTGACAGGTGAAAATTGCTCTGGTCCATTAGGGTAAAAACCACTTGGGGGTGAACTGGTTAAGTTGCATGGGTTGAGCTCTTATGTACATGTTTACTGGCACAGTTGAATTGTACTAAACTTTGGTAAACATGTTAATGAACAAGCCACAGACAGGCCTCTGGAGATTGTCTTACCCATCTCCTGCTCTACTCCTTTTAATCACAGGCATTAAAGCACTTAGGAAGACCGTAAAATAGGTGTGTGAGAATAATTTAAGACAGATGTCTCTGTTATATTGCTCCTTGCACACCATGTGCTAGAACAAGCTGATTAATTAGAATCCGCCAGCAAATATGTAAAATGAAGAAACTGGAAGGAATTTAATATTTAGTTTACCTTTTCATATCGTTATCATTAAGTGATGTCATATTCAAATCATTTCTATTTCTCCAGCACAACGTTTTTTTTATTTTGTATTGTTGTTCCATTCCTTTTGGTGGCATTTTGTACAGGCCCTACTGCCCTCTGACACACTTCATGTGGCCCCTAATGAGTTCAGGAAGAACAAAAAGGCAGACAACCTTTTCCAGCTCTAAAATGAACAGCCAAATCATTGCTGGCCACTCCATTCTGTCCTGAAGGAGGAATATTGGCCTCGATTCATCAACACTTAGCAAATTTGTTAACAACAGTTTGGTAAAATACCGAATTTGTTAACTTCATTTCAGGATTCATCAAAGTTATCTACAGCTGTTAGCGAACATTCGGTAACGATTCGGTAACGATTCGCTAAAAACGGAATAAAGTGCAATTCATGAAAAAGAAAGTGGGCGTGGTTTAGCGTTACATTTAGGATTAGTTATCTCCTTCACTGCTCTGTCGTTATTCCTGTCAGATCATTGCTGACAGAGAAGATGGAGCCATTTGAAGTGGTTATGTATCAGCTGAGCGTGATTCAAAGGCACAGAAGGGCAAGAATAAGGTCTGCAACCATATAAATTTGTAAGAGAATAGATTTATTTGCTATAACACGACATCTGCATTTCTCTTGAATCATCTTGTAAGAGAACACAGGCAGTGTCAGGGTTAACTAATTTGCTAGCTGCACTATAATTTTTTAGAAAAGGCTCCTATCAAATTGTGGGATTGTCCCAACCACTTTCAGAATCCTGGTCCAGGTGTAAAGCCCTATTCAGAATGTTGCTACGTAGTGCTCAAAGGACTGCCTTTTACCCACAATTCCATGGGAATCTTATGGCCTTGTGTTAAAGCACCACTGTAAAATGGAAATATCGACACGTTACCGAATGGTTACCGAATTGTTACCGAATTGTTATCGAATGCACACCGAATGAGGAAAAACCTTGATGAATACAACTAGAAATCGCTAAACTTCGAATTCGGTAATTTAACAAACTGGAAAAAGTTATCTCAAAGAGAATGATGAATCGAGGCCATTGTGTCTAGGGCCAATGCTGTAACACTATGTATCATCTTGTAGAAGAGGGCGTGTCTCAGACTACAAACCCTGCTGAGTCTGTGCTGCTGGGTGCATCTGCAATTCATGGTGACACTTTATCATGGATTTATCAGAATTTATCATTGCTATGGGATTGTATGTGCTGCTACAAGCAAATGAGTAGAATAACTTCTGGACACACATGTGACCACTTTAGTCACATGATAGATTTGTGCGGCTATGATATGCTGTAAACACTGCTGGTTTAGCCTACACAGAAAGTAGAAGTGACAAGTGATTATGATTAACAAAACATTAGTTAAAAAATCTATCCCTTGATCACATGCTTCTCCATGAGTTCCGTTACACACAATTACTCTACTGAACGGCAGCATATAGCCATATAGCCAGGTTGGGGCCTGGTTAGGGGTGTGGTGAAGGCATGGTTAGGGTTGTGGTTGGGGCATGGTTAAGGGTTTGGTGGGGGCCTGGTTAGAGGTGTGGCATTGGGCTTGGCTTAAAAGATGTCCCTCTTTCTTATCTCAGAAAGTTGGGAGGTATGATATAACTTTCAGTTTACTGATGATTATTATTGTATAAGTATCAGTATAAGTATACAAATCTAAATCTAAGCATCATAAACATCATCCATATTTCAAAATGTTTACTTCTTTTTGTTATTATTTTTAACTCTACAGTTCTTGAGTACAGAACAATTGTGAGGTTAAGTGCCAAACTAGACAGAAATAGTTGTGCTCTTCCAAGAGATTGGTTAAGGTGTCGTGGAGACCTAGGTAATGTATCAGCATACCTCACACTCCCTGCTACTGATTGACCTTTTTGATAGGGAAATTAATTATTTTCCCTAGGGTTGGGGGTTAGAGGAGGTGGCAGCCATGCCTCTATTCACTCATCAGACCCCAAGCATCTGCTAAGTTTGCCTTGTCAGTGATCCAACTCTAGCTCTTGCTATGACCATTGGCAGACTGTTCCAAAATGACAGGTTCATGCTGTGGATAGTGGTCCACAGCACAACCTCCTTGTTCACAGTGTCTCTGCATGTTATAAAAAGCACGCTAGTATGATATGTCAGGACTTTGCGTTTCAGCACTGCAATGTACTTAATGGATATTGGACAGAATGGATACGTCGGCAGACTCGGCACATGCATGCTAAGGTGGCATTTGCAGAAATATGGCCATTTAGGAAGTATATTGGTAATCAAAGTTATCATGTTATATAAGTTTATGGAAAAGTTTACTATTGTTTTAAAATTCAACAATATGAGGAAGATCCCCAGTTCACACACATGAAACCAATCGATAAACATTGCACGGCCCGCGGGAGTGTGCGCAGCCCAACTGGACAAGAATGTTCGTCCAGTTGGGCTTAAGTGGTTAATATACTCCTTTGACATGCATATTTAAAAGTTCATACCCTTAGGTAACTATTTATGTTTTTGTTTTTTAAATTGTAATTTTTTTTATTAAAAATGTTATTTGGGCCATTTTTGGTGTGGGAGGTAAACAGCTAATTTTAAATGTAAAATAATGTATGTATTTAATAAAAAATGGATGTGGGTGTAGTTTTACAGTCAAAAAGTCCTGGGAGCGATCAATCTTGCTTCCAGGAACAAGAATGAGGATGAGAAACTTTTTTTTTACTCAGAAAGACCGCAGCCTCTGATAAGAGGCTGTCGGTTTTTCCACGGGGGACTTTGATCAATGAATGGGATTTATAATCCCATTCATTGATCGTTGGGCTAACGGCCGGTGGTGGGAACGCACGGCCGGCGGGAGCAAGCTCAGCCTATCTGGACGAGAATGTTCGTCCAGATAGGCTTAAGTGCTTAAAATAACTTTTCAACACTTTGCAATTGAAAAAGTAACAAAAAGTAGGTTAAAAGTGCTATTAAAATTATATTGAGTATTTCCTTGCATGCTGGTGGTTAAAAGGGCATCTTATTGACAAGCATAGCCGGCCTTTGACCTAAGCGACTGGAGCGGTCACTCAGGGCGCCAGCTTCCAAGGGGGCGCCTATAGCTGGTTACCTATACTGAGGGCACCTACACCTGATTTCCTATACTGGGGCACCTATAGCTGGCTACCTTTACTGAGGGCACCAACACCTGGCTACCTATACTGGAGGCACCTATGCCTGGCTACCTATGAGGGGGAAGAAGACCTTCAACTGACTTCCTATACTTGGGGCACCTATGCTTGCAACCTATATTGAGGGCACCTACACATGAGATCCTATACTGGCAGCATCTACACCTGGCTACCTACCTATACTGAGTCTGAGGGCGTTTTTTTTTTGGATGGGCGCATTGCTGCTAAAACGCGTGGTGCAAATTGTCGGTGCTGTGCTATAATTCTAAATGGGGGGGCGGGGGGCTGCTAACTGTCCCACTGATTGTTTTTATTAATATTCCTGAAAGGTTCTAGCCATCATTTTCAAGTTTATTCAGGATAATGCACTCTTTTCATCCATTTGTGGTTATTAATAGTATTTTTTCTATAATACATATGTGACGTGTCATGGAGATCTGAGCATTTGGCGTGATGTGTCATGACGTCAAAAAGGTTGGGAACCACTGTCCTAGGAGATATCTCAGGAAAAAAGGTGAATTGCATATGGGCCTGTGAGAGGATGAAGGGGGGGGGGGCACAAAAATCAGGCTTCGCTCAGGGTGCTGTGAAACATAAGGCCGGACCTGTTGACAAGGTATGAAAATATCGCCTAGGAGAACATTCAGGAGAAAAAGTGAATTGCATACGGGCCAGGGTCTAACTGAAGGGATACGAAACCCATGTATGAGGTTGGGAAGGTGGCAGATTTTAATTGTATATGTCAAACCCTTGTTATACGTATCAAAGATAGCAGTTGGTTACCTCGTCAATCAACATCCACCATTTTAATATTTATGACTATCTACATAAAACCACGGGATGGATAAGCTAGATTCACACAAAAGCCTCTCATTGGGCTCTGTGTCAGCAAGAGGCCCACCAATGGTTTCTAACTAACAAGGGACATTGCTCTAAACTCTGCTGTCAACATTCATTTTCTCACAATATAACACAAAGGAAAGCTTTACTAAACATCTTTGTATAATGATCTTTGTATACTGATCCATAGTATTCGATACAGTCCCTATACTCTGAGCGCCACCAGTAGTGACTGCCACTGGCATAACAGGAAAGAGAGCCAAGTGCTCCTTGACCCCTCATTGTAGTTAAACACTGGATGTGACAGCCGCATGTGTCTCAACCACCATCTGAGTTAAAGGATAACAACAAAACATGATAGTCTTACCGAAAAACACACACTGCATGCTATATCTGGAGAAATGTTTGGTGATAATAATAAGCACCTGTTCCTTCCTAATAAAGTGTTCCATGGTGTTCTATGTTTTATATAACAGAAAATATTCAGTTCAAGCATGGTAATAATAGGATATTATGTTTACTAGTTAACAGTCGGCCATAAAACATTGCCAATATTGACTAGTAGTAAAAGTCTTTCTTCAACCCTGGAAGCTATAGCAATGTGTGTGGGCACATGTGGGTGTGTGATGTCTTCAGGGCCACCATCAGATATTTTGGGGCCCCTCACAAATCATCAGGACTGGCCCCCCTCCCTTGGCCCACCCACTGGTTGCTGTGCCCGCCCACTAGCCATCCCACCCCCGGTGTCCGTACGGCAAAAAATGTGCATGGCTCCGACACTGAAGAAAGCGGCATGCACAGCGTGATGCGGCAAAAAGTGGGTGTGACCATGGCTTGTTGTGGGTGGAGCCAAATACTAGCAAAATACAGGTAGTCCCCGTTTAACAAATTAGATAGGGACTTGTCCTCCTCTGTCTCACCTCAGTTTGTGCCTCTTTTGTGTCTCTCTGTGTGACCTCATGTTCCCATCTCATCTCTTTTCTCCCTGTGCCTCTTTTGTCCGCCTCTGTTCCCCCTGTGCCTCTTTTATCACCCTTTGTTACCTCTTGTTCCATTTCATTCCCCTGCCCTAGCCAAGTATAGGTGCCCCCCGTATAGGTATCCAGGCATAGGTGGTGCCCCAGTATAGGTAGCTAGGTATAGGTGGTTCCAGCCCCAGTATAGGTAGCCAGATATAGGTAGTGCCCCAGTATAGGTAGCCAGGTATAGGTGTTTCTCCAGTATAGGTAGCTAGGTATAGGTGGTTCCAGCCCCAGTATAGGTAGCTAGGTATAGGTGGTGGCCCAGTATAGGTAGCCTGTAGCCAGATATAGCCAGATATAGGTGGTGCCCCAGTATAGAAAGTCCAGTGTAGCGGGCTCACTCATCTGCTCCCCACGTTCAAGCGCTGATGTCACTCTTCTCTCAGTGCTGGAACGCGGTGTGCTGGATAGTGAGCCACAGGTCTGTAGCCAGCACATGCGGCCCTTCCAGCGCTTTGGGGGGGCCCAGGGCTACTGCTCACTGCAGTGTCAGTTGTCCCCCCCCCCTCTCGATGGCTGCCCTGGATGTCTGGGAGTCACATTGTTTAGGAGAGCCAGTAGTAGGTGCTTTCCAGCCAGCTATTAATTGTTTGCTGCCAATAGTTTTGTTTTCTTTTATGCCTATCCTCTGACTTTACATGAGAGAGAGGAAATAACAGGAAACAGCAGCCACAATATGTGGGCGGGAGATTTGGTCTGCCGAATCACCTTGTCCAAACGCACACAGAACTTATTGATCTCCTACTCATTCCTGATGCTCCGTCATACACCATCCCTCTACCCCTTTCCAGAGCAACAGAATGCGTTGCTAGCCCGCAGGCTAGTGACACCACTGTACAGAACCTAGCACAGAACCCGGGGGACCAGGCAACAGTGTACCAGGCTTTAGACATCCTTAAAGGAATACTATCGATTCACATATTTTTTTCAATTGACACAGGAATTGTTGGGAAGTGCTGCTAAGTACTGGTGTATATATTTTAGTAGCAACTTCTTTGTTTACTGTTAGCAAAGTACTTTCAAAGTTTACTGACGCCAAAACTGATGGCAGACTGAGCCATGAGGAGAGGGGAAATTCCCCTCACACTTGATCAGTTAACTCTATGTGTAGCTCTGTGTGTGACACAGAAGAGAGCTCCCAACAGCTGCAGCTCCTGTGTCCTGTGTTTCTGACTGACGTGCCTGAAGAGAGCAGAGGAAATGTAACTAATTGTCACAGCTTTTCATACTGTTTTTGCTTTCAGAGTTTGATATGGTTGATATTTGCTTTCTGTAGTCTGATATGCAACTCTGGCTGCGCATTGAAGCAGACACCCCTTCTGCAATTGATTTGTCCCAATATAGCTAAATCCTACCCTCAATAAATTACAGTTTTTGCCTCTGTTATTGAACATGAAAGGTAGGAAAATGTTTACACAGCTACTTAGACATTATTTGCACACTGTCATTTTAGAACACTTGGGTATCGATAGTATTCCTTTAACCCTCCTGGCGGTAAGCCCGAGCTGAGCTCCGGCTATGTCGCCGGAAGGCACCGCTCACCGATCTGCATAATTTTTTTTTTTTTTTTGCTACACGCAGCTAGCACTTTGCTAGCTGCGTGTGCAATCCGATCGCCGCCGCTACCCACTGATCCGCCGCTATCCAACGCGCCGCAGCCGCCCCCCCCCCCCCCAGACCCCGTGCGCTGCCTGGCCAATCAGTGTCAGGCAGCGCTGTGGGGTGGATCGGAGTTCCCTTTGACGTCACGACGTCGATGACGTCAGTGACGTCATCCCGCCCGTCGCCATGGAAGTTCTTTGAACGGGATCTCCTGGGGGGCTGGGGGGATGCCGCTGAGCAGCGGCTATCATGTAGCGAGACCTTGTCTCGCTACATGGAAAAAAAAAATGGCTTTGCTGCCCCCTGGCAGATTTTGACAAACCGCCAGGAGGGTTAAGGTGCATACATAAACACACTAACTATAGCCTGTAGAGATCAGAAATCAATCAGCCAGGCAGTAATTCAAGGTCAATTGACTTTACCACTCCCCCACCCAAGGAAAGCTGCCCATCATGCACATTCGTTGTTCCTTTGAGGCCTATTTCCACTACACATGGATTCTGGATGCAGAAAACTGACTCCAATGAATGTCTATGGGAAATCTGTATCAGAAAAATCGTGTTTAGTGGAAACAGGGCCATTGGCATTCATTGGAGTCAGTTTTTCTGCATCCAGAATACTTGTGTAGTGGAAACAGTCCCTAGACGTTTCACTAGCCTGCAGACTAGCAACACACTTGTATAGAACTTGAGCCAGGCGGCAGAAATTGCAAGTGTAAACTTAGCTCAAAGCAATGTGTGTGCATGTGTGTGTTACAGATTGGAGACGCTTGCACATGCACACAAACACAGGTACACATGCTTTACTAGCTGCCTGGTCTATTATCTTTGTGATGGCTGCCACAGACCACACACTTCCACAATCACAGACAAAGAAGAGGAAGAAAAAAGCATGAAATAAGCCACCTGGCTGTAACCTTAATATCCCCTGCTTGCCTCTTGAGTTTCACCGCTGGTACATGAAACAAAGATTATGAAGCATGGTCTCGAGGGGGTTGTAGACAGGCAGTTGTCTGCCACATAGCTCATTAACAATAAATGACTTCTAGCATAGGCAGAACGGGAACTCTCCTAATAAGCTGTTGATGTAGATATTTGTATTATTTCCTGTAAGGCGTGTAAGTGAAGGTATAAGTTACAAGCTCAGAAAACATTGTAACAGTGAAATGCATTGTTTTCTGAAAGTGCGTACAGATCTCTAGAATAATCATAATATGCATACTCTCCTCCACATAATGCCGGTATGACATATAGAGAGGTCATCACATACGTGCTGTGTTGGATAACGTGCCAGAAAAGGCAGTTAGAACATTACAAGTGTTTGTTTTAAATTCCCACACAAAGTGAGTATTGTGATTAACAATATAAATAAATATAAATAAACTGATGCCAATAGCAGAGCATCTAAGCACAAAGGATCAGAACATTTACATTAAAATATTATTAAAACAATATTTACTTCAATATCATTTTTGTTCTAAAGAGATCATCTGTAATACATGATCAATCTATCCATCCATCCATCTATCTATCTATCTATCTATCTATCTATCTATCTATCTATCTATCTATCTATCTATCTATCTATCTATCTATCTATATATCTACATGTATATATTGTGGAGGTTACGTGTAGGCAGGGCTGGCGCTTCCATAAGGGTCCCTAGTGCTGCTTGGTCCCGAACCTTTCTCTTAACCTCCCTGGCGGATTTCTCAGGCTCTGTTTGGGCGATTCGCCCCATTCAAAGTGCTGTGCGCGCAGCCAGCACTTTGCTAGCCGCGCGCACAGCTCGATCGCCGCTGCTCTGCGGCGATCGCCCGCACGCAGCTGCTGAAGAGGGCCCCCCCCCCGCCAGAGCCCTGCGCTGCCCGGACCAATGAGTTCCGGGCAGCGCTATGGGCTGGATCGAGTGCGCCTGACGTCCATGACGTTATGCCGATCGTCGCCATGGCGACAGGAGAAGCCAAACAGGGGAACGCGTTACATACGCGCTCCCCTGTTTGCTATTGATGCCGGCGACGATCGCACTAGAGGGCCACATGCGTCCTCTAGTGGTGTTTCATGTAGCTACCACTCTGGTAGCTTTACATGAAACAAAAGAAAATAAAAAAAAAAAAAAAAAGGATTTTTTCCCATTTGGCAAAATAAATTAACCGCCAGGGAGGTTAACTGTTGCATGCTTCCTGGGCCCCCTGCACAATAGCAGCTTTGGTATCTCACCTGTCCCGGCGGCCTGCATGCAGTTCCGTTCCTTCGTGCTCCTGGACTCTTTCCTGCTGCCTGCCTCTTGTGACAGGTGCATGTCATTACGCTCATACATAGCAAGTGCCGGTCACAGGAGGCAGACAGCAGGAAGAAGACAAGAGCAGCGCGCCAACAGCCGAGACAGGTAAGTCACAATGCTGGCATTGTGCAGGGGACCCCAGGAGCACATATGAGTTAAAGCGGTTTAAAACCCGGACATAATAT
Organism: Hyperolius riggenbachi; assembly: GCF_040937935.1. Lineage (NCBI taxonomy): Eukaryota > Metazoa > Chordata > Amphibia > Anura > Hyperoliidae > Hyperolius > Hyperolius riggenbachi. Next base: position 149,641,040 of record NC_090648.1, read on the forward strand.
TCAATAAAAACATGTTTTCCTACTTTTTATATGCCATACGGTTATCATATTTGCATTTGTGCATAAGGATTATTGTTTATTTATAAGTTATAGCTTCCCAAAAGTACAGTTTTTTTGCTTTGTGAGCTGACATTGCATTTTATTAATAACTGCTTTTATTCATTCATTCAGGCAGATATGCTTTGACTCTTTGTCTGTGTCCGGGAGCTTCTCCACAGTCAGAGAATGGGTCACATTCCTTACTTGATACATTTAACCACTTGAGGACCACAGTGGTAAACCCACCTAAAGACCAGGCACATTTTTGCTAAAATGGCCACTGCAGCTTTAAGGCACAGCTGCAGGGCCGCACAACACCGTACACGAGTGATCCCCCCCCCCCCCCTTTTCCCCCTACCAACAGAGCTCTCTGTTGGTGGGGTCTGATCGACCCCAGTTGTTTATTTGTTTTTTATATATATTCATGTTTGCATTTTATATTAAAAAAAAAAACCTTTCCTCTGCCTCCCCCAGCCAGCCTCCCTCCCTTCCTCCCCCAGCCAGCCTATCACAGCGATCGGCTGTGATAGGCTTCAGCCTATCACTGCCGATCGTTCTCTTGTCCCCCAGGGAGACAGCCGTGTGACACGGCTGTCCCCAGTGCAGCGCTGCTGCTGATCGCAGCGCTGCATGGTGTAAATAGACGGTGATCAAGCCGTGTAACAGTTGCCGCTCGGAGACTGAAGAGGGGGCGGAGCTCCGCCCCCCAAGCATGAGATGCGCGCGCAGCGTGCGCGCGATCTCATGCAAATTAGAGCCCCGTGACTTGACGCCAATTGGCGTTAGGTGGTCCTGAGGCTGCCGCCACGCTCACGCCCATTGGCGTGACGCGATCGTTAGGTAGTTAAGTAAACACAACATAACATTGTTTACCCTTCGGATGCGGCAGCTCTGCTGGCAGGGAAGCTTCTAAAGCCTGTGTTTAAACCTTTGAATGATGTTCTAGTAAAAAAAAATGCTGGTTGTATATAATATGCTGTGAATAATCTGTTAGAGCAAAGAAAAAATTCTGGGTTATATACCGCTTTTTAAGAGGAGAGATGGGGGGTGTGGCATCTGGTTTGGGGATCCCTGGGAGCTGAGTTTTCTTGGACGTGGGGGCTTTTGGCAGGTTACCATTGCCTCGGAGCCCCAGATCCCCATCTGACCTTAAAATGACTCTGCTTGTAGAAGCCATGTGTTCTATGTAGCCGTGTACTACATAACACGCTTGTATTAGGGCTTCTACAGTATATGCATGTGCCCAGACTGTGGTTTTCAGTCTTTGTACAAGAAGTATTTTACCGGTACCCATGTAAATAAATTGTCACAGGTCCAAATGGTAAATTTAGTTTTGGTGGCTGGCACAGTGTCACAAGGTGGTGATATGACATTAAGGCCTCGTTCACATCATTTAGCGCAGATGGCTGTGCGATCGGAACGCAACGTGTCCGATCGCACGCCATCTGCGCTACTATGCTCTGCAGATCCCATTCATTGCAATGAATGGGATCTGCGCTGCGATTCCCAAAAATGCGTGCAGCATGCGAAAGCGCAATCACGCTGCTGAGCAGCGCATATGATGGGAACGGTAGAAGGGCTGTCTATGCCCTTCTACTGTTCTTGCGTGTCGCACACTATACGCGCTGCCAAAATGCGCACGGCGGCGCGTATAGTCTGAACGAGCCCTAACTGCTGGATGCGTCACATGATCTGCAATTTTTTCATTCTGATTACATGCCAGGGCCAGAACTACCATTAAGGAAAATGGGGCAATCGCCCAAGGGCCTGTGTGCTGCCACTCCCCCTCCCTCCTCCCCCATGATGCTTGCTGGAACCCCCAGCTTTCCCCAAACTTTTGCTCTGCGGGGCCCCGGTACCATTTTGGCAGGATTCCAACTCACCTGTCCAGGTGCACTGGGAACGATCGTTTGTCGGGCCAGGTCCATCTAGCAGTGGGTACGAGGCTTTACATGGGGCTTGAATGCCTGTGTCTGTTTAGCTGCAGGCTTAATGGGCCGTGGTGTTTCAGTAAATTGTTTGTCTTGTCATCCAGTTCCTAACTGCAGTTTCTGCATCCAGCTGAGTGCTACTACAGATATGCCATCTTCTCCTATTTGAGGGAAAATGTAACCATTCTTTTATTTCTGTGAAAGGTGGGCACAGAAGGATCTTTTTACTAACAGACTAGCATTATGAAATTTTCTCAGTGGGACAGGAATGTAGACTCTGTCCAGAATCAATGACATTACTGGTAAATGATGTGGCAGCCAAGTGATTACTATAAAGGCTATCTATCATTCTCTGGCTCCTGTCAAATTTTAATTCCCAGGCTGCTTTCACCAAGCTTCTGCCACTTACATTTCCTACAGATTTAAAGCCCAACTCTCTTGTACGGTGCATAGAAACCTCTTCCCAGGTAATGGCTCAGAGCACCCCCTGTGGGATCCAGCAGCCTGAAAAGCCTGTAATCATACTCTGCTAAACCAAAGTGAAAGAAACTACATAATAATGGAAGACTACTGGCAAAACTGATTTGTCACAGACACATATCATATAGTAAAATAAAATAAGTTTTGTTGACCATATAGTTCAACCTTTAGTGTTGTAGTTAATGCCCAACCCTAATTTAAACTGGCCAACAAAAAAACAACATGTAATATCATCATGTGAATTGCAATGGAACCATCATATATTGCTTTTAGGATCTAGTGGGGGGAAGGGTTGGTGGGTTGCTGACATGTGAGCTTTTTAGATTTGTATATATATTTTTCTGCAAGTGTTAAATAAAGATTTGTATTTTCATATATATTTTGAATGTTTATTCATTTGGGTCATACCCCCCTATATTCTATGTCAGTCAAAGTGTTCATTTCTATATTGTGTTTGCATTCCATTATGTAAATGATGCTTGCCTCTGTCCTCACATAAGTGGCAGGTTCTATGGCTGCACAGCCACCCTCCATTTAGACACTTTCCAACCTGCAAATCCAGCAAGGCCACAGCCTTGGAAGGTGCCTTGGGCCTATTGGGTGTCAAGGAGCCCAGATTCCACCTTCTGTTAACCACCTCCCACCTCAGAATCATGGTTGCCAAACGTCCGTCAAAAGACGGACTGTCCGTACAGAAGCTCTTAAAATAGAGCTGTCCGTACTGCTCGTATTTCCTGGGCACTCGTCCGTCCAAAATGCATAATTTCTGCCAATCTATTCTGCGCATGCGCTATGCACGCTCTATTTCCCGTCTCCCCTCAGCCGCCCTCTCCTCCCCGGGTGTCCCCTCCAATCAACTAACGTCTTTTTGGCTGCACAATAAGAGATGCAGGCAGCCAGGAGCCGGCCCAGCCCACTGAGCACAGCAGTGAGTCACGAGGAGGAGGAGGATGGTGAGTGTGTCACGGCATGGCAGGTCGGAGCTGAGGTCGCAGCACCAGGCAAGCAGCAGCCGAGCAGGAGCAGCTCAGCAGCCTGAGCCTTGGCAGAGTGAGTCTACAGCAGACTGATTGGAGCCCTCAGCCCAGCAGCCCCGCCACCCGCCAGGAGGGACCAGACCAGGGCAGGGAGACAAACAGCCGAGTCGACCCAGCAGCCAGCACACTTACTGTGAGTCTTTCTGTGTCTGTGAGGGAGAGAGAGGCACCCCTGGGGGCTGGGAGTCTGTGGGACTGGTCTGGGTCCAGTGGGAGACTTAGATGGAGCCAGGGAGACAGACAGCCGACACAGCACACTCACTGTGAGTGTGAGTCTCTGTGTCTGTGAGGGAGAGAGAGGCACCCCTGGGGGCTGGGAGTCTGTGGGACTGGTCTGGGTCCAGTGGGAGACTTAGATGGAGCCAGGGAGACAGACAGCCGACACAGCACACTCACTGTGAGTGTGAGTCTCTGTGTCTGTGAGGGAGAGAGAGGCACCCCTGGGGGCTGGGAGTCTGTGGGACTGGTCTGGGTCCAGTGGGAGACTTAGATGGAGCCAGGGAGACAGACAGCCGACACAGCACACTCACTGTGAGTGTGAGTCTCTGTGTCTGTGAGGGAGAGAGAGGCACCCCTGGGGGCTGGGAGTCTGTGGGACTGGTCTGGGTCCAGTGGGAGACTTAGATGGAGCCAGGGAGACAGACAGCCGACACAGCACACTCACTGTGAGTGTGAGTCTCTGTGTCTGTGAGGGAGAGAGAGGCACCCCTGGGGGCTGGGAGTCTGTGGGACTGGTCTGGGTCCAGTGGGAGACTTAGATGGAGCCAGGGAGACAGACAGCCGACACAGCACACTCACTGTGAGTGTGAGTCTCTGTGTCTGTGAGGGAGAGAGAGGCACCCCTGGGGGCTGGGAGTCTGTGGGACTGGTCTGGGTCCAGTGGGGGACAGGGGGAGACTTAGTTGGAGGAGAGGCACTGTGCTGCCTGTCACTGGATGGGGAGTAGGGGGACTGGGCCTGGTGGGGACTGTATGATAGGTGGGTAATGTAATGTGAGTTATGGTTGTCAGGAATGATAGTGCAGGTAGACAATGTTGACTGTATGGTAAAGATTGTACAATAAGATTGTGCAGTGTATGATTTGTGATTGCTTTGGTGTCATTCACAAATAAGAGTTTTGATTGCATGCTGACCACAACTGCCTGTGCCATTATGTGTTTTTTTTTCTGTGAAACGCTGCCGTATTTTCTGGGTAAATGCTTTGCCATTATCTGTATCTTCTGGGGAAAGCTGCCGCATTACGTGTCTTGCTGTCTGAGGGGGCTGCATGCTGTCCCTGGGCCTTAGTTGTTTGTGGGTAGGGGGGAACAATGTCCAATTACTTTTAAGATCACTGTGTTCGGGAGAAAACCTGGGCCCACTGTCTTTGCGTTACACTGTTACGTTACAATCACACCCATTTTTTGCCGCGGCATGCTTCGCGCACCTCACTCCTATTCTGCACCAGCCCCCCAATAAAATTTGAGAACTAGAGGCCCTCCCTCAACTACAGTATTAGCTCTCTATGGGTCCTGTGCTCATAATAATCACTTCTACAAATACTTTGAATAGTAGTGATCACTAACAAACTGTTCCCCATCCCCTTCTTGCAACTCTGACACTGTAGTTTCCATTGGCAGGTTTTGGTGCACCGTATCAATTGTTATGTATAGAGTGCTTGGGGAGCCCTATTGTAAAACTTGCAACGGGGCCCACGGCTCCTTAGCTACGCCACTGCAGTGACATGACTATGTACTCTGTAAAGTGCTGCAGAAGATGTCAGTGCTATATAAATACATAATAATAATATGGTAGGACATTACACTATGAGTATGGTAGGATTAGAGTGTGAGCTCCTCTGAGGACAGTCTGTGACATGACTATGTACTCTGTAAAGTGCTGCACAAGATGTCAGTGCTATATACAGGACTGTAAAGTTGGTACAAAAATCATCTAACTGATGCCTTAGTTTATGAAACTGCTAACTCCAGGTACCCAAAAATTACTCCGACTCCACAACCCTGGTTATATAAATACAAAAAATTAATAATGCCCAGAGCTTAGCGCCACCCACAACTCTATTTAAAAGTGTGTGTTTGACTCCGCCCCCAACTCCGCCCCCTGTCCGTCCAAAATTTTGAGTGTCCTGCTTTTTTGGGCCTTTTGTCCGTCAAAAATTAGAAATTGGGTTGGCAACCCTGCTCAGAATACCAAAAGAGGGAGTCAAAACTACTACCTTGCCTAGGCCTCTAATTCACCTTAATTCACCCTCGGCCTGTGTAGATGCATAGCTACATTGTTAGAGATTTAACAACATTATTACCTTAAAGATAACCTTAAGTCAAAAAAAAAAAAAAAATGAGATGAACTCACCTGGGGCTTCCCTCAGCCCCCTGCAGCCGATCGGTGCGCTCGCAGCTCCGCTCCGATGCCTCTGGACCCGCCGGCGACGACTTCCGGTTTCGCCGTCACCGGCCGACAGGCATGGGAACGCGAGTGATTGTTCGCGTTCCCAGCCAGTATATCGCCCCCTATGCTGCTATGCTGCTAAGGAGCCGCAATAGCAGCATAGGGGGCGATATACAGGCTGGGAACGCGAACAATCACTCGCGTTCCCATGCCTGTCGGCCGGTGACGGCGAAACCGGAAGTCGTCGCCGGCGGGTCCAGAGGCATCGGAGCGGAGCTGCGAGCGCACCGATCGGCTGCAGGGGGCTGAGGAAAGCCCCAGGTGAGTTCATCTCATTTTTTTTTATGGCTTTAGGTTCACTTTAAACTGCAGTATAGTAAAAAAAAAACCACAAGATGTCACTGTGTGTGTATAAAATGTGATGATCTGGGATTGTTATTTTCTCTGTGTCCCTCTCTGTTCTAAGTAAGCTGTATTTCCTGATGGTGGCACATGATTTATATCTGCACATTTTTTTTAGATCTACACCAGATCTACAAAAGAAAATAAGATAGACAGCCAAATAAGGAAAAAAAACATACCCTGGACAAATACATCAACAAATTCAGACGCAGAGTCTCCAACAGGGTCCTGAATAAAAGAAAGACACTGGCTCAGTACATAACACCACAAGAGCAACAGGCCATCACATCCCTTAAGGATAATAAGGACATTATTATTAAACCAATGGATAAAGGAGGTGCCATAGTCATCATGAACACCAGTGACTACATCCAGGAGGCACAAAGACAGTTATCCAACACCACTCACTATGCCAAATTACAAGGGGACCCCACAAAAAGCTACAGGGTGGCACTCAATTAGATGGCTAACAGATTGCCTGCAAACATCAGACTACATGTAAGGACCCTTATCCCTGAAGAGCCTAGAACAGCCTGCTTTTACATGCTTCCCAAGATCCACAGAGAGGGAAACCCAGGCAGGCCCATAATCTCAGGGAGCAGAACTCTTACAGGGAACATCTCAGGGTGGCTGGAAAACATCTTGAAACCTCTTGTCTGTAAAAGACCCAGCTACATACAGGATACCACCCACCTCCTGAACAAACTGACCACCATTGGCTTAGTACCTGAGAGAACCATACTGGCCACAATGGACTATTTGACCCACAGTATGCAAATCTCTTCATGGCCAAAATCGAACAGGAATACCTCAATGCATGTCACATAAAACCAATGGCCTACTTCTGTTTCATTGATGATATTTTAATTATTTGATCTGCAAGTGAGGAGGATCTTCTCTAGTTCCATAGGAACTTCAAGGCCTTCCATCCTACAATCAAACTGAAACTTACCTACTCTCACACTGAGATTAACTTTCTGGACACCACCATATACATCAGGGAAAACAACCTACAAACGTCTATGTATCGCAAACCAACATACCGTCCCACATATCTAAGGTATGACAGTTTCCATCCCAAGCACATTAAGAACTCTGTCATTTACAGCGAAGCTATAAGGTGCAACTGGATTTGTTCTAACAGGGTGGACAGAGACAAGCACCTGGATCACCTTAAGAACATTTTCATTAAATAAGGTTACAGTCCTCCCATGGCTGAGGCCCAAATCAGGAAAGCCAACATCAACCCCAGGACTGAACTCCTGAAATATAAGCAAAACCAGAAAGAGGAACGTGTCCCTTTGGTTGTCACCTACAACCCACACCTGGAAATCTTAAGGAGGATTGCTAAGGAACTTCATCCTATTTTACACAAGGATTACAGACTCATGGTGCCCATACATGGTACAATTCTTTCATCCAATCTTACCATTTCTATGTAATATAAGGGAACTGCCTAAATTATCCTTTCAGTATATTCACTTAATTTACCCTTATGCTACATAGAAATGGTAAAATTGGATGAAAAAATATTGTACCATGTATGGGCACCATTAGAAAGATATTTTCTTAACCTCCCCACCTGTCATATCGGCAACCACCCAATCTAAAACAGATGATTGTCAGGAGTTCTTTGAATAGGCTACAACAGAACGGAACATCACTCTGCCGACAAAAACGGTGTGGGACCTGCAGACACATTTACTCCACTGACAGGTTAACGATATCAGGTTCACAACAGGAGTACACGGCACATTTTCCTGTGAATCCACCAAGCTGGTATGTCTGATCTAAATTCCCCAAAGGTATGTACTTGGGAGAAACTGGACAAACTCTGCGCACACGTATGAACTGACACAGGCACACTATTAACAATACCAAATCTGTACTCCATGATGCTACACACTTTCGTTCCAACGGACACAGCATGAATGATCTTCGTGTCACTGCCCTGAAGGGTGGCTATAAATTGTCAAAAGATAGATTAATAGCAGAAACGAAATTTACAAATTGGTTCAAAGCTGTGAACAAAGGCTTGAATAAGGACAAAAACTTTTTATATTGGTATGAGGCTGATGATATTTTTGCCATAACTCTTTCTCAGCCTATATTGCATCTTCTCTGCTTGTAGCTTAACTTGTGAACTCGGAATTTACGATGCCTCTGTGACAGTCTGAGTCCCAATTCTGTGAGTATTGTGCAAACAAGGAGTCTTATCTCAGCTAACAAATTCTCACCCCATTTAGATGTTCTGTTTCACTTAAGGCATCTTGATAACATGCATTTATGCTTGAAAAAAAATGTGTATGTTCCCTTTTGATGTTGCATGTACTGTATACAGCTGTCTATTCCATCAGTTTGTAAGCAAACAGGATTGAAGCCTGACGAAGGCTATACAGCCAAAAGCTTGCTTACTCTTATTCTTTTAAGTTAGCCAATAAATGGTATCATCCTTATTCAAAACTTATTGTTTCTTCAGTAAAGAGTTCTAACTAGTTATACTGGGTGCCTATCTGCGTGTACAGAACAATGTGGTTTATCTTGATGGTAAAACATGCAAATATAATTCATACACAGCTATCAGGAATTGCAGATGACTCACAACAGAGAGGAACACAGCATGAACACAGGAAATAACACCATAGAGATCATCATCACATTTTCACACAGTGCCATCCTGTGGTTGTTTTATTCTACTGCACCTTAGATAATAATCCTGTTGATACTTCCAATACACATACTCACCAGAAGATGGATTGGGGAACCCTCGGCGATGCCACTCTATGAACCAGCGTTCCCCCATCTTCCTACCCGACACGACAGGTATGAAGGAGAGTTCAAATGATTGCAGCACTTTGCATGGGAATTGTCGGGATCTTAAAAATTCGCCCTGATGGTCATAATTGCTGCATGTCACATTCTTGTAATCATGCATACATTTCGTGAAATCGGGGAAATGACCGCTTGTTGCGTAAAAAAATCGCTGGTCGTGGGAGGAATCGTGTGAAGAGTTGCATCGTGAGTACGTGCCTTTAGACCTTTTCATGTATGTATGGCTATTCTGCATTTTACAGCCATCCGGAATTTAACCTTATTTGTCAACATAGCCATCCCGTGCCCCTACCTTGCTCTGTGTCGACAATTATTTCACGCTTTTACAGCTAGCAGATTTTCCCAGCATATGAACTATTCTCTGTCTTAAAGGGGAACTACAGCCTAAACAAGCATACTGTCATTAAGTTACATTAGTTATGTTAATTAAAATAGATAGGTAATATAATCTCTTACCCACCCTGTTTAAAAAAAAACCAGGCAAATGTTTGTGATTTCATGGGGGCGGCCATCTTTTTCATGGGGGCAGCCATCTTTTTGGTTGAAAGGAGGTGACAGGGAGCATGACACACAGTTCCAACTGTCCTGTGTCCTGATCACCACCAAGCTGCGCGCGCTAGGCTTCTCAAATGCAAAATTGGAAAAAAAAATTGCACCAAAACAGCAGAACGAGAACAGCGACATCAGAATTCATGCTTTGCACAGCATCAGGGGAAAAATACCTCGGCAGTTTTCTTCTGTGCAGCTAAAAATGAGGCTTGGGTAAAAAACAAAAACAAAGTTCTGATGCTGTGAAACTGTGAAACTGCCGTGAAACTATTAACGAAACACCAAGCCTTCTCAGTGCTGCTGAGTAGATTTTTAGTCTGGAGGTTCACTTTAAGAGTTGCATTGCATTTATTCCGTTTCTTTTTGCACAGCCACTCTGTACACTGATCCATCGCTCTAGCTACTCAGTGTTTGCACTTAATTCCTTCTTTACCATCCTCTACTGCTCCTCATTCCACTTCTTTTCTGCCTTCTCAGCCAACCAGCATTTAAAGCCTGCATACATGCAAAAATCTAAATACACTATTTGATAGCTAAGTATATATAATATACTTGATAGCTAAGTATATATAAATACTAAATAATAATAATAATAATAAGTAGGTAGAATAGTTTAAATGGTGACTTTTTTTTCTGTAAAACAAGGTTTCTGCTGCTGGAAAACCAGTTTTAAAAATGTTATAATGTGACTTGGAATAGCTGAAGGGGAGTAAGGCTACTTTCACACTGCTGCGTTGCGTTGTTTCGGATTGTAATGGTACTGTTCACATTAGCACTTTAGCAGTGCAGTGTGACGGATTCGTTGGCAATAACACAGGGCTAGCAGTGCGTTACTTCATAATGCATGTGTTAAAGTGAACCTGAACTCTTGCACAGGACACAAGGAAAACATGGAAAAATGCACCCTGTATGCATTTAGAGAATTTAGCCTGTCTAATTCCCCATCATTTGTGACTAAACACAAGTGTAATTTGATCTCTCAAATGTGTCAGTTGGTTGCCTCGGCAGAGCAGCTAATTTGTAAACACAGGCTGTTAACCCTATGTCTGCTTCCATGAAAGCAGGAAGTAGACACACTGCAGATTTATTGCAGTGTTTGTATCAGCTGTAAAAAAAAATGTGTTTTTTTCTATAAAGGTTACTATGCTGTTGCTTATCTTTTTAGAGATGGGAGGAAGTTCTAAGTTCAGGTCCGCTTTAACAGTTGCATTGAAGCATACTTTCTATGTATTGTATGCTTCACTGCATGCATCACACTGTATGCATTAAAGGATACCCGAAGTGACATGTGACATGATGAAATAGACATGTGTATGTACAGTGCCTAGCACACAAATAACTATGCTATGTTCCTTTTTTTCTTTCTCTGCCATAAAGAGTTAAATATCAGGTATGTAAGTGGCTGACACTAGAAATTCCAACTATAAAACACTTTCCTAGCAGAAAATGGCTTCTGAGAGCAAGAAAGAGGTAAAAAGGGGACTTTCTTATCAGTGAGAGTCACACTGTAGTCACTTCCTGTCTGAGTCAGGACTGAGTCAGCCACTTACATACCTGATATTTAACTCTTTCAGGCAGAGAAAAAAAAAAGGAACACAGCATAGTAATTTGTGTGCTAAGCACTGTACATACACATGTCTATCTCATCACGTCACATGTCACTTCGAGTATCCTTTAACCCTCCATTGCGTCCCTAGTTTTCCAGAAAAAACAATGCAGCCCCCCAGTGTGAAACTGTGTACACAGACAGAAACAAGTCCTGCCACTGAGTGCCTGCACAGGACAAGGGACACATTTGTGCCAGGAATGGGGCTTTTGAATGTCTGCCAGGTTTTCAGTGCTGTTTGTGTTCCTGTTGGGAAGATTCTTCCTCACTTTTTTGGCTCTCTCAGGGCTGTTTCTTGGTAGTGCAAGGCGAATGCCCTGGGCGCAGACTGGCAAGTACAAGAAAGTGGGCGCAGGCAGAAGGACATAATCGCTAGGGAGCTGGTGACGCGCTGTGCAGCCAAATGGAAGACAAAGATTACCAGTGCAATCACCTTCCTTGACTCCTCCTGTGCTGCCTGCATCAGACATCAAGTCATCATCACGTCACCACTGCATGATGACACCTGATGTCCTGTAGTGGTACTGCAGGCTGTCAGTGCGCGGCGCCCATGGAGGAGTCGGCTTTCCAAGCTCTGTTCACCTGTGTGTTTTCCTGGTCCCTGCTTCCTCCTGGATGAGCGGCTGGTTACTGGTAAGTAGGCAGATCTACTTGTGACCTGCTGCTGTGTGACTGTCCCTAAAGAATAATGGTTCGCGAGTCCACAGGGGTCGGGGAGCAAAATTTTTACATCCTCACCCTGGGTGCAATTTAGCATAGAAACTGCCCTGGGCTCTCTCATGGGTGTCACAAAGGGCAGGAAATGAAGATAAATCTTCTCAATAAAGACACAGACAGGACAAGAAAACATTTATTTTCTGAGTTAGAGGCTGTGTTCACTCTGCTGTGTTTCTTTGGGGACTGTCATTCACCAGCAGTTACACATATCTGCAAATACATGGTAAGTCATGAGGTGCCCTTGTGCTCACTGTGTTACTTACTCTAGTCTAGTGTACCAAGCATTACAGAAGATAAAGTTAGTGGCAGACTTACTCAAAGTTATTCACCTCATTTTGTTGCAGTTAATAGATGGACACCATCTCAGACAAACGTTGGCTGCAGAATGCACACTACCACAGCACCATAACATAAAACAGAAAAACAAAATCCTGCAATCTGCTGAGCATGCCTAGAACTTGTCTGGAGCATTTCCCCATTCATTTCACTTTATGGTGCAGTGTTGGTGAGATGTTTTTGCATTATTTGTTCATCTATTTACTGCACCATTTATCCTTTCCAGTGCATTTCATGCTTGGGACACTATGATAGGGTAACACAAAACGCTTGAGGACACCTAATCGCTAAACATGTATTGAAACTGGTATCTGTGCTTTTAATAGAGACAGGTATTTTTACTCACCTGTCAAAATAATAATAAGTGCCCATTTCCTCCTCGGGGACTGCAGGCTGCTCACTTCCTGCTCGCTCCGCTGCATTTAGAACCATGTCCCCTTGTAGTGACATGATCCATGAAGGAGGAGGAGCAGTTATGTCTGTCATTGCCCCAGCCACACTGAAGCTATGCACAAACATTAGATAAAAGTCAATTGAAACGGCCAATAATGGTTGCTTGGACCAACCATTGTTCGCCTATCTAGTGTGTGACACCGCTCAAGGTTCCAACATGTTGGATCCTTAATGACCCCGATGCCTGAGCATGCCCAATCACAATGCTGTTTTTTGCCCATCCGTCCTGTGAGATCATTAACAATTCCTGGTGACCAATCACGACTGATCACAATGCTATTTTCAAACTCCCGATCGACGCTGTCATGAGCCAATCATCATTCCTCTACCATCCTCCATGGCAACAGAACACATCGTTAGCTTCAAAGTACAACATTGTTCCCCAAAATCATCACCCAAAGGATGGTTTCCCTATCACCGATGGGCGCCAATTATCGGGAATGTGTATGTAGCTTGACAGTGATAAACTGCTGCTTCATGGTGCATGTGCATGTGTCACCACTAGGAGATGCTGGGCAAGACCAGTGGCTCTCATTTGTTTACTTACTCCCGTGTATGATTTCTAAATATAACTATAGATTTGTTTTGCATACAAAGTGTTGTGTATTTGAAATGGCTTGAGGCTTATGTCACTAGATACTTTAGATGCAAATAGTGCTTAGCAAAATGATTGCCTAAGCTTTGATGCAAATACTGTTTAAAAGCTGTTGGCAAGGTTTCTTTACACACAGAGTAACAATGCTGATTTTTCATTGAAACTAAACTGATTTCACTTCTTTCTATGTACAAATCAAGTGTCTATGATCATGTCCCCCTGTGTTAATGCTGTACACGTTGGTGCCCTCAAGTCAGGCTGGCTGCCTTATAAACGCATGCTATACGCTTCCAAGGGAAATGAGGATGAAGACACTACTCTGTCATTTTAGGAATGCTTTCATCTCATAGGATATTTGTATGTGTTTGGAGGGACATCATAGGCATCTTAAAGTCTACAAAAAAAAAGAGTCAATGAAAAAAAGAGATGTGTTTTATATTCCAGAAGGCTTGTTTTTTTGGATCTATTGTATTTTCAATGATGCCATTTTAGCATGAAAAAATATATACTTAGATAGAACTGTGGATCCAGTGAGGTTTGCAATTTAATTCAGAATCCTGGAATAGAAAGGAACTAATTACCATGCTTTGCAGACATGAACATTTTTTCCCATTCTCAGACTAGATGCTAGAACTGAATATAAGTTATACACAATTGTTACTATTGTGAGCAAGAGATCTAATAAGAGGGTTAAAGGACCACTTTGTGTGAAATACAGCTGACTACAAGAATAGCTCTTATCTTAAAGGGGAATCTCATGCTCAGTAGATTACCATATTTGGTTTTAAACACCTAACCTAGTTTATAGCCCATCTCCAGAATATTTTTTCTCCTCCCAGTAGCTAGAAATCATGGAGCCCCATAGCAAAATTTTAATTGCTTGCCCCCTTCCCCCCAAAAAAACAATTAAAATTATAAGGTACCTTTGTGCCCCAGGTAGCCTCCCACTATAGGGAGCTAGAGATAACTCCAATGCAGGTAGCCTGAAGCAGAACCCCAGTTTAAGTAGTCCCCTAGTATAGGTAGCCAGATTAGACCCGCAAATAGGTAGCCAGATTAGCCCCCCAAGTATAGTTAGCCCCCCAAGTACACATAGGCCTCGATTCATAAAGCATTCCCGCATTCGGAAATGCAAAAAAACGCTCACTTTACCGACCACACACCAAAATATGCATTCATAAAGGCTTTTTCCGCATGAAAAGCCGACATTTGCGAGCAGAGTGATCAATCACCGCCTTGCGCGGTGATTATCACAGCAACAGTAACAAATGTCAATTCATAAAGATTAGAGGTAGCGGTATGCGGACGGGTATTACCGCTACCTCTGATGTGGCGAGAAGCGTGCGGAATACATTGCAGTGAATGGGACAGACCTCCCAAGCAGCTGCAGAGAGAACACCGCACGGAGGGATTCCGCCTGCTTCCCCTGTTTCCGCACGTCTCCCGACAGCCTAACGCCTGCCTACAGCGGAGTATCTCCGCACGTATATCACAAGTAGCTAAATTTTTATGAATTACCACCCTGAAGGCGGAAATACCGACAGCGGTGTTTCCCCGCTCGACTTTCCCCGCTCGCAGGCAGTTTTATGAATCGAGGCCATAGTCAGATTAACCCCCTAAGTATATGTAGCCAGACTAGCCCCTACTATATAGGTAGTCAGATTAGCCCCTAAATATAGATATCCCCTTCCCCCTCCATGGAAGGTTAATCTGTGAGGCGCTTGGCCCAGAGATTGACCTTCCATTGTGTTCTCCATACTTGATTGCCTGATGGAGCGGGATATTGGCCCGTGAAACGCGTTGCACACTTGGAGAGTTTTAAATAAATGTTACTGTTATATTAATAACGGCTCATTTCATCTGGTCATTGACTTACCTGAGGGAGGTGAGTCCACCCACTTCCTTCCTTCTAAACAGATTTTAATCGTGTTTATCCTTTGTTGGCGCCTCTGTTACTCTTGTTATACCTCTCATACTGTGGCAGTTCTTGGCAGGTTTTGTGGCGCCATATGAATTGTTATGTATAGAATGCTTAGGGGGCCCAATGTAAATCTTGCTCTGGGGCCCAAAGCTCCCTAGCTACGCCACTGGCACCAGGCTTTACAATTTGGCTGAGGAACACTTCCAAGCCCATGGTCTCTGAGCTCAGTTCATTGCAGCATCCTGAATGCAAGATAAAACTCCAGCCTACAAGGAAGAAGCAATATACAGTGGGTTGCAAAAGTATTCGGCCCCCTTGAAGTTTTCCACATTTTGTCACATTACTGCCACAAACATGCATCAATTTTATTGGAATTCCATGTGAAAGACCAACACAAAGTGGTGTACATGTGAGAAGTGGATCGAAAATCATACATCATTCCAAACATTTTTTACAAATAAATAACTGCAAAGTGGGGTGTGCGTAATTATTCGGCCCTCTGAGTCAATACTTTGTAGAACCACCTTTTTGCTGCAATTACAGCTGCCAGTCTTTTAGGGTATGTCTCTACCAGCTTTGCACATCTAGAGACTGAAATCCTTGCCCATTCTTCCTTGCAAAACAGCTCCAGCTCAGTCAGATTAGATGGACAGCGTTTGTGAACAGCAGTTTTCAGATCTTGCCACAGATTCTCGATTGGATTTAGATCTGGACTTTGACTGGGCCATTCTAACACATAGATATGTTTTGTTTTAAACCATTCCATTGTTGCCCTGGCTTTATGTTTAGGTCATTGTCCTGCTGGAAGGTGAACCTCCGCCCCAGTCTCAAGTCTTTTGAAGTCTCCAAGAGGTTTTCTTCCAAGTTTGCCCTGTATTTGGCTCCATCCATCTTCCCATCAACTCTGACCAGCTTCCCTGTCCCTGCTGAAGAGATGCACCCTCCGAGCATGATGCTGCCACCACCATATTTGACAGCGAGGATGGTGTGTTCAGAGTTATGTGCAGTGTTAGTTTTCCGCCACACATAGCGTTTTGCATTTTGGCCAAAAAGTTCCTTTTTGGTCTCATCTGACCAGACCACCTTCTTCCACATGGTTGCTGTGTCCCCCACATGGCTTGTGGCAAACTGCAAATGGGACTTCTTATGCTTTCTGTTAACAATGCCTTTCTTCTTGCTACTCTTCCATAAAGGCCAACTTTGTACAGTGCATGACTAATAGTTGTCCTATGGACAGATTCCTCCACCTGAGCTGTAGATCTCTGCAGCTCGTCCAGAGTTACCATGGGCCTCTTGACTGCATTTCTGATCAGCGCTCTCCTTGTTTAGCCTGTGAGTTTAGGTGGACGGCCTTGTCTTCGTAGGTATACATTTGTGCCATACTCCTTCCATTTCTGAATGATCGCTTGAACAGTGCTCCGTGGGACGTTCAAGAATTTGGAAATCTTTTTGTAGCCTAAGCCTGCTTTAAATTTCTCAATAACTTGATCCCTGGCCTGTCTTGTGTGTTCTTTAGCCTTCACGGTGTTGTTGCTCCCAATATTCTCTTAGACAATCTCAGAGGCCGTCACAGAGCAGCTGTATTTGTACTGACATTATATTACACACAGGTGCACTCTATCTAGTCATTAGCACTCATCAGGCAATGTCTATAGGCAACTGACTGCACTCAGATCAAAGGGGGCCGAATAATTATGCACACACCATTTTGCAGTTATTTGTTTGTAAAAAATGTTTGGAATCATGTATGATTTTCATTCCACTTCTCACGTGTACACCACTTTGTATTGGTCTTTCATGTGGAATTCCAATAAAATTGATTCATGTTTGTGGCAGTAATATGACAAAATGTGGAAAACTTTAAGGGGGCAGAATTCTTTTGCAACCCACTGTATACACATGATCCTGACACAACTTTGTTGGGCCCAAGCTCATGTAAGATGGACTGAGGAAAATGTCCTGTGGTGTGACAAAGCAAAATTAGATTTTCTTTTGTGGAATCATGAACACTATGACCGTAGGAGAGCAACATTGTTTGTAGGTCCAAAAACAAGGTAGTTATTTCTTATTTAAGGATACTGAATTGAACAATGCACATGAATGTGTATCATTTTGTATATCCGAAAGGGAGCTGTGAGTGTAGAATCACAGGTCTGTAGCACAGTGCATCAGAAAACATACATCTATTTATCTAGTTGCTATACGCAAGTTTCACGCTTTTAAGCTCTTCTGCAGTGAGGCTCAGGGAGCAATAAGTATAGCCATAAACAAGGGTATTATTCATTGTGGATTGTGGGAAGAAAGAAGAGCAACCAGAAGCATCCATACAGACAATCGAACATACAGAATCCATACAGATAGTCCCCTAGGGAAATCTAAACCTAGAAGCATTGCAATATTAGATGTATAATGCATTGAATGTATCTGAAATGCATAACAGGATCCTTTGAGATATTTTTATGCAAACCGATGAACATATGTGCTTAGTATTTTATAGATGGGCAGACAGGGCACTTCCACTTCTTGGAAAGCAAATGGTCCATCTGTCATTACTGGGAAGAATCTTCTTGCAGTCTGTGCACTGGATTACCACTGCTGGTAAACTGGGAAATCCTAACTTCTCTTAAGTGATGTACACACATTAGATAAAAGTTGGCAGAAATGTCTGATAACAACCTTATTGGCAATCGATCATTTGCTTATCTAGTGTGTGTAAGGCATCCGCCCAAGATGTCGGATGCTTAACAACCCCCATCGCTTGAGTAGCTCTGATCCCATTTTTTTGCTTTTCTTCAACTGTCGTCCCTTCCAGGGGTGAGCAGGAACTACGCCCAAGCATAATTACGCATCGTAATTTATAGTTACGCATCATAATTGTAATGCGAAGTTTGTAAATTACTCTTACAAATTACGCATAAAATAATCTACCGCTAGGCGTAATTACGGCTGTTATGCGTAGTTCACCTGTATATTGCGAAGTCACTTACGAATGTGCTATACGCGTACATTTTTACGTGTACGGATGGAAATCATACGCGTACAAAAATACACCGATTACAGAGTATTTTTCTCTGAAAGCAAAAAAAAATTACAAGCTACATTTCATCTTCTCTCTGCAGACACTTCAGTCAGAGACATGGGACACAGGCAGCTGCAGCTGCTGAGAGCTTTCTCTCACACACTGGGCTCGATTCACAAAGCGGTGCTAACCCAGTTAGAGACTTTAGGCGTGATAACCATTGCACCACGCTGGTGAAAAGCCAGTTTAGGCGTTATAAGTTTAGGCATGATAAGTTTAGATAAGTTTAGATCGCGCGCAAAGTCCCGCACGCAAAGCAGCGCCATTAAACTCTATGCGAAGTGCACCAGACTTTGCTAGCGCAAAACTTTTGATCAGCTGTGCACTGCGGTGCTAACCCAGTTGGTGCTTACATTTATCACGCCTAAACTTATCACACCTAAACTTATCATGCCTAAACTTATCACACCTAAACTTATCACACCTAAACTTATCATGCCTAAACTGAGTTTAGGCGTGATAAAGGGCTTTTCACCAGCGTGCTAACTGTTAGCACCGCTTTGTGAATTAGGCCCACTGGGTTAACAGATGCACTGTGAGGGAATTCCCCGCTCTTCTCATGGTTCACTCTGCCGTCCGATTTGAGCATACTTGCCGTCAGCTAAGAGTGAAAAGAATTTGATACGGTAAACAAAAGAGATAGGCAAGTGAATTGTATACATCATAATTTACCAGCACTTCAAGAACTCTCTCAATCCCAGGTTAAAAAAAAACCATGTTAATCGATAGTGTTCCTTTAAATGTTCATAGTGTAGCCTAGGGAATTGGGACAAGATCATACAGCACTGGAGATGGAGATGCCAAAGTTTGCTTAATTTTTAAACTTCTTTAGTACAGATACACTTAAAGCAAATCTGAGGCAGAGAAAAACAACTTATGACATAATAAATTGTATGTGTAGTACAGATAATGAATAGAACATTAGTAGTAAAGAAAATAGTCTCGTATTTTTATTTTCCGTTATATCGCTTTTTTTTTTTTTTTTAACATTGCATCATTCTGTTATATTTGTAGTTTTACAAACCACACTCTGTATTCTAAACTATAAAACAGAGCAAAGCCAATGACCCTTTGAACCTCCCTACAGTAAAACCTTATCTCAACCTGTCTCTCACTTTTTCTTTGATGTATACTGTAAGTGCTTCAGAAAACAGGACTGTCTTGGACCCAAGTTGGGTGGAAAAGCTCAGAGAAGCTATTTTGAATAGATAACAACTGAAGTTTCTTAACTCTTCCTGTACTGGAAACAATATGAGACTCGTTTATGTGCTACTGATGTTCTATTTCTTAGCGTTATTACACATACAGTATAATTCATTATAGAGGAAGGAAAAGAAGAAGAACCTATCTGCACCCAGGTCAAAACTCAATGAGTCAAGAAGTATTATGAAAATATAAAAATAATTTCATTTATTGATATGCATTAAAACATGTATATAAAAAGCATACAGGTAAGGGTCTGAGTATCTGGACAGCTGAGGGAAAGACAATTGATGTTATAACATTCTAGCAATATAACTTCTTTACACATGCTAGCAGCATGTGAGTCACCATTAGTTCAACAAGCAACATTCATGGAGGCTATGGAAGAAAGGAGAATCCTTAATGGCCATGCCAGAGTGCAGATTGGTATGCAGCTAGCTTGTAGTTCCTGTCCATAAGCAGGCAGCTGTAAATACATAAAGGTGTAGAGATGCAAAAGATGATGCTTGGCTGAATTATAGTTCCTGTCTTCAAGCAGGCAACCATAAGTATGCGGGCCGGGATGCATGTAAAAAGAACAATGATGCAGCTTGATGTAATACTGGCCTGCAAAGTTCCTGTTTGCAGGCTGAACAGAATGAGCAGATAAAGCCAAATAATCAGCGCTCTAGGTTCCTGTCCAAAAGCAGGCAACCACTGTATAATAGAAAGTTCAAGCCTGATGATATCAAATGGCAAGAGAGGATATATTTGTATGCACAATCCTGAGTATAGTTGACACCGTCAGTGGCAGGCTGACCTCTTTATTCCTGTCCAGAAGCAGGCAATAGTGTAGTAATGATGGTAAATTGCTCTAACAAGGAAATGACATGGCAGTATCCGCATAGTGTACCACAGTATATACCATAGAGAGTTCTCCTTGCATCATGAAGACATAGTAGCATCCATAAGATCTGTGCAATCAGCAGGGCTCAATATGAGTGAGAAATATATGCAGTCCCAATATGAGGCAAAGCAAGGCCTCAATATGCATTAGATGGTATGCTTACGTTTCCTCTCTTCAATATGAATGTCCTCCGAAGATATGTGCAAAAACGTGCAAGATGGTGAATGACTCTAGAAGGTAGCAAAGCATCCTCTCAGCTGCCCAGACCTTGTCTACCGGTTTCGCCGAATTGTTCGGCTCATCAGGACACAGACCGCCAGGTAGGTATGCCAGAGACTGTCTCCATGCGCCTTAAATGGCGTCTACGCCGAGGCCCAGCCCGCATCACTTCCGTAGACGCGGCTTCTGCGTCTCAGCGTGGTCCGTCCTCCCGGAACTGACGCCCGCGCGCATGCCCAGTGCGCTCCGCGTCGTTCCGGGCGGTAGCCTGGCAACAGGGGGGAAGAAGGACAAAAGAGCCGGATAGTCTGTCCGGCTCTGCCCGTCCCCCTGCCAGGCTAAGCGCCAGACCTGAGCGCACCATGGGGCAAGTAGGGAAAAGGAGGGAAGACTAAGACAAAGGGAAATGGGGAACATACAAGGACATGCCACCAAGCTGCATCCACGTCCGGTGCATCGGACTCTTAAAGGGGACAGCTCTGTTAAAGAGATCACAGAATTTCAAAACAAACAATCACATTATACCGCATATATTTAAATAGCCTCAAAGTTATAATTAACCTGAAACTATAACCGGAATATCAGAGTGAGACCTATTATTTTTAGAAAAAAAGAAACTTCTTGATTTCAAGCAATAGTTGAAAATTACTAAAAAATGTAAATAATAAATAATGATGGGGAATGGCGGCACCAACAAAAAGCAGGCGCCGTCACCCCATCCAGGAAGCTGCCAGTGGCCCCTGCGCCCCCCCCAAAAAAACATGCAGGGGGGGAAAGAAAGTCCCATCCAACCACCCCATATCCCCCCTCACACCACATATCCACTGAATCACATACTGTTCAAATGAAATATAGCCCTCATAAGAATGGGGCATATTTTAGATTGTCATTAAGTCCTGGAGCCTGAGTGGCCTTCAGATTATAAATCCAACGACACTCACGTTGTGTTAAAATTTTGTCAAAATCGCCTCCTCTCAGGGGTGGATGTATCCTATCCACCGCACTGAAGGATATGCGATTAGTGGGGTTAAGTTCACATGCTATGACATGTCTTGCGACCGGTGAGCCTAAATTATGGCTCTCCACATCGTTTACATGTTCATAAATGCGACGACGTAAGTTTCTGGTTGTCTTGCCTATATAGAAGGCGTCGCACCTGCACCAAAGTACATATACGACGCCCTCTGTGGCACAATTAATAAA
Source organism: Hyperolius riggenbachi (assembly GCF_040937935.1). Lineage (NCBI taxonomy): Eukaryota > Metazoa > Chordata > Amphibia > Anura > Hyperoliidae > Hyperolius > Hyperolius riggenbachi. The sequence goes on from NC_090648.1 coordinate 149,662,916, forward strand.
ATGTTTAATTTGGACAGTTCTGTTGACATGTCGGAAAAAATTCGATCGGCCCACTTTGATGTAAGGACACTGGTTGCAGGAACCACACCTGTAGACTCCCCAATCAGTGCAAGAGTCCCCACGTTGACTACCCTGGTAATGGCTTCTAACCAATTTGTTTGCGATAGTAGGAGCTTTCCGATAAGTCACTTTTGGTTTGTCTGTTACACACTGGCGTATCCTCACATCATCAGTTAGGACATGCCAGTGTCTCTTTAAGATTTTATAAAATTGATCTTGTTGTTTGTTGTATTTAGTGATAAGAGGAACAGTATCAAGAAAACTATTTCCCCTCTTCGATTTTTTCTGGGCTATAAGAGTATCTCGGTCTGAATTGACCGCTCTCCTATATGCCCTTTTGATGCTGGATCTAGAATAACCTCTGGTTTCAAATCTTGAGTTTAACTCTGATGCCTCCGACTTGAAATCCTCCAAGTTTGAGCAATTTCTCCTGGCTCTCAGGTATTGGCCTACAGGTATACTGCTGATGAGATGCGCAGGATGAAAGCTTCCCGCATGCAATATTGTATTGGATGCGGTCGGCTTTCGGTAGAGTTTTGTAGTGATGGTGCCATCATCCTCCACTCCTATAAGAAGATCCAGGAAAGGCAATGATGAGTACATCTGACGTGTACGTGGGGAGAGGTTTCTGTCCACCTCCCCGCCTTCCACGCATATTTGAATCACATACTAAACCTTTACAATGTTCCAGTGGGATAATTTTATCTCACAATTACAGAGGGACCATAAAGTGGTATCCTCGGGTCCTTTAATAGACAAGGAGATCATACATGGATTTAATAGACTCCAGAGGCTTCTGGAAGCTAAATCCAGGAAACATTGGGACTGTAACTATATCGACAAATATATGATCGATAAAATTAGTCCTTATCATATGAGAGTCCAGATCTTTCCACATTCACGACACATTACTGGGGAATTCAGAAAAAAATGGGAGGAAAATTTTGAAAATAGCTCACAGATAGCATTGTCATATAACAAAAAACTCTTACAGATGGACTTAGATTCCTTGGACATTCAGATTGAGGCACTAAACTCGAGATTAAAAGGTCATGAAAATAATCCAATCTTTAGTTCAAGAAATGAGGTCTTGACTAAACACATGCGCAAATATAATTTAGAGATCATTGATAAGAAAGAATCCAAGTTGGAGAGAGATAGACTGGCATATAAAATGGGCCAGGCCTATCACTGGGATGTTAAAAAACTCCCTAAAAAACCACACCCCAAACCACTTAATCCTAAAGAACCACTTAAACCGACTGATGCCTCTGACATCTCAGATCTTCCCACGGACGTTACCTCTAGTGAGGATGAACTACCAAATATTTCTCAAGTGACACCTAGCACTTTGCACAATCCCAACCACACCCCTAACCCATCCACTAAAAGAAAAGAAATGACATCACCGCCCTCAGCAGGAATAATGGATTCTTCCGGTCGTCCTGATGTTTTTTTAGGAGATCCGGAAGACATAGAAAAAGAAAAAGGAAAAGGAAGGGACCCCAAAAAAACAAAATTAAAATCACAGACACCTACACGACAGAACACTACTCCTCCACATTCCAGTCAGGCCTCCAAGAAAATGAACATGGATCAATATCTACACCCCAAAAAATAGTTAGTGATCCAGATGATCACCCCAATACAGTGATAAACCTGAGTCATGTTCCCCTTACCAGTGAACAAATTGATGTATTATCTTTAAGTTTGGGGTTTTCCCTGTCTACTAATATTGACAAATTTGAATGTGCAAGGGACTTGAATCTATTTGCCCGAAAAATAATACTGAGATTACAACATATGCAAAGGGAAGAGGCACCCCTAGGGGGTGCCATCCGTGACTGGTCTGACTTCACTAAAAAAGACTATAGGGCCCTTCGAAACCTTACGGCCCTATGGGAAGAGGGCTATATCCCTGAGGAACAACTTGACCCTATCCAACTTGATTATGATAGAGACAAAAACAAATTTAAAAATAAATCACGATATTTTCCTTCTTTATCTGCTAGTCCCAGAGTTAGTGTGTTTGTGGAAATGGTACTGAAGGACCTGGACTCCATACATATTCAAAAAGGAGGTGACAACCTTACAGCCACTCAGCTGAGAGCGTTACAGGAATTGTCCCAAATGACCGAGATCACGGTGAAGCCCTCCGATAAGGGGGGCAACATCGTGGTCATGGATAACACACAGTATGAGGAAATGTGTTTACGGATTTTAAGAAACAAAGAATGGTACTCTAGGGCCTCTGCGTCCAGTGTACTGAGGGACCAGGCGGCGCTGTTTTCCATCATTGACTGTGCAGCATATCAAGGGACAATTTCGTCCCAAACAGCAGCTTTTCTTAAAGTGAAAGATCCAGTAATACCTACATTTTATGCACTGCCTAAGGTGCACAAGTCTCTTGTTCACCCTCCAGGCAGACCGATTATATCGGCCTGTGGCTCTTTGACCGAAAATATTAGCAAATATCTGGACTCTCATTTGCAGAAACACGTACAAACTTTGTCCTCTTATGTACAGGACACCTCACATATGCTGCGGGTCCTTGATGGGGTGTGTGCGCCGCCTGGGGCCCTCCTGGTTGCACTGGACGATGAGGCCCTGTATTCCAGTATCCCACATGTTGGGGGACTACGCACTGTGGCCAAATATCTGGACACCCTGCCCTGCACGGAAAGGGAACATTCCTTTTTCTTGCTCCAGCTTTTGGAGTTTTTGCTTACGCACAACCACTTTGTGTTCGGTACCTCCCACTACCTCCAGGTGCAGGGGACTGCGATGGGGACCACGTGTGCCCCGTCGTACGCTAACCTGTACCTGGGGGGCTGGGAGGCGGACATTTTTTCTAATGACGACATTGTCGAGTACCTGTGCCACATTGATGTGTGGCACAGGTACATTGACGACATATTTATGTTGTGGACAGGAGGTGAGGAATTACTGCTGGAGTTTGTGCAGATACTGAACTCCAACAGTCTGAATTTGAAATTAACATGCACCTATGATGCCTCATCATTGCCTTTCCTGGATCTTCTTATAGGAGTGGAGGATGATGGCACCATCACTACAAAACTCTACCGAAAGCCGACCGCATCCAATACAATATTGCATGCGGGAAGCTTTCATCCTGCGCATCTCATCAGCAGTATACCTGTAGGCCAATACCTGAGAGCCAGGAGAAATTGCTCAAACTTGGAGGATTTCAAGTCGGAGGCATCAGAGTTAAACTCAAGATTTGAAACCAGAGGCTATTCTAGATCCAGCATCAAAAGGGCATATAGGAGAGCGGTCAATTCAGACCGAGATACTCTTATAGCCCAGAAAAAATCGAAGAGGGGAAATAGTTTTCTTGATACTGTTCCTCTTATCACTAAATACAACAAACAACAAGATCAATTTTATAAAATCTTAAAGAGACACTGGCATGTCCTAACTGATGATGTGAGGATACGCCAGTGTGTAACAGACAAACCAAAAGTGACTTATCGGAAAGCTCCTACTATCGCAAACAAATTGGTTAGAAGCCATTACCAGGGTAGTCAACGTGGGGACTCTTGCACTGATTGGGGAGTCTACAGGTGTGGTTCCTGCAACCAGTGTCCTTACATCAAAGTGGGCCGATCGAATTTTTTCCGACATGTCAACAGAACTGTCCAAATTAAACATTTTATTAATTGTGCCACAGAGGGCGTCGTATATGTACTTTGGTGCAGGTGCGACGCCTTCTATATAGGCAAGACAACCAGAAACTTATGTCGTCGCATTTATGAACATGTAAACGATGTGGAGAGCCATAATTTAGGCTCACCGGTCGCAAGACATGTCATAGCATGTGAACTTAACCCCACTAATCGCATATCCTTCAGTGCGGTGGATAGGATACATCCACCCCTGAGAGGAGGCGATTTTGACAAAATTTTAACACAACGTGAGTGTCGTTGGATTTATAATCTGAAGGCCACTCAGGCTCCAGGACTTAATGACAATCTAAAATATGCCCCATTCTTATGAGGGCTATATTTCATTTGAACAGTATGTGATTCAGTGGATATGTGGTGTGAGGGGGGATATGGGGTGGTTGGATGGGACTTTCTTTCCCCCCCTGCATGTTTTTTTGGGGGGGGCGCAGGGGCCACTGGCAGCTTCCTGGATGGGGTGACGGCGCCTGCTTTTTGTTGGTGCCGCCATTCCCCATCATTATTTATTATTTACATTTTTTAGTAATTTTCAACTATTGCTTGAAATCAAGAAGTTTCTTTTTTTCTAAAAATAATAGGTCTCACTCTGATATTCCGGTTATAGTTTCAGGTTAATTATAACTTTGAGGCTATTTAAATATATGCGGTATAATGTGATTGTTTGTTTTGAAATTCTGTGATCTCTTTAACAGAGCTGTCCCCTTTAAGAGTCCGATGCGCCGGACGTGGATGCAGCTTGGTGGCATGTCCTTGTATGTTCCCCATTTCCCTTTGTCTTAGTCTTCCCTCCTTTTCCCTACTTGCCCCATGGTGCGCTCAGGTCTGGCGCTTAGCCTGGCAGGGGGACGGGCAGAGCCGGACAGACTATCCGGCTCTTTTGTCCTTCTTCCCCCCTGTTGCCAGGCTACCGCCCGGAACGACGCGGAGCGCACTGGGCATGCGCGCGGGCGTCAGTTCCGGGAGGACGGACCACGCTGAGACGCAGAAGCCGCGTCTACGGAAGTGATGCGGGCTGGGCCTCGGCGTAGACGCCATTTAAGGCGCATGGAGACAGTCTCTGGCATACCTACCTGGCGGTCTGTGTCCTGATGAGCCGAACAATTCGGCGAAACCGGTAGACAAGGTCTGGGCAGCTGAGAGGATGCTTTGCTACCTTCTAGAGTCATTCACCATCTTGCACGTTTTTGCACATATCTTCGGAGGACATTCATATTGAAGAGAGGAAACGTAAGCATACCATCTAATGCATATTGAGGCCTTGCTTTGCCTCATATTGGGACTGCATATATTTCTCACTCATATTGAGCCCTGCTGATTGCACAGATCTTATGGATGCTACTATGTCTTCATGATGCAAGGAGAACTCTCTATGGTATATACTGTGGTACACTATGCGGATACTGCCATGTCATTTCCTTGTTAGAGCAATTTACCATCATTACTACACTATTGCCTGCTTCTGGACAGGAATAAAGAGGTCAGCCTGCCACTGACGGTGTCAACTATACTCAGGATTGTGCATACAAATATATCCTCTCTTGCCATTTGATATCATCAGGCTTGAACTTTCTATTATACAGTGGTTGCCTGCTTTTGGACAGGAACCTAGAGCGCTGATTATTTGGCTTTATCTGCTCATTCTGTTCAGCCTGCAAACAGGAACTTTGCAGGCCAGTATTACATCAAGCTGCATCATTGTTCTTTTTACATGCATCCCGCATACTTATGGTTGCCTGCTTGAAGACAGGAACTATAATTCAGCCAAGCATCATCTTTTGCATCTCTACACCTTTATGTATTTACAGCTGCCTGCTTATGGACAGGAACTACAAGCTAGCTGCATACCACTCTGCACTCTGGCATGGCCATTAAGGATTCTCCTTTCTTCCATAGCCTCCATGAATGTTGCTTGTTGAACTAATGGTGACTCACATGCTGCTAGCATGTGTAAAGAAGTTATATTGCTAGAATGTTATAACATCAATTGTCTTTCCCTCAGCTGTCCAGATACTCAGACCCTTACCTGTATGCTTTTTATATACATGTTTTAATGCATATCAATAAATGAAATTATTTTTATATGTTCATAATACTTCTTGACTCATTGAGTTTTGACCTGGGTGCAGATAGGTTCTTCTTCTTTTCCTTGCTAAATTTCAACCCAAGTCACTCTGAGTCATATAGATTTTTCCAATGTATGTTTGTATGGTTGGGAGTGGATTGGTGTTGGATGAATCGTTTATACAATTTCTTATAATTCATTATATCTTAAGTTTATTTTTTTGCTTCAGGTTTGCTTCAATAATACAAAAACACGGCACACAATTATTTAGACACTATCAATGCATAAAACAATGCCTGTAAACTCTCTTTGCACATATAAGCATGGTAGTGGTAAAGTTGGGGCACTCTAGGGTCTGGGGCACAGCATCGGCAACAAGAGTGCCAACCACCAGCCCAGGCTCTTACCATCCTTCTAATGTGAGCTGCAGCTCCCCATCTCCAGTGCAAAGATACAAGAAAGTGGTATATTTACTTTTCTACACTGGTTTCCACTCTCCTCACCTGTCATGTGATGTGACATTGCATGGCAAGAGTCCATTTCCCCACATATCTGTGGGTGGAAGTTTTGTAATATGACAGTAATAGAGAAAGCACTTGACACAAGGGGAGCATAATGATGCACTACAATGGAGGTGCTTTTTATATGTGGGGACATACATAGTTACATAGTTATTTGGGTTGAAAAAAGACATACGGTATGTCCATCAAGTTCAACCAGAAAATAAAGTACACCAGCCTTCTCCCTCACATATCCCTCTTGATCCAGAGGAAGGCGAAAAATCCTTACAAGGCATTAATAGAACCATGTGTTATATGGAGAACATAAAGGCCCATATGCAATTCACTTTTTCACCTGAGTTTTCTCCTAGGAGATAATTTTTCATCTTCATTTTAAAATAATTCAGTACTTTTCAATTTAAAAAGTACCAAAAAGTAGGTAAAGTACTATCACATTTATTTTTAGTATGTTCTTGCTTTCTGGTGGCTTAAAATGCATTTTATTGACAAGTTTAAAATTATCACCTAGGAGAAAACTCAGGTGAAAAAGTGAATTGCATATTGGCCAATGAATGCAATTGATAGGAGGGCATAATGGAGATGTTCCAGGGGATGTGGATGTACTTGTTTGACATTTATGGTGGACATTATGGCAAAATTTGTTACAGGGTTGATGTTATTACAGTGCTTGTTGCAGGAGAATATTATGGCAGTAGCTCTTAGTTCACCTTCATTTTCTGATTGCATTTAAAATTTATCTCTGTGTTGCCTGTATGTGTGACTTGCTTTGCATACGCCACTGACTGTACCATCTAGCATGTGTATGAGGCTTAAGAATGGACTTGATTAAGGCGTTTATATCGTAAATATAGATCTAAATGTACTCACAATGATGTTTTAAAGGTGGTGGATTTAAAAAATGGTGAACTAGGCATCGCTGACCTTTTAAGATACATCAGCCACTTCAGTCTCCATAGGTGCCTCCTACATCCCAAAAGCATAGTGATAAATTGATTGTTGCCCCCCAAAATTGCCCGTAGACTGTGGTTTTGGCATTAGACAATGACGATGGTAGGGATTAGACTGTGAACTCTTCTGATGGACAGTTAGTGGTCTGACTATGTACGCTACAAAGAGTTGCAGATGATGCCAGCACTGTATAATACATAATACAGCTATCATAATAACTATATTGCTGTGTGAGTTATGCTTTTACCCTTTTTTAATTAGTCTGGTGTTATCTGAACGCCACGCTGTGGAATTGAGACAGTAATGACTAGCAGAAGAACAAAGAATACGAACATCTCCAAAGAGCCTTGAAAGTTTGAGGCGACCCAGACTGGGTCTTTGCTATAATAACAACAACAAGGTAAAGAAGGAACACCAGATGAATAATAATAGGTGGAAAAGCAGAACACACAGAGCAAAGCAATCATCCCGTATGGTTGTTGCCAACAATTATTGTGTATACGCACTGGCACACCTCACTGCAATGATGTGCCATTTATAGAGGGCTGAACTGACAGTGCTTTCCCCGCGTACGTTAAAAAGGGGCGATGGGAAAAAAGGGCACCGGGTTTTTAACGATAAACATGGATTACGTTTAAAAATGTATTTCGTTTAAAAGTAATGTTTTTAAACGTTATAAATCATTAAATAATGTGTATTAAATCGGCAATTGTAAAAACGTTAATCTTTCGTTTAAATAATGAAACGCATAATAACGTTTAAAAAAAAAATTACTAAGTAACCCTCCCTGTACCTACCCCTAACCCCTAGACCCCCCTGTTAGTGCCTAAACCTAAGACCCCCCTGTTGGTGCCTAAACCTAAGACCCCCCTGTTAGTGCCTAAACCTAAGACCCCCCTGTTGGTGCCTAAACCTAAGACCCCCCTGTTGGTGCCTAAACCTAAGACCCCCTGTTGGTGCCTAAACCTAAGACCCCCCTGTTGGTGCCTAAACCTAAGACCCCCCTTTTGGTGCCTAAACCTAAGACCCCCTGTTGGTGCCTAAACCTAAGACCCCCCTGTTGGTGCCTAAACCTAAGACCCCCCTGTTGGTGCCTAAACCTAAGACCCCCCTGTTATTTTTTTCGTTTAAAAATAATGTTATAAAAAAGTAATGTTTTTCGTTTAAAAATAATGTTTGGAAAAAATATTGTACTGGTTTTCGTTTAAAAATAATATTTAAACATGTATAAATCATTAAATAATGTGTAATCATGAGAAACAGTAATAAAACATTAAGTCTTCGGGCGCCGCTTTTAAAACGTTAGTTTTCTCCGGCGCCCTTTTTTCCTACCGGGCGCCCATTAAACGATATTTATTATAGAAGTGAATGGCGGCGCCCGATTTGTCCACTAGCCTCAGGCGCCCAAATTTACTGTTTCCGCTTTCCCCAGGCTAGGATGAAGAATACACTGTGACATACCTTGCCTGCGGTAGGCTGCCTCAGTGAAGTGTTTATTTTACATAGACAAGGCAGACTCTATCCTCCCAACAGTTCACACATAAGGTGCATGCATGTAACAAAGATGAGATGGACTGAGTCTTGCCACTCATTCATACATACCTAGTAACATCCAAAATCCACACACTGTCCAGCTGCAGTATAGTACTAGCAAGATTAGTCACCCAGAGTGCAGCCCCAAATTTAAGGCTGGTCCAAACAGGTGACAGCTCCTGCAATGACAGGTCTTGCTGCCCTACTGCTGCCTATGGCACTGTGTTCCATCATCATGCGCATGCGCACTGTATTCTCAATTAAAGTTCACCTTAAATTCTTTAAATTGTAGGCCTCTTAGACACCCTACACACCACACGTTTTGATGGTATGGAGGGGACCCCCCCCCCCCCCCCCCCTTCCCATCTACTTCAGTGCAAATTTTCAGCCCCGAGTCCTGCTAGTTCACAAGATCATATTCCATATCTCGGGATCCAGCAGGTTTTCTGGGCTGCAAATTCGCACAGAAGTAGATCAGGAGTCCCCTCCATTTTTTATAATATAAGTCAACCAGGAGTATTGGATTTTTCTGATCAATTTTTCTGAAAATTAAATGGTATAGGGTACATTGTCCATTTCTTGATACATAGACCCATGCAATTTTATCGAGTTTTCAATATTTTTTGTTCATAACTGTGGAAAACGTAACACATGAGTATGATACATTGGTCAGATTTTTCAAATGTTACAATCATTCAGAAAAACTGATGGTATTCTTGAATAGAAAATACATATAAAAAATTGTATTGCGTGTGGCCACCTTAAGATTCAACATGATCTTTGATTACAACAAGACATGGTCACTGGTGCTTTTATTAGATGCTTCATAGACCAGTACTGGACACTACAGTAGAGTCCCTGTTATCTGAAACTCAATTAATCAGCAGTCTCAACCAACCAGCACAAATCGTTGGCTATACTCGCAGTGGTGAAGGCCAACTTCTTAGGCTGTTTGTGGGCTCAGCTGTGCTTAAAGACTGGGCTCCACGCTGGGGCGTAATTAGAGGGGAGCAGACCTTGTGATTGCCAGGGGGCCCAGAGCTGTGGGGCCCCAACTCAGAGCCAGAACATCCACAAGGAAAACCTAGGCAGTTGCCTAGGGCCTGGAGAGAATCTAGGGACCTAGAAGATGCAAGCCCCCACCAAAGCTTACTAAAAAAGAGCCAGGTAATCATCAGCACTGGGCAAACACTACTATCTTGCCTAAGGCCCCATTTCATGTTAATCCTTTTCTGCCCCAACTACTAACCTTCCCTTTCTCCAATACAGGGGGCTATACTTCAGATCAGGTGTTTGTGTGGCTACACTTGTTTTATGACCCATGTGAGATGGACCCCCAGGCCATGAAGGGCACCAAGCGGAGGTAAGAGAGGGAATGTGAGTATTGAGTGGGGGGGGGGCATCAAAGTTTCGCTAGGGGGCGCCATGAATTGTAATTACGCCACTGGTTCCACGGCTCCCCCAAGATTAATATACTTTCAATTACTATATTTTAACATAGAATGCTCCATGGCATGTACCGGTATATAGAATAGGGCATAGTACTGTATTAGCTAGGCCTATTTTTCATGTTGAATATCAAGCAACCAGAAAGCACACTTATCCGGCAATGACCGGCATCAGCCGATCCCCATCAGTGCCAAATAGCTGAGACTCTATTGTACTGTATTTAAAAAGGACCTGAACTCTTGTGCAGGACAGATGGAAAACATAGATAAATCAACCTTTATATATTTAAGAGAGTTTAGCCTGTTTAATTCCCCCTCATTTGTGTCTAGTTACAAGTGGTAATTTGATCTCTCTCCTGTGTCACATGACTGCCACGGCAGAGATGGCAGATAAGCTCATTTGAAAGCAAAGGGTGTTAACAATATGTCTGCTTCCATGAATCAGGAAGTAGATTTATTGCAGGATGTGTATCAGCTGTTTCAAAGATTTTTTTTCTTTAAAGGTTATTATGCTGTTGCTTATCTTTAGACCAGAGAGGACTTCTGAGTTTAGGTCCGCTTTAATATCACTTGTGACCCAAGTCAAGTGATTGGCAGACATCCTTCCCACTGTTATTCATATGATCAATGACAGCAATGGAATGAGTGGATTTATTTTGTCTTTTGACTACAGTTCTGCTTTGAGCATTGCTACAGATGACACTTTGCTATGTGCTTAGCCATAATAATCATGTGACTTTTAGTCGTCTGCTTCCAGCTTAAAGAGAATCTGTATTGTTAAAATCGCACAAAAGTAAACATGCCAGTGCGTTAGGGGACATCTCCTATTACCCTTTGTCACAATTTCGCCGCTCCTCGCCGCATTAAAAGTGGTTAAAAACAGTTTTAAAAAGTTTGTTTATAAACAAACAAAATGGCCACCAAAACAGGAAGTAGATTGATGTACAGTATGTCCACACATAGAAAATACATCCATACACAAGCAGGCTGTATACACCCTTCCTTTTGAATCTCAAGAGATCATTTGTGTGTTTCTTTCCCCCTGCAGCTATCTTCCACTGAAGTGTCAAGCTATTTCTTCCTGCAGAGTGCAGACAGCTGTGCCTGTATGTAATTCCTCAGTATGTGAAAGCCCAGCCAGCTCAGAGGAGTATTTATCCAGCTTGTAAAAGATAATAGAACAGAGAGAAGCTGCACTAATCTAAATATCACACAGGCAGTGTGCAGAGAGGGGCCTGGATGGGGGAGTTCATAGCAGAACCACAACACTGAAGAACTTGGCAGCCTTCCAGACACAGGCCTGACAAGTCTGACAAGAGAGAGATAAGTTGATTTATTACAGAGATGGTGATAGTAGAACGTGCTGCAGTAAGCCAGAACACATTAGAATAGCTTTTGGAACTTGTAGGATGATAAAAAAACAGGATGCAATTTTTGTTACGGAGTCTCTTTAAGCAGGAATATGGAGATTGCAGTCTTTAGATTGCAGACTTCAGACAAAAGCTCATCTAATATAGTAAATGAGTGAAACTTGGTAGGTTCGCAAGTGCTTTCTCCTATTGACAATTATAAGCACAGGGCCTGTACAGCAGCACCGTTACAGCAAAGTTAACCTTGCACTTACGGCGATGCTTAGGAACAGATGGCTTTGTCTGTGCCGTGGTCTCAGGGAAGGTCGTGTGAGTTCACAGATGATGTAGTGCTTTGCTCTGGGTTCATAGAACAGCACTGTAAAATAAAAATCCATTCTTCTGCTACCGGTTCCGCAAAACACATCGCTTGTTATTGTGTCAAAACAAATAAGGCTTCATTAACATTGCCATTCTGACGCTGGTAAACAAGTTTATTTACACTTGAGCGCAGTAGAATAATCAAGTCATACAGAACAGTTCCTGGTAGGTGGCCCTGCTTTTTGATGAGAGGAACTTTTTACAGAATCATTACTGACTCACTCAGACAAACCGCTATTCAAGTAGAGCGGGGTTAATGAAGGTTTGATGTGCCCTTGTTAAAAGGAGGACTGAAACGCTTGTAGCCATGTGTGGTCACATTGTTATTTGATGATATGGACTCTGGAAAGAGATCCGGCTTTGTAACCAGTTTAACCCCACCTCCAGCCCCACTTTCCAATTTATATTTAATGAAAAATCAACACAGGTCTCTGCGCCAATACACAAGGCTAAATCCTCTCTAGACTAAACAACAGACTCAGTGGAAAATTGTTGATTTTTAATATTGTGATTTAGAAGGATCCACAAGTCCTCATATGATACAGCTGTTGACACTGATTCGAAGCCATCGGGTCAGTGACACCTAAATATCAATCTGGTTAATGTCTAGTTTTTTTTCTATTGATGTTTGTGTTTTATGTCCAAAACATGCTGTGAATGATGTATGAAGAGAGCCTTGTTGGAAAATAAAACTTGATTAAATTCAAACAGTTTAGGACAAATGGATGAACTGTTTCATGACAAAGCTATCAAAGCTAACTAGGCAAAATCTCTCTCTCTCTACATCAGTAGCATAGAGAGCACCATAGCATCCAAAGCGACTGCCATGGGGCCCATAGCCAAGAGGGCCAAATCCCAGAATTTTTTTTCCTTAACTACTTTCGGACCAAGGTGATTGAAATCTATGTCCTGTTTTGGTGGGCTCCTGGCTGGCAGGATGTAGATTTCAATCACCATCCGCAGCGTGCATTCGCCGTTTCTGTCACTCCCCGCCAATTGTGCCGCAGCTCACAGGCTCTGCCTGTCTCTATGACGGCAGAGCCATGTATATGGCACTAGAGGTCTGTCTGGCAGCTCAGGAGCCTCAGGTGAAAAAACAACTGTGCCTCCGGTAGTTGAATTTATCCAAAAGCAAAAGAAGTAGAAGTTTCGGGCACCAGTTGAATATGCAAGTCACCTTTAATTAGCTTCCGACACCTTCAAAACATACATGCATCAAATCTTTGGCCTTACAGCCGTTTCGCAGGATAGTCATGCTTCTTCAGAGGCAACAACAGGTATAATCTGGGCTATCCTGCAAAACAGCTGTATTTGATGCATGTATGTTTTGAAGGTGTGGGAGCTAAATAAAGGTGACTTGCATATTCAACTGGTGCCCGGAACTTCTACTTCTTTTACTTTTATTTATTATTATATTATTATTTATTATTTCATTCATTATTTCAATATTTTGCTCATTTTTGGACAGGTAGGAACAAGATGCGTGGGAACTGTAATTTCCCCACACGCCATCAGTGTGGTTGCTTTATATAGCAACCTACACTTGTGAGTATATTTTCCCTGTGTTTGTCCTTCTCATTACACAACTTACTGCACTTGATTGGGCTCCCGTTGTCCCTGTGTGTTTTTTTTCTTCTGTTCTCTAATCAGTAAATAACTGGAAAACATTTATACCAGATTCCAGTAATGGAAATAAATAAATAACCATGACGAACCAGGGGCGTAACTATAAATCACTGGGCCCCCCTGTGAAAATTTGAATGCCCCCCCCCCCCCCCATAGGTGCCAAGTAATCATAATAGGGCAGCATTTCACTATAAAATAATTGTAATGGGGCAGCTTTTCACCATAAAATAATCGTATGCACCAGAAATTAATTGTAAAGTGGGCAGCATTTCACCAGAAATTAATCGTAAAGTGGGCAGCACTTCACCAGAAATTAATCGTAAAGTGGGCAGCATTTCACCATGAAATAATTGTAACGTCGGCAGTGTCAGGAATATATTGGGGTGCTTATGATGTAAGGATAATATTTTCATTTTTCTGTCTACTGGGTAAAACCTCAGATGTGTATTGGGCTTGGGTGTAATTGGTCACCTGGCCAGAGTAAACTAATGTCTAATGTAATTCGGTATGTAGATGTCCATTACCTCTGCCCCATTGTCCAGCAGGGGAAACTGTGTGTACTGCTAATTAGCGGCCAATTGAGGAAGAATAGGCTGGTCGGCATGGCTTTTGAGTCTGGTGTCAGCTATTGTCCCATTATACAAGGAAAGCCTGCTAAGAGTCTTGAGGAAAGGGGTGAAGTCCTGTTGATACCATTTTTTACCTGTGGAAATTAAATCATTAGTGGAGGTGCTATAGTACCCTTTCCATGTATGTGGATCTCTGGAAATCCCATTTATGTCTGAGAACTGAGACAGGAAAAAGCCGTAATCAAGTTTTCACCTGGAGTTGAAAGGCTCACTTCACAGTCTTTGATGTATGGACTTTTACCTGGAAATGGAATATGTCTGAGATTTAATTAAAACCTAGTTCCTCCCCTCCCCAAGGAAGTTGCAGCCTACAGGCGTAGCTCAGAGTATAAAAAGCAGAGGCGGATGCCTAGTGACCGTCTTCTCTCGGAGGTAGCGAATAGCTAGGGAGGATCGCGACTCCTGGTCGAACCGGCGTCCTCCCGTCAAACAACGTTCTAACCTAAGCTGGTAACGTTTTTTTTAATCCCCATTTTTATTTTATGCAAATATCCGTGTGTGTTATCTTTGTAACTTTTATCTTGTAACTATTTTTACTTTGTTTTTTGTAATCTTTTTGTATATATTAAGTTCTGCATTGTTCTATGTTTTTCTAGAATATTAAATTATTATTTAATAAGTTTGACTTCTGCCGTACTAAACTAACACTCATAGCCTAGAAGAGACTGAAGTGTAACCGTGTATAAGTTCATGCCTAATTGTACGCTTGAGCAACACTACCGTATGAAATTGTAATTGCATTGTGTGTGGGGGCGTTTGTCATACGTTGGCCTAAGCGCGCAGCTGACCCAACGTACGAACAACGCCAGTGCGAGTAGCGACAGCAGAGTGGCTAACAGTATCGTTCGGAACGACTGTTAGTGGGTCTTTGCTTCACGACAGTGTAAGATTGCAACTGTGTGTGTGTGTGGGTGCGTGGCGTTCCCGTATTTGGCCTAAGCGCAAAGCTGACCCAAATACGAAAACGCGGAGTGCGCGCTGAGGACTCGACAGCAGAGTGAAAGTGTCTAGCGAACCGCTAGTGGTGGCAGTGAGAGGTGTTCTGAGGGGTCCCAGCCTTGTTTTAGCTTGACTAAGGCTGCTTCCCCTCTCAGTCTGGTCAAACCCGCAGTCGGGAACCGTATACGCAGGCGTGCCGCGGGCCGGTTCCTGACATAATTGGCTGGCAGTGGTGGCATCGTTTAGTACATTAGTACGCAGTTTAGCTCGCTATTCTGAGTACTAAAGGCTGGAAGCTTGCTAGAAGCAAATAGCCTACAGAAGTCTACTCAGTGCAGAATCTATATACGTTTTTTTTTTTTTTTGGTTCAAAGATACACACTTGGTATTTGCTTTCCCTTCCCCCCTTTTTTCTTTTTCTTTTTTGCAACACGATGGCTCAGAAAGCATCCAGCTATGCAAGGCAAAATAAAGAGATGCTACTCCACCTGTGTGAGCACAAAGGCATCGAGACGGTGAGCGGCCAGACTAAGGAGCAGTTGGTTCGTGCCCTCGAGGAGCATGATGAGGCAGAGCAAGCCCGTGCTTCAACGTCAGCGGATGCAGCTCACGACATGCCAGAGGAGGAATCGCTCCCGCTACAGGATGCGAGTGGAGACGATGTCCTGGATGATCCACCGAACACGGAGATGACATCTCTGGAAGCTGATCTACAGCTACTGAACTCGGCTGATCCTGAACTGCGCCTAAAGCTGATCCTACTGCACCGACAGGCAGAGAAGGAACAAGCGGCACAGCGACTCCAGGCCGAGAGGGAACAAGCGGCACAGCGACTCCAGGCCGAGAGGGAACAAGCTGCACAGCGACACCAGGCCGAGAGGGAAAGTGCTGAACGGCAACACCAGCTGGAGCTGGCTAAACTTCAGCAGCAGAACCGGTCTGCTGGACCCGCAGAACGCGAAGGTGAGCGAGTCCACAGAATCCCCCTGGATAAGTTCCCCGCTATGGACAAGGACTCTGACATAGACACTTTCCTACAGGGGTTTGAAAGGACTTGTCGGCAGTATGGGGTGCCCCGTGAGCAGTGGGCAAGATACCTCACACCAGGGCTGAGAGGCAAGGCCCTGGAGGCGTTTGTGAGTCTCCCCCAGGAGGAAGAAACAGACTTTGAGGCGATTAAGAAAGCCATTATTGCGCGATACCACCTCACACCAGAGGTGTATCGCAAACGTTTCAGGACAGTGCAGCGAGGTCCTAATGACAGCTACCTGGATCATGCTTGCAACCTGCGCACTGCCTTCCAGCAGTGGCTAAAAGGACTGTCAGTTAAAACCTTGGATGCCCTGCAGGAGCTGATGATAAAAGACCAGTTCCTACACACCTGTCCTGTTGAGGTCCGGCTGTTTGTGCTGGATCGAGAACCAAAGACAGTGGATGAGGCTGCGGAAATGGCCGATGCCTACACCACCCATAGAGCACCTGAGTCCCGGAGGACTACTACGCCCAGCTGGAGAGGAGAACAGATGGCTAAACCTGTTTCACCCAGCACCCAGAGGAGGCAAGCACCGCTGTCTCCTGGATTCAGGCACCCAACCACTGACACTCGGAAATGCTTTGTATGTGACAGGGTGGGTCATATCAGCATGACTTGCCCAGAGAGGAAGAGGGAGGCCCCAAAATCCAGTGAGGCCTCAAACGCCAGTGAAGTCCCAACGGCATTGTGTGCTACCAGGAATGCCACTGGCTATGCAGAGAATCTGCAGCTTGTCACGGTTGGGGGTACAGTTGCCACTGGGCTGAGAGACACTGGAGCAGAAGTGACTCTCATACATCCCCAGCTTGTGAACCCGGAGCAGTACATACCTGGGAAAATGATTGCTGTCAGAGGAATTGGGGGTGTCACCCCCGCCATACCCACCGCCTTGGTCCACCTGGACTGGGGGGCCGGCAGCGGATTGAAAGAGGTTGGGGTAACCGACAAAATCCCCACCAACGTGTTGCTGGGTACTGACCTGGGACGGTTAGTGGCCCGGTATGAGCCTACTCCAAACCCCGTGGAGCCTGCATCCCCAGCAGAAGTTCAGGACTCTTGCAAGGTACTGTCTGATAATGCTGTGCAAATGGGGAGTGCTGGTGAGGCCCCAGGGGCTATGGACTGTGTGCTAGGAGCCAGCCCTAGTGAGTCTCCAGTGCCTAGGCCTGGAGTGGGACATGTTGATACAAAGAATGCAGAAATTGATAATGTCATTTATGACGCACGGACTATCGAGGTGATCGATGCAAGAACTGTTGATGCTACTTGTGAAGTGCTGAGTAGCAATGTGTGTAAAGATACAGATAATGTTGATGTTTTATGTGATGTCCCAAATGACAATATATGTAGGGCTGATAAGGCTGTGTGTCATGTGGACACTCCGTCAGCTGCAGGAGGAACCAGCGGCGCTCGCTGGGCTGCAGCAGGTGGACTGTCCACTGAAGGGGCAGATGGCACCAGGCCAGATCCTTCCCCTTCAGATGGTTTCAAGACCAAAGGTGATGTGGTTTATGATATGTGTAAGGTGGGCGCTCCCTCGGCTGCCGTGGTAACCCGCAGCGCTAGCGAGTCTACAGCAGAGGGACTGTCCACCGAAGTGGCAAATGTTGCTGGGTCAGCCACATCCACTTCGGAACCTGGCTCTGAGGACCCAGGGGCCTCTCCGTCTGCAGCCTTCCTGGAATGTGTGACAGGCAGCACTGAGCTCTCTGGGGCTGTTCGATTTGACAGCACCCTGGAAGAGCTCAGGGGGCTAACCAGCAGGTCACCAGCTGGGAGGGGCGGGCTGAGAGGGTTCTAGGAAGTTATTCCCTCGGAGCTGTCTGAAGTGGAGGAGGCAGCCCGGCAGAGAATCGTTCCCCAAAGGGACAGAGAGATAGCTCCTGCCACTATAGAGAAAGTGCGTGTAGCGACGGTTGGAACCCTCCCCCAGCTGCAGCACTGTCTCTATGGTCGCGAATTCACGGTTGTCACTGACCCTCATTCCCCTGGTTGGTTACGTCAGGTTGTCAGGGGCAATGACACATTGCAGCAACCTGACCTAGCTTTCCAGTCCTGTAGCTTGGAGCTAAGGAATTACCCCCCCAGGCCCGGCCGTCAGTGTCGGCTTTGGCAGGACGATTCGTTAGAATCATTTGCCGGCGCCGTCTGGAAGAGGGGGCGTGTCAGGAATATATTGGGGTGCTTATGATGTAAGGATAATATTTTCATTTTTCTGTCTACTGGGTAAAACCTCAGATGTGTATCGGGCTTGGGTGTAATTGGTCACCTGGCCAGAGTAAACTAAAGTCTAATGTAATTCGGTATGTAGATGTCCATTACCTCTGCCCCATTGTCCAGCAGGGGAAACTGTGTGTACTGCTAATTAGCGGCCAATTGAGGAAGAATAGGCTGGTCGGCATGGCTTTTGAGTCTGGTGTCAGCTATTGTCCCATTATACAAGGAAAGCCTGCTAAGAGTCTTGAGGAAAGGGGTGAAGTCCTGTTGATACCATTTTTTACCTGTGGAAATTAAATCATTAGTGGAGGTGCTATAGTACCCTTTCCATGTATGTGGATCTCTGGAAATCCCATTTATGTCTGAGAACTGAGACAGGAAAAAGCCGTAATCAAGTTTTCACCTGGAGTTGAAAGGCTCACTTCACAGTCTTTGATGTATGGACTTTTACCTGGAAATGGAATATGTCTGAGATTTAATTAAAACCTAGTTCCTCCCCTCCCCAAGGAAGTTGCAGCCTACAGGCGTAGCTCAGAGTATAAAAAGCAGAGGCGGATGCCTAGTGACCGTCTTCTCTCGGAGGTAGCGAATAGCTAGGGAGGATCGCGACTCCTGGTCGAACCGGCGTCCTCCCGTCAAACAACGTTCTAACCTAAGCTGGTAACGTTTTTTTTAATCCCCATTTTTATTTTATGCAAATATCCGTGTGTGTTATCTTTGTAACTTTTATCTTGTAACTATTTTTACTTTGTTTTTTGTAATCTTTTTGTATATATTAAGTTCTGCATTGTTCTATGTTTTTCTAGAATATTAAATTATTATTTAATAAGTTTGACTTCTGCCGTACTAAACTAAC
This sequence comes from Hyperolius riggenbachi, assembly GCF_040937935.1. Lineage (NCBI taxonomy): Eukaryota > Metazoa > Chordata > Amphibia > Anura > Hyperoliidae > Hyperolius > Hyperolius riggenbachi. The sequence goes on from NC_090648.1 coordinate 149,682,222, forward strand.
ACTCATAGCCTAGAAGAGACTGAAGTGTAACCGTGTATAAGTTCATGCCTAATTGTACGCTTGAGCAACACTACCGTATGAAATTGTAATTGCATTGTGTGTGGGGGCGTTTGTCATACGTTGGCCTAAGCGCGCAGCTGACCCAACGTACGAACAACGCCAGTGCGAGTAGCGACAGCAGAGTGGCTAACAGTATCGTTCGGAACGACTGTTAGTGGGTCTTTGCTTCACGACAGTGTAAGATTGCAACTGTGTGTGTGTGTGGGTGCGTGGCGTTCCCGTATTTGGCCTAAGCGCAAAGCTGACCCAAATACGAAAACGCGGAGTGCGCGCTGAGGACTCGACAGCAGAGTGAAAGTGTCTAGCGAACCGCTAGTGGTGGCAGTGAGAGGTGTTCTGAGGGGTCCCAGCCTTGTTTTAGCTTGACTAAGGCTGCTTCCCCTCTCAGTCTGGTCAAACCCGCAGTCGGGAACCGTATACGCAGGCGTGCCGCGGGCCGGTTCCTGACATAATTGGCTGGCAGTGGTGGCATCGTTTAGTACATTAGTACGCAGTTTAGCTCGCTATTCTGAGTACTAAAGGCTGGAAGCTTGCTAGAAGCAAATAGCCTACAGAAGTCTACTCAGTGCAGAATCTATATACGTTTTTTTGTTTTTTTTTGGTTCAAAGATACACACTTGGTATTTGCTTTCCCTTCCCCCCTTTTTTCTTTTTCTTTTTTGCAACACGATGGCTCAGAAAGCATCCAGCTATGCAAGGCAAAATAAAGAGATGCTACTCCACCTGTGTGAGCACAAAGGCATCGAGACGGTGAGCGGCCAGACTAAGGAGCAGTTGGTTCGTGCCCTCGAGGAGCATGATGAGGCAGAGCAAGCCCGTGCTTCAACGTCAGCGGATGCAGCTCACGACATGCCAGAGGAGGAATCGCTCCCGCTACAGGATGCGAGTGGAGACGATGTCCTGGATGATCCACCGAACACGGAGATGACATCTCTGGAAGCTGATCTACAGCTACTGAACTCGGCTGATCCTGAACTGCGCCTAAAGCTGATCCTACTGCACCGACAGGCAGAGAAGGAACAAGCGGCACAGCGACTCCAGGCCGAGAGGGAACAAGCGGCACAGCGACTCCAGGCCGAGAGGGAACAAGCTGCACAGCGACACCAGGCCGAGAGGGAAAGTGCTGAACGGCAACACCAGCTGGAGCTGGCTAAACTTCAGCAGCAGAACCGGTCTGCTGGACCCGCAGAACGCGAAGGTGAGCGAGTCCACAGAATCCCCCTGGATAAGTTCCCCGCTATGGACAAGGACTCTGACATAGACACTTTCCTACAGGGGTTTGAAAGGACTTGTCGGCAGTATGGGGTGCCCCGTGAGCAGTGGGCAAGATACCTCACACCAGGGCTGAGAGGCAAGGCCCTGGAGGCGTTTGTGAGTCTCCCCCAGGAGGAAGAAACAGACTTTGAGGCGATTAAGAAAGCCATTATTGCGCGATACCACCTCACACCAGAGGTGTATCGCAAACGTTTCAGGACAGTGCAGCGAGGTCCTAATGACAGCTACCTGGATCATGCTTGCAACCTGCGCACTGCCTTCCAGCAGTGGCTAAAAGGACTGTCAGTTAAAACCTTGGATGCCCTGCAGGAGCTGATGATAAAAGACCAGTTCCTACACACCTGTCCTGTTGAGGTCCGGCTGTTTGTGCTGGATCGAGAACCAAAGACAGTGGATGAGGCTGCGGAAATGGCCGATGCCTACACCACCCATAGAGCACCTGAGTCCCGGAGGACTACTACGCCCAGCTGGAGAGGAGAACAGATGGCTAAACCTGTTTCACCCAGCACCCAGAGGAGGCAAGCACCGCTGTCTCCTGGATTCAGGCACCCAACCACTGACACTCGGAAATGCTTTGTATGTGACAGGGTGGGTCATATCAGCATGACTTGCCCAGAGAGGAAGAGGGAGGCCCCAAAATCCAGTGAGGCCTCAAACGCCAGTGAAGTCCCAACGGCATTGTGTGCTACCAGGAATGCCACTGGCTATGCAGAGAATCTGCAGCTTGTCACGGTTGGGGGTACAGTTGCCACTGGGCTGAGAGACACTGGAGCAGAAGTGACTCTCATACATCCCCAGCTTGTGAACCCGGAGCAGTACATACCTGGGAAAATGATTGCTGTCAGAGGAATTGGGGGTGTCACCCCCGCCATACCCACCGCCTTGGTCCACCTGGACTGGGGGGCCGGCAGCGGATTGAAAGAAGTTGGGGTAACCGACAAAATCCCCACCAACGTGTTGCTGGGTACTGACCTGGGACGGTTAGTGGCCCGGTATGAGCCTACTCCAAACCCCGTGGAGCCTGCATCCCCAGCAGAAGTTCAGGACTCTTGCAAGGTACTGTCTGATAATGCTGTGCAAATGGGGAGTGCTGGTGAGGCCCCAGGGGCTATGGACTGTGTGCTAGGAGCCAGCCCTAGTGAGTCTCCAGTGCCTAGGCCTGGAGTGGGACATGTTGATACAAAGAATGCAGAAATTGATAATGTCATTTATGACGCACGGACTATCGAGGTGATCGATGCAAGAACTGTTGATGCTACTTGTGAAGTGCTGAGTAGCAATGTGTGTAAAGATACAGATAATGTTGATGTTTTATGTGATGTCCCAAATGACAATATATGTAGGGCTGATAAGGCTGTGTGTCATGTGGACACTCCGTCAGCTGCAGGAGGAACCAGCGGCGCTCGCTGGGCTGCAGCAGGTGGACTGTCCACTGAAGGGGCAGATGGCACCAGGCCAGATCCTTCCCCTTCAGATGGTTTCAAGACCAAAGGTGATGTGGTTTATGATATGTGTAAGGTGGGCGCTCCCTCGGCTGCCGTGGTAACCCGCAGCGCTAGCGAGTCTACAGCAGAGGGACTGTCCACCGAAGTGGCAAATGTTGCTGGGTCAGCCACATCCACTTCGGAACCTGGCTCTGAGGACCCAGGGGCCTCTCCGTCTGCAGCCTTCCTGGAATGTGTGACAGGCAGCACTGAGCTCTCTGGGGCTGTTCGATTTGACAGCACCCTGGAAGAGCTCAGGGGGCTAACCAGCAGGTCACCAGCTGGGAGGGGCGGGCTGAGAGGGTTCTAGGAAGTTATTCCCTCGGAGCTGTCTGAAGTGGAGGAGGCAGCCCGGCAGAGAATCGTTCCCCAAAGGGACAGAGAGATAGCTCCTGCCACTATAGAGAAAGTGCGTGTAGCGACGGTTGGAACCCTCCCCCAGCTGCAGCACTGTCTCTATGGTCGCGAATTCACGGTTGTCACTGACCCTCATTCCCCTGGTTGGTTACGTCAGGTTGTCAGGGGCAATGACACATTGCAGCAACCTGACCTAGCTTTCCAGTCCTGTAGCTTGGAGCTAAGGAATTACCCCCACAGGCCCGGCCGTCAGTGTCGGCTTTGGCAGGACGATTCGTTAGAATCATTTGCCGGCGCCGTCTGGAAGAGGGGGCGTGTCAGGAATATATTGGGGTGCTTATGATGTAAGGATAATATTTTCATTTTTCTGTCTACTGGGTAAAACCTCAGATGTGTATTGGGCTTGGGTGTAATTGGTCACCTGGCCAGAGTAAACTAAAGTCTAATGTAATTCGGTATGTAGATGTCCATTACCTCTGCCCCATTGTCCAGCAGGGGAAACTGTGTGTACTGCTAATTAGCGGCCAATTGAGGAAGAATAGGCTGGTCGGCATGGCTTTTGAGTCTGGTGTCAGCTATTGTCCCATTATACAAGGAAAGCCTGCTAAGAGTCTTGAGGAAAGGGGTGAAGTCCTGTTGATACCATTTTTTACCTGTGGAAATTAAATCATTAGTGGAGGTGCTATAGTACCCTTTCCATGTATGTGGATCTCTGGAAATCCCATTTATGTCTGAGAACTGAGACAGGAAAAAGCCGTAATCAAGTTTTCACCTGGAGTTGAAAGGCTCACTTCACAGTCTTTGATGTATGGACTTTTACCTGGAAATGGAATATGTCTGAGATTTAATTAAAACCTAGTTCCTCCCCTCCCCAAGGAAGTTGCAGCCTACAGGCGTAGCTCAGAGTATAAAAAGCAGAGGCGGATGCCTAGTGACCGTCTTCTCTCGGAGGTAGCGAATAGCTAGGGAGGATCGCGACTCCTGGTCGAACCGGCGTCCTCCCGTCAAACAACGTTCTAACCTAAGCTGGTAACGTTTTTTTTAATCCCCATTTTTATTTTATGCAAATATCCGTGTGTGTTATCTTTGTAACTTTTATCTTGTAACTATTTTTACTTTGTTTTTTGTAATCTTTTTGTATATATTAAGTTCTGCATTGTTCTATGTTTTTCTAGAATATTAAATTATTATTTAATAAGTTTGACTTCTGCCGTACTAAACTAACACTCATAGCCTAGAAGAGACTGAAGTGTAACCGTGTATAAGTTCATGCCTAATTGTACGCTTGAGCAACACTACCGTATGAAATTGTAATTGCATTGTGTGTGGGGGCGTTTGTCATACGTTGGCCTAAGCGCGCAGCTGACCCAACGTACGAACAACGCCAGTGCGAGTAGCGACAGCAGAGTGGCTAACAGTATCGTTCGGAACGACTGTTAGTGGGTCTTTGCTTCACGACAGTGTAAGATTGCAACTGTGTGTGTGTGTGGGTGCGTGGCGTTCCCGTATTTGGCCTAAGCGCAAAGCTGACCCAAATACGAAAACGCGGAGTGCGCGCTGAGGACTCAACAGCAGAGTGAAAGTGTCTAGCGAACCGCTAGTGGTGGCAGTGAGAGGTGTTCTGAGGGGTCCCAGCCTTGTTTTAGCTTGACTAAGGCTGCTTCCCCTCTCAGTCTGGTCAAACCCGCAGTCGGGAACCGTATACGCAGGCGTGCCGCGGGCCGGTTCCTGACATAATTGGCTGGCAGTGGTGGCATCGTTTAGTACATTAGTACGCAGTTTAGCTCGCTATTCTGAGTACTAAAGGCTGGAAGCTTGCTAGAAGCAAATAGCCTACAGAAGTCTACTCAGTGCAGAATCTATATACTTTTTTTTTTTTTTTTTTGGTTCAAAGATACACACTTGGTATTTGCTTTCCCTTCCCCCCTTTTTTCTTTTTCTTTTTTGCAACACGATGGCTCAGAAAGCATCCAGCTATGCAAGGCAAAATAAAGAGATGCTACTCCACCTGTGTGAGCACAAAGGCATCGAGACGGTGAGCGGCCAGACTAAGGAGCAGTTGGTTCGTGCCCTCGAGGAGCATGATGAGGCAGAGCAAGCCCGTGCTTCAACGTCAGCGGATGCAGCTCACGACATGCCAGAGGAGGAATCGCTCCCGCTACAGGATGCGAGTGGAGACGATGTCCTGGATGATCCACCGAACACGGAGATGACATCTCTGGAAGCTGATCTACAGCTACTGAACTCGGCTGATCCTGAACTGCGCCTAAAGCTGATCCTACTGCACCGACAGGCAGAGAAGGAACAAGCGGCACAGCGACTCCAGGCCGAGAGGGAACAAGCGTCACAGCGACTCCAGGCCGAGAGGGAACAAGCTGCACAGCGACACCAGGCCGAGAGGGAAAGTGCTGAACGGCAACACCAGCTGGAGCTGGCTAAACTTCAGCAGCAGAACCGGTCTGCTGGACCCGCAGAACGCGAAGGTGAGCGAGTCCACAGAATCCCCCTGGATAAGTTCCCCGCTATGGACAAGGACTCTGACATAGACACTTTCCTACAGGGGTTTGAAAGGACTTGTCGGCAGTATGGGGTGCCCCGTGAGCAGTGGGCAAGATACCTCACACCAGGGCTGAGAGGCAAGGCCCTGGAGGCGTTTGTGAGTCTCCCCCAGGAGGAAGAAACAGACTTTGAGGCGATTAAGAAAGCCATTATTGCGCGATACCACCTCACACCAGAGGTGTATCGCAAACGTTTCAGGACAGTGCAGCGAGGTCCTAATGACAGCTACCTGGATCATGCTTGCAACCTGCGCACTGCCTTCCAGCAGTGGCTAAAAGGACTGTCAGTTAAAACCTTGGATGCCCTGCAGGAGCTGATGATAAAAGACCAGTTCCTACACACCTGTCCTGTTGAGGTCCGGCTGTTTGTGCTGGATCGAGAACCAAAGACAGTGGATGAGGCTGCGGAAATGGCCGATGCCTACACCACCCATAGAGCACCTGAGTCCCGGAGGACTACTACGCCCAGCTGGAGAGGAGAACAGATGGCTAAACCTGTTTCACCCAGCACCCAGAGGAGGCAAGCACCGCTGTCTCCTGGATTCAGGCACCCAACCACTGACACTCGGAAATGCTTTGTATGTGACAGGGTGGGTCATATCAGCATGACTTGCCCAGAGAGGAAGAGGGAGGCCCCAAAATCCAGTGAGGCCTCAAACGCCAGTGAAGTCCCAACGGCATTGTGTGCTACCAGGAATGCCACTGGCTATGCAGAGAATCTGCAGCTTGTCACGGTTGGGGGTACAGTTGCCACTGGGCTGAGAGACACTGGAGCAGAAGTGACTCTCATACATCCCCAGCTTGTGAACCCGGAGCAGTACATACCTGGGAAAATGATTGCTGTCAGAGGAATTGGGGGTGTCACCCCCGCCATACCCACCGCCTTGGTCCACCTGGACTGGGGGGCCGGCAGCGGATTGAAAGAAGTTGGGGTAACCGACAAAATCCCCACCAACGTGTTGCTGGGTACTGACCTGGGACGGTTAGTGGCCCGGTATGAGCCTACTCCAAACCCCGTGGAGCCTGCATCCCCAGCAGAAGTTCAGGACTCTTGCAAGGTACTGTCTGATAATGCTGTGCAAATGGGGAGTGCTGGTGAGGCCCCAGGGGCTATGGACTGTGTGCTAGGAGCCAGCCCTAGTGAGTCTCCAGTGCCTAGGCCTGGAGTGGGACATGTTGATACAAAGAATGCAGAAATTGATAATGTCATTTATGACGCACGGACTATCGAGGTGATCGATGCAAGAACTGTTGATGCTACTTGTGAAGTGCTGAGTAGCAATGTGTGTAAAGATACAGATAATGTTGATGTTTTATGTGATGTCCCAAATGACAATATATGTAGGGCTGATAAGGCTGTGTGTCATGTGGACACTCCGTCAGCTGCAGGAGGAACCAGCGGCGCTCGCTGGGCTGCAGCAGGTGGACTGTCCACTGAAGGGGCAGATGGCACCAGGCCAGATCCTTCCCCTTCAGATGGTTTCAAGACCAAAGGTGATGTGGTTTATGATATGTGTAAGGTGGGCGCTCCCTCGGCTGCCGTGGTAACCCGCAGCGCTAGCGAGTCTACAGCAGAGGGACTGTCCACCGAAGTGGCAAATGTTGCTGGGTCAGCCACATCCACTTCGGAACCTGGCTCTGAGGACCCAGGGGCCTCTCCGTCTGCAGCCTTCCTGGAATGTGTGACAGGCAGCACTGAGCTCTCTGGGGCTGTTCGATTTGACAGCACCCTGGAAGAGCTCAGGGGGCTAACCAGCAGGTCACCAGCTGGGAGGGGCGGGCTGAGAGGGTTCTAGGAAGTTATTCCCTCGGAGCTGTCTGAAGTGGAGGAGGCAGCCCGGCAGAGAATCGTTCCCCAAAGGGACAGAGAGATAGCTCCTGCCACTATAGAGAAAGTGCGTGTAGCGACGGTTGGAACCCTCCCCCAGCTGCAGCACTGTCTCTATGGTCGCGAATTCACGGTTGTCACTGACCCTCATTCCCCTGGTTGGTTACGTCAGGTTGTCAGGGGCAATGACACATTGCAGCAACCTGACCTAGCTTTCCAGTCCTGTAGCTTGGAGCTAAGGAATTACCCCCACAGGCCCGGCCATCAGTGTCGGCTTTGGCAGGACGATTCGTTAGAATCATTTGCCGGCGCCGTCTGGAAGAGGGGGCGTGTCAGGAATATATTGGGGTGCTTATGATGTAAGGATAATATTTTCATTTTTCTGTCTACTGGGTAAAACCTCAGATGTGTATTGGGCTTGGGTGTAATTGGTCACCTGGCCAGAGTAAACTAAAGTCTAATGTAATTCGGTATGTAGATGTCCATTACCTCTGCCCCATTGTCCAGCAGGGGAAACTGTGTGTACTGCTAATTAGCGGCCAATTGAGGAAGAATAGGCTGGTCGGCATGGCTTTTGAGTCTGGTGTCAGCTATTGTCCCATTATACAAGGAAAGCCTGCTAAGAGTCTTGAGGAAAGGGGTGAAGTCCTGTTGATACCATTTTTTACCTGTGGAAATTAAATCATTAGTGGAGGTGCTATAGTACCCTTTCCATGTATGTGGATCTCTGGAAATCCCATTTATGTCTGAGAACTGAGACAGGAAAAAGCCGTAATCAAGTTTTCACCTGGAGTTGAAAGGCTCACTTCACAGTCTTTGATGTATGGACTTTTACCTGGAAATGGAATATGTCTGAGATTTAATTAAAACCTAGTTCCTCCCCTCCCCAAGGAAGTTGCAGCCTACAGGCGTAGCTCAGAGTATAAAAAGCAGAGGCGGATGCCTAGTGACCGTCTTCTCTCGGAGGTAGCGAATAGCTAGGGAGGATCGCGACTCCTGGTCGAACCGGCGTCCTCCCGTCAAACAACGTTCTAACCTAAGCTGGTAACGTTTTTTTTAATCCCCATTTTTATTTTATGCAAATATCCGTGTGTGTTATCTTTGTAACTTTTATCTTGTAACTATTTTTACTTTGTTTTTTGTAATCTTTTTGTATATATTAAGTTCTGCATTGTTCTATGTTTTTCTAGAATATTAAATTATTATTTAATAAGTTTGACTTCTGCCGTACTAAACTAACACTCATAGCCTAGAAGAGACTGAAGTGTAACCGTGTATAAGTTCATGCCTAATTGTACGCTTGAGCAACACTACCGTATGAAATTGTAATTGCATTGTGTGTGGGGGCGTTTGTCATACGTTGGCCTAAGCGCGCAGCTGACCCAACGTACGAACAACGCCAGTGCGAGTAGCGACAGCAGAGTGGCTAACAGTATCGTTCGGAACGACTGTTAGTGGGTCTTTGCTTCACGACAGTGTAAGATTGCAACTGTGTGTGTGTGTGGGTGCGTGGCGTTCCCGTATTTGGCCTAAGCGCAAAGCTGACCCAAATACGAAAACGCGGAGTGCGCGCTGAGGACTCGACAGCAGAGTGAAAGTGTCTAGCGAACCGCTAGTGGTGGCAGTGAGAGGTGTTCTGAGGGGTCCCAGCCTTGTTTTAGCTTGACTAAGGCTGCTTCCCCTCTCAGTCTGGTCAAACCCGCAGTCGGGAACCGTATACGCAGGCGTGCCGCGGGCCGGTTCCTGACATAATTGGCTGGCAGTGGTGGCATCGTTTAGTACATTAGTACGCAGTTTAGCTCGCTATTCTGAGTACTAAAGGCTGGAAGCTTGCTAGAAGCAAATAGCCTACAGAAGTCTACTCAGTGCAGAATCTATATACTTTTTTTTTTTTTTTTTTGGTTCAAAGATACACACTTGGTATTTGCTTTCCCTTCCCCCCTTTTTTCTTTTTCTTTTTTGCAACACGATGGCTCAGAAAGCATCCAGCTATGCAAGGCAAAATAAAGAGATGCTACTCCACCTGTGTGAGCACAAAGGCATCGAGACGGTGAGCGGCCAGACTAAGGAGCAGTTGGTTCGTGCCCTCGAGGAGCATGATGAGGCAGAGCAAGCCCGTGCTTCAACGTCAGCGGATGCAGCTCACGACATGCCAGAGGAGGAATCGCTCCCGCTACAGGATGCGAGTGGAGACGATGTCCTGGATGATCCACCGAACACGGAGATGACATCTCTGGAAGCTGATCTACAGCTACTGAACTCGGCTGATCCTGAACTGCGCCTAAAGCTGATCCTACTGCACCGACAGGCAGAGAAGGAACAAGCGGCACAGCGACTCCAGGCCGAGAGGGAACAAGCGTCACAGCGACTCCAGGCCGAGAGGGAACAAGCTGCACAGCGACACCAGGCCGAGAGGGAAAGTGCTGAACGGCAACACCAGCTGGAGCTGGCTAAACTTCAGCAGCAGAACCGGTCTGCTGGACCCGCAGAACGCGAAGGTGAGCGAGTCCACAGAATCCCCCTGGATAAGTTCCCCGCTATGGACAAGGACTCTGACATAGACACTTTCCTACAGGGGTTTGAAAGGACTTGTCGGCAGTATGGGGTGCCCCGTGAGCAGTGGGCAAGATACCTCACACCAGGGCTGAGAGGCAAGGCCCTGGAGGCGTTTGTGAGTCTCCCCCAGGAGGAAGAAACAGACTTTGAGGCGATTAAGAAAGCCATTATTGCGCGATACCACCTCACACCAGAGGTGTATCGCAAACGTTTCAGGACAGTGCAGCGAGGTCCTAATGACAGCTACCTGGATCATGCTTGCAACCTGCGCACTGCCTTCCAGCAGTGGCTAAAAGGACTGTCAGTTAAAACCTTGGATGCCCTGCAGGAGCTGATGATAAAAGACCAGTTCCTACACACCTGTCCTGTTGAGGTCCGGCTGTTTGTGCTGGATCGAGAACCATAGACAGTGGATGAGGCTGCGGAAATGGCCGATGCCTACACCACCCATAGAGCACCTGAGTCCCGGAGGACTACTACGCCCAGCTGGAGAGGAGAACAGATGGCTAAACCTGTTTCACCCAGCACCCAGAGGAGGCAAGCACCGCTGTCTCCTGGATTCAGGCACCCAACCACTGACACTCGGAAATGCTTTGTATGTGACAGGGTGGGTCATATCAGCATGACTTGCCCAGAGAGGAAGAGGGAGGCCCCAAAATCCAGTGAGGCCTCAAACGCCAGTGAAGTCCCAACGGCATTGTGTGCTACCAGGAATGCCACTGGCTATGCAGAGAATCTGCAGCTTGTCACGGTTGGGGGTACAGTTGCCACTGGGCTGAGAGACACTGGAGCAGAAGTGACTCTCATACATCCCCAGCTTGTGAACCCGGAGCAGTACATACCTGGGAAAATGATTGCTGTCAGAGGAATTGGGGGTGTCACCCCCGCCATACCCACCGCCTTGGTCCACCTGGACTGGGGGGCCGGCAGCGGATTGAAAGAAGTTGGGGTAACCGACAAAATCCCCACCAACGTGTTGCTGGGTACTGACCTGGGACGGTTAGTGGCCCGGTATGAGCCTACTCCAAACCCCGTGGAGCCTGCATCCCCAGCAGAAGTTCAGGACTCTTGCAAGGTACTGTCTGATAATGCTGTGCAAATGGGGAGTGCTGGTGAGGCCCCAGGGGCTATGGACTGTGTGCTAGGAGCCAGCCCTAGTGAGTCTCCAGTGCCTAGGCCTGGAGTGGGACATGTTGATACAAAGAATGCAGAAATTGATAATGTCATTTATGACGCACGGACTATCGAGGTGATCGATGCAAGAACTGTTGATGCTACTTGTGAAGTGCTGAGTAGCAATGTGTGTAAAGATACAGATAATGTTGATGTTTTATGTGATGTCCCAAATGACAATATATGTAGGGCTGATAAGGCTGTGTGTCATGTGGACACTCCGTCAGCTGCAGGAGGAACCAGCGGCGCTCGCTGGGCTGCAGCAGGTGGACTGTCCACTGAAGGGGCAGATGGCACCAGGCCAGATCCTTCCCCTTCAGATGGTTTCAAGACCAAAGGTGATGTGGTTTATGATATGTGTAAGGTGGGCGCTCCCTCGGCTGCCGTGGTAACCCGCAGCGCTAGCGAGTCTACAGCAGAGGGACTGTCCACCGAAGTGGCAAATGTTGCTGGGTCAGCCACATCCACTTCGGAACCTGGCTCTGAGGACCCAGGGGCCTCTCCGTCTGCAGCCTTCCTGGAATGTGTGACAGGCAGCACTGAGCTCTCTGGGGCTGTTCGATTTGACAGCACCCTGGAAGAGCTCAGGGGGCTAACCAGCAGGTCACCAGCTGGGAGGGGCGGGCTGAGAGGGTTCTAGGAAGTTATTCCCTCGGAGCTGTCTGAAGTGGAGGAGGCAGCCCGGCAGAGAATCGTTCCCCAAAGGGACAGAGAGATAGCTCCTGCCACTATAGAGAAAGTGCGTGTAGCGACGGTTGGAACCCTCCCCCAGCTGCAGCACTGTCTCTATGGTCGCGAATTCACGGTTGTCACTGACCCTCATTCCCCTGGTTGGTTACGTCAGGTTGTCAGGGGCAATGACACATTGCAGCAACCTGACCTAGCTTTCCAGTCCTGTAGCTTGGAGCTAAGGAATTACCCCCACAGGCCCGGCCGTCAGTGTCGGCTTTGGCAGGACGATTCGTTAGAATCATTTGCCGGCGCCGTCTGGAAGAGGGGGCGTGTCAGGAATATATTGGGGTGCTTATGATGTAAGGATAATATTTTCATTTTTCTGTCTACTGGGTAAAACCTCAGATGTGTATTGGGCTTGGGTGTAATTGCTCACCTGGCCAGAGTAAACTAAAGTCTAATGTAATTCGGTATGTAGATGTCCATTACCTCTGCCCCATTGTCCAGCAGGGGAAACTGTGTGTACTGCTAATTAGCGGCCAATTGAGGAAGAATAGGCTGGTCGGCATGGCTTTTGAGTCTGGTGTCAGCTATTGTCTCATTATACAAGGAAAGCCTGCTAAGAGTCTTGAGGAAAGGGGTGAAGTCCTGTTGATACCATTTTTTACCTGTGGAAATTAAATCATTAGTGGAGGTGCTATAGTACCCTTTCCATGTATGTGGATCTCTGGAAATCCCATTTATGTCTGAGAACTGAGACAGGAAAAAGCCGTAATCAAGTTTTCACCTGGAGTTGAAAGGCTCACTTCACAGTCTTTGATGTATGGACTTTTACCTGGAAATGGAATATGTCTGAGATTTAATTAAAACCTAGTTCCTCCCCTCCCCAAGGAAGTTGCAGCCTACAGGCGTAGCTCAGAGTATAAAAAGCAGAGGCGGATGCCTAGTGACCGTCTTCTCTCGGAGGTAGCGAATAGCTAGGGAGGATCGCGACTCCTGGTCGAACCGGCGTCCTCCCGTCAAACAACGTTCTAACCTAAGCTGGTAACGTTTTTTTTAATCCCCATTTTTATTTTATGCAAATATCCGTGTGTGTTATCTTTGTAACTTTTATCTTGTAACTATTTTTACTTTGTTTTTTGTAATCTTTTTGTATATATTAAGTTCTGCATTGTTCTATGTTTTTCTAGAATATTAAATTATTATTTAATAAGTTTGACTTCTGCCGTACTAAACTAACACTCATAGCCTAGAAGAGACTGAAGTGTAACCGTGTATAAGTTCATGCCTAATTGTACGCTTGAGCAACACTACCGTATGAAATTGTAATTGCATTGTGTGTGGGGGCGTTTGTCATACGTTGGCCTAAGCGCGCAGCTGACCCAACGTACGAACAACGCCAGTGCGAGTAGCGACAGCAGAGTGGCTAACAGTATCGTTCGGAACGACTGTTAGTGGGTCTTTGCTTCACGACAGTGTAAGATTGCAACTGTGTGTGTGTGTGTGTGGGTGCGTGGCGTTCCCGTATTTGGCCTAAGCGCAAAGCTGACCCAAATACGAAAACGCGGAGTGCGCGCTGAGCACTCGACAGCAGAGTGAAAGTGTCTAGCGAACCGCTAGTGGTGGCAGTGAGAGGTGTTCTGAGGGGTCCCAGCCTTGTTTTAGCTTGACTAAGGCTGCTTCCCCTCTCAATCTGGTCCAACCCGCAGTCGGGAACCGTATACGCAGGCGTGCCGCGGGCCGGTTCCTGACAGGCAGCATTTCACGATAAAATAATTGTAAAGTGGGCAGCATTTCACCATAAAATAATCGTAATGTGGGCAGCATTTCACCATAAAATAATCGTAAAGTGGGCAGCAGTCACCAGAAAATCGCAATGTGGGCAGCATTCACCAGAAAATCGTAATGTGAGCAGCAGTGACCAAAAAATAATCGTAAAGTGGGCAGCCGTCACCAGAAAATAATCGTAAAGGGGGCAGCAGTCACCAGAAAATCACAATGTGGGCAGCAGTCACCAGAATGAAGATGAAATAACGAGCAGCAGTGACCAGAAAATAATTGTAAAGTGGGCAGCCGTCACCAGAAAATAATCGTGAAGTGGGCAGCAATCACCAGAAAAATTGTAATGTGGACAGCAGTCACCAGAAAAATCGCAATGTGGGCAGCAGTCACCAGAAAAACCGCAACGTGGGCAGCAGTCACCTGAAAAATCGCAATGTGGGCAGCAGTGACCAGAAAATAATCGTAAAAAGGCAGCCATCACCAGAAAATAATCGTAAAGGGGGCAGCAGTCACCATAAAATCGCAATGTGGGCAGCAGTCACCAGAAAATTACAACGTGGGCAGCGTTCACCAGAAAATCGTACAGTGGGCAGCAGTCACCAGAAAATTATACAGTGGGCAGAAGTCACCAGAAAATCATATAGTGGGCAGCAGTTATTAAAATAACTCACCTGGCAGAAGTCTCCTCTCCTGGCCTCTGGTGCGCAGCTCCCTCCTGCAGCACATCTCCCACGCTGACAGGCAGAAAGCATGGCTATGGCAAGATGGCGCCCGAAGCCCTGTACTCCAGACACAAATAGTCTCCAGTGCAGGGCTTCAGCAGCCATCATCCCGTAGCCCTGTTCTTCCTCCCGGGAGACTGTGGGCTACGGGGAATGAAAAAGTGCGGCGTCTATTAGACGCCGCAGCCAGTTCAACATCTGGCTGAGGGGTCCCAGAATCGGATGGGTGGCAGCGCTCCCCCCGCACACGGCTGGCGGGCCCTAGAGGGACCCCGGGCCCCCTGCGGCTGATGGGGTCGTATCCCTGGTAGTTATGCCGGTGTGAAGAACTATAACTGGGGAAATCATGCATTTTGTGAAATTGATTGTTTTAACTATTTATAAAATCTTTATACACTACCTGCCCCTTTCTTCAGACAGGATATTAACCAGGACCCTATTATATCCTTCACGGGCAGTAGAGCTTGAGAGCACAACTGCAGCATGTGCTAAAAGATTAAATAACGATACTAATTGAATAAAAAGTGCAGATATATACAACTATAGAAAAGTGACAAAAATAACTCAGCTATAGTGAAGCCAACTCAAGACAAATAAAACATAACCTGGAAACAAAATGAAATCAGGCGTTAGGACCAGTGGCATAGCAAAACAGTGAGCAGAAGCTCAACTACACTGAAACTCTGGCAATGTTCCTAGGAAAGGCGGAGACCTAAAGTGTGGTATCTGCAGTAGCAAGTATTATTATCAAGAAATACAGAAGGCCATGTGTGGGTAGCCAGTAGATGAAAATGGACTGGTCCAAAATGCTACCATAGGAGAAACAGTGAGCTGCAACTGACCTAACATACGGTGACCATACGTCCCGCTTTACCCGGGACGCATCCCGCCTTCGGGGGGCGCTGTCCCAGGCTGCATGAGGTCCCGGGAAACGTCCCGCTTTTAGCAGCGGAACGTCCCGGCCTCGGGGCTCTGGCCACCGTACAGTGAACTAGCCGCAGCGTCTACTAGACGCTGCGCTAGTTCATTCCCCGCAGCCCCGCTCCAGCCTGCAATGTTCTCCTCCGGCAGGCACAGGCAGAGCAGGGCTACGGGAAGATGGCGTCCGGAGGCGGAGCCCTGTATTGGAGGCTATTTGTCTCCAGTACAGGGCTCCGCCTCCGGACGCCATCTTGCCGTAGCCCTGCTCTGCCTGTGAGAGGCTGAGCGGGAGATTGAAGATCATCCAGGCCAGGGGGAGCTGCACACACCAGAGGCCGGCTGCGTGAGGGGACGTCTTCTGCCAGGTGAGTAAATGCTTTTTCTTGCAGGTGAAGTGTTTGCCCACATTTTGTACTGACATATTTGCCCAAATTGTGTTCATTTTGTACTGACATGTTTGCCCGCATTGCGTTTATCTTGTACTGACATGTTTGCCCGCAGTGCGTTTATCTTGTACTGACATGTTTGCCCGCAGTGCGTTTATCTTGTACTGACATGTTTGCCCGCAGTGCGTTTATCTTGTACTGACATGCTTGCCCGCCGTGCATTCATTTTGTATTAACATGTTGCCCGCAGTGCGTTTATTTTGTACTGACATGTTTGCCCCCATTGCGTTTATTTTGTACTGACATGTTTGCCCCCATTGCGTTTATTTTATGCTGACATGTTGCCCGCAATGCGTTTATTTTGTGCTGAAATGTTGCCCATTGCGTTTATTTTGTGGTGTCTGGGGTAACTGTTGCTGCATTTATTATTTAATGGTCATAGTTGGCTGTGTTTGCTGCTTTGGGGTTATGGCATACTATTAAATAGCATCACACAGTTTCTGCACACCTATGATGTGAATCCATGTTTGACCACATCACGGCGTAAACACTGCTTTCTTATGCCTCGCTGTTGCATCATTACGTTAGCTCCGCCCATCGAATGTCATGGCCACGCCCATTTTCGCGCGCGCTGCAGACACCACATTTTTCGCCGCCGCATCCCCTGTTTTTCGCCGCCGCCCCCCCCCCCCCAATTCCCCCCGTCCCAGGTTGAGCCTTCAAAAATCTGGTCACTCTACCTAACAACAACCCTCTTCTCTTTGTAAGTAGCCTAAAAACCACTCAATATTGTGCACAATGGTCCAAAGTACTACCAACTGAGAAAAGGTCTAATAAGGTACCATCCATTTCCAAGACTGCATCAATCCAGACAAAATGCCTTACCAGTGGGGTCCCCTGAGCCATCCTGTTTCTCACAAGTCACTGCTAGTGTTGGGCGAACAGTGTTTGTCACTGTTCGGGTTCTGCAGAACATCACCCTGTTCGGGTGATGTTCGAGTTCGGCCGAACACCTGATGGTGTTCGGCCAAACCGTTCGGCCACATGGCCGAACTAAGAGCGCATGGCCGAACGTTCCCCGAACGTTCGGATAGTGCTGTGATTGGCCGAACGGGTCACGTGGTTCGGACCCGAACGCGCTCTGATTGGCCGAATTGTCACGTGGTTCGGGTAAATAAATACCCGAACCACGTCATATCTCCGCCATTTGTCTGTGGGTTTAGCTTTGGGTAGGCAGGCAGGGTAGTTTGCGCTCCAGCCACGCTAGCCAGGGTCCCCCCAGTCATTGTGTGTCGCTGCTGGGAACAGTAGTACACCGCTCGCTCAGCCACACTATATAGCATTGTGTTTACTGCCACTCTGTGTACCACGCTCAGCCACACTATATAGCATTGTGTTTACTGCCACTCTGTGTCTGCTGGGAACAGTAGTACACTGCTCGCTCAGCCACACTATATAGCATTGTGTTTACTGCCACTCTGTGTACCTCGCTCAGCCACACTATATAGCATTGTGTTTACTGCCACTCTGTGTCTGCTGGGAACAGTAGTACACTGCTCGCTCAGCCACACTATATAGCATTGTGTTTACTGCCACTCTGTGTACCTCGCTCAGCCACACTATATAGCATTGTGTTTACTGCCACTCTGTGTCTGCTGGGAACAGTAGTACACTGCTCGCTCAGCCACACTATATAGCATTGTGTTTACTGCCACTCTGTGTACCTCGCTCAGCCACACTATATAGCATTGTGTTTACTGCCACTCTGTGTCTGCTGGGAACAGTAGTACACTGCTCGCTCAGCCACACTATATAGCATTGTGTTTACTGCCACTCTGTGTACCTCGCTCAGCCACACTATATAGCATTGTGTTTACTGCCACTCTGTGTCTGCTGGGAACAGTAGTACACTGCTCGCTCAGCCACACTATATAGCATTGTGTTTATATATAGCATTGAACCTCTCATCTTTATTACATTTATGACTGCATGGCGGCAAAAAGCATTGCTATATCCGCACGCTATTTGTCCTCATGCAAGGCCTGGGATGTTGTGTCTCAAAAAGCGTGGCCTTCTCCTCCTGCGCCTCCTCCTGTTCCATCACGTGTTCTGCTGCTTGTGCTGGGTTAGCGTTACCGGTCCCTTTTTCTGGAACCTCTTCTCTGTATTACATTTATGACTGCATGGCGACAAAAAGCATGTTACCTGTGCAAAGAAACATGACATTTTCCACATTTAAAAGACAGTTTTTCCTTTGAAACTTTACAATCAATTTTCTCAAAAACTATAAGCTCTTTTTCAAATATTTTGTTTTCTCTTGTACCCACTCCCAAGGTGCACATACCCTGCAAATTTGGGGTATGTAGCATGTAAGGAAGCTTTACAAAGCACGAAAGTTCGGGTCCCCATTGATTTCCATTATGTTCGGAGTTCGGCGCGAACACCCGAACATCGCGGCGATGTTCGGCGTACGTTCGCGAACCCGAACATCTAGGTGTTCGCCCAACACTAGTCACTGCTACCAGCCAAAACTTCAAGACACCAGAAATAATAGCTGGATTTCAAAGCAAGTAGCTGAGAACCCATACAAGGTATACAGTCCTTTGGAACAGATACAGCTTGCAGGTAGCAACCCCAGTCTCCTTGAAAAAAACAAAACATTAACCCCTCTGGGGGTCCTTACAATTTTACAAATACCTTGGAGTATGATAATTTTAAGTAGTGAAGGAGGTTGCCTGGTACAGTTTCCACTTGCTACTTAGAGGTTACTACAAGTGAGGTTAATGTAAAAGTAGAAATCAAATAATATTCAATGCTACAGGTCAGTGCTGGTAAATTTGAAAGCATTATCAGCAGGAATGGCAACAGGAATGTCACTTACAAAAGTGGAACTTCAGGTGGTATGGAAGGGATTGGAACAGCCTCAGGCAAATGACTGCATTGAACAGTGCAACACTGTGGTTTTAAAGATTTTCAATAGATTTCATGAAATCTATGGAAAATCTATGTGCAGTGTGTAGTTGGAATTAATCCCACTCTAATCAGATTCAGATCAGGGTGGGATTGATCTATTTGCCACACTGGGCAGAAATCTATGTTTGTATGGGTACCTTTAGCAAGCCAACTGATAGATGTCACCAAATGGGCACATTTCTTTTTGGATATTTAGTGTTCCTACACTGTATCTCCAAAATGGCCAATTTGAGGACAGATAGTCGACTCCATGGGTACTGTAATCAGCAGACGAAAAGAGTTCCTCAAGTTATTTTTTCCATATAAAATGACCGCTGATGTCCTTTAGACCACTTGAAATGCTTTTAATGATCTCATAATAACTTCTGTACATTCCTCATATAGTCAAGAACGCTATACAATATCCATTCTGCAATTGGCTTTTGTACCTGACAAGTGCACTGTGACGTTAGAGTTTTTTCATCTTTTGTACTGTGGTTTGACAGTTTGCCATTATGGCCCAAGCCAAGCAGCATCTTCAGATTCTTCTGGCACAAGCTGCCTCCCACACAGCGTGGGCGTTGATGAGACGTCTTGTGTTCCTGCGTAATCTTTGTACACCTTACAGATTATTGTCTTCAAAAAGCCCACCATTTCTTCTGTCCTTGCAATGCTCATGTATACCATCACTGTACTCACAATCATCAAGAAGATGAAAAAAGAAATGGATTTGCATTTCTAATGTCTCTCTAGATGTAGTTTCACATATGCAAAAGAAACAATATCACTACTTTTATAGGTCCTGCTTTTCTTGTCAACAGTCTTAATTTTTGTACTTTTCTATGTCATCTTTGGCCAGTCTCATTTTCGAAAAGGTGATCACGTGTAACTCGGGATCACAAACAGATTTGTGCGATCATGAGGTCGTAATCGGCATTAGTGATCGGCTCTCGATCACGAATGCACTCGTGATTGCACTCATTACCCGACTCGTGATCACAAGTTACTCGTGATCACTAGTCATTATTTGTGATTAAAAACCCGCTGACTTTAGCCGGTAATAGCAAAGATCAATGAATGGGAACATGGTTCCCGTTCATTGATCTAAGTCCCCAGCAGAAAAACCGACAGCTTCTTATCAGAGACCGCGGTCTTTCTGAAGAAAAAAAAGTTTCCCGTCCTCTTAGTGCTTCCTGGAAGCGAGAAGGACCAAAAAAAAAAAATCTCAATGTGGCCATCTTGTGGCCAAATAGTACAACTACATCTTCATACATTTTCAATACAATAAACACACATTATTACATTTAATATTAACTGTTTATTACCCACACCAAAAATTACCCAAATAAAAATTTGAATGGAAAAAAAATTACAATTAAAAAAAACAAAAACAAAACATAAATAGCAACCTAAGGGTCTGAACTTTTTAAATATGCATGTGAAGAGGGTATATTACAAACATTTTTAAAATTATAAGCTTGTAAATAATGATGGACGCAAAACTGAAAAAATGCACCTTTATTTCCAAATAAAATATTGGCTCCTTACATTGTAATAGGAACAAAATTTATGTGGTGTAATAAGTGAGACAAATGGGCAAATAAAATACATAGGTTTTAATTATGGTAGCATGTATTATTTTGAAGCTATAATGGCCAAAATTGAGAAATAATGATTTATTCCCCCATTTTTTTCTTAATATTACTGTTAAAATGCATTTAGAAAAAAATAATTCTTAGCAAAATGTACCACCTAAAGAAAGCCTAATTGGTGTCGGAAAAAACAAGATATAGATTAATTAATCGTGATAATTAGTGATAAAGTTATTAGCGAATGAATGGGAGGTGAAAATTGCTCTGTTGCATAAGGTGAAAAATCCCCGCGGGCTGAAATGGTTAATCGCCCCTCTTGTGGACAGTCTCTATTTTGACCTATGACACTGTACTGTTATCAAATCATTTGCATGATCTTGTTTTGTTGTGAGTTTCCTGTATGTCCTACCTTGTGTGTCAATCCATTTATCTATTGTGCAGCGCTGTGTAATATGTTGGCGCTTTATAAATACAATTAATAATAATAATGATAATGTAAGGGGGCTTTGCTATTAACCGTTAAAGTCAGCGGGTTTTTAATCACAAATACCACTTGTGATTCTTGATTACATGCGGTTATTCGAGTAAAACAGGCTCTCGAGTCGGATATCCCTTTCTACTCGTGATCGTGATCACGGGTCAATTCGTAAGTGGGCGGAATCGAATTCGTGATTGCGGTATCCAAGCCCCACTGCTTGAAGGTTCCAGTTCAGAGCCATTTTCTCTAAGGATAATACTTTTAGCTATAGACCCTGAACAAACATGCAAATCAGGTGCTCTGACTGAAGTCTGACTGGATTAGCCACATGCTTGTTTCAGGGTTGTGAGTCAGACTGATGCCAGAAGATCAACAGGACTGCTAGTTTCCTGGTATTGTTAAAATGGAAATAAATGTGGAAGCCTTGCTATCACTCTCATCTCAGGTTTACTTTAACCTGACTGACGGTTCTAACGACTTCCAGCTTTGTGTAGTCCTTTCTTCCCAAGTTATTTTACAGTGAATCATGTAAGCGCCCTGGCTAACCTCCCTGGAGTTCAATTTCCCCAGGATTTCTGTGCAAAAAGTGATCACATTTATTTGTATAACTTTTTTTTCCTGTAACTTGCCAAAATGTGTCAAGGAAGGGTCTAGTATACAGTGCAGGAGAGTATTGGTGTGTATGCACGTTTATACTGTTTTACAGCATGTTTTGTATGGACGGATATATCTGTCAATACCGCTAGGGAGGTTTTAAAAGAGCACTGCCATAGACTCTTATGTTGATTAAAACATAGCATGCAAAAAAATTTTTAACACTGATAGCCGCTAATCACAACTACATTAACAAGAAAATGATCCACATTAGATCCTATAGCAACGATTAGGGTCCCAATAAATAGCAGGCTATTCACATATTACCATTGGACAGCGAAGTTCTTACTATTTCTAGCTGCAGTTTGCATAGTGGGCACCCCCAGCACCTGCGATTTTAGCAGGGGACTCCGGCACCCTTTCAAACTGTAATCACCACAGGCAGATAAGCCAAGGCAGGGGAGACGTTTAGGTTTAGACATGGGGGGTGGGGGTTATTTAAGGCTAGGTGCCAACAGGGTGGGGGGATTTTAAGGTTAGGCACCCTGGGGTGGGGGGGGAATTGAAGTTAGGCACCCCTGTGGGAGGGGGGTTAAGGTTGGGCACCACCAGGTCGTGTTAAGGTTAGGCACCACCAGGGAGGTCTTAGGGTTAGCCACCCCAGGAAGGGGGGTCTTGGGGTTAGGCATCGGTAGAGGGAGGGTTCTGTGTGAGAGTGGGGCTAGGTTACTTCATAGTAAAATACTGGTAACGATTACTGATACTTTACTTTTGGTATTAACTAGTAGAATATTGGTAATTTTACCAATATTCTACTAGCCACTATATCTGGTGCCCTTTTTACCGGGCAGCTTTTTACATGTGCTCACTTCATAGGTCTTTGCTTGAAAACTTGTCTTTGCCACTGACTGATCCATGGTAATCCTGACAAGGCGGAAGTTTTTCCTCTGCTGGGGTTTCTGATATCTCTGCAGAATCAACCTCGTGCAGGAAACAAGGGTCTGCACAACTGACATCACTGATACACATTGTTTCTTATAGCATTCATTTATAGTTATACAATCATTGCTGTCTTTGCACACATTACAATAAACCATCTTCAGAAACAGATTCTCTTGGAATAGTGGGTTCAGTTTGACTTGTAAACAATTTTCAGATCATTTGAATACTTGTCATGCAGGGGTTTCTATTTTATTTGCACTGTTGTGATGAGACCAACAAAGAAAAATACATTTTGAAACAAACCTTTCACCATACAGATGAGCCTCCACCTTACTCATCACATGAATGTTATAGTCCAATAAAAAATTTGAAGCATGGTTACATGACTCCTTTCTATCCTTGGCTGACATCTATTTGTAGTCTGGCACCAACTGCATAACTACTGCTTCCTATAGCTGTCTCTGTACACTAGAAGAAAAGTCAAAAGGGGTCCCCAGACTCATTCCTCTAGCATTAAATTGAGGTGCAAGCACGGTCGCCCCGCCAGAGCACAGGCAGGTTTAAAGTATTTGTTACATAGAGACCAGCACACTCCAAACTGTATATTTGAAAAAGTAGCTTTAACTTTGTTTAGCAAATTATACAATTGCAATTCAATAGTGAAAATCCAGTAGGCGAAACGGCAAAAGAATAGCTACCAAAAAATGGCAACCATTGGCAACGGCAACCAACCAAGTCTATGTTGCCAGTTACTGTAAAAGACACATGGATTGGACGCTATAAAATACTGGACTCTGTAGCAACTACATCACTAAGTATTTCCAGTTAGGCTGGGCTCAGTTGATGGACTTTGGTTGCCATTTTTTGGTAGCTATTAGTTTGTCGTTTAGCCTACTGGATTGTCACTATTGAGTTGCAATTGTATAATTTGATGAATGAAGTAAAAGCTACTGTACTTTTTCAGTTATACTGTTTGGAGTGTGCTGATCTTTACATAACAAATCTGAACACTAGAAGATAACAGCTAGACAGCTCATGTCCTGCTCCACTTCTTGTATCAGCTGCAGATGATTTATATCTTTTGCAGGCATGATGTTTGTTGAAGTGGCTTCAGCACCTTTTCCTGTTTATATTACATTGAATTTACAATGAATTCCAAGCTGCTTCCGAAAAGACTTCCCAAGTGCTTGAGAAATGTCCCAGAAACATTCACATTATGTTTTACCAGCATCATATACACTTTCCCATTACAGCATATTATGTCATTCGAGACAACCACCTCTACTGTCTGCACCAAGCACTCCTGAGACGTCACATGTGGTTTCACCATTCTTGATGCCACCTAGGTGTCAAATTGTCAGGATCAAACAAACTTGTAAATTGTCCTGTTTGTCATTGACCCAGCACATTTGTGGGTCAGGCAACATTCATAAACCTTTCTCAATATATATATATATATATATATATATATATATATATATTATACACACACACAAAATATACTAAACCTAGTGCATCCATGGTGCAAGGGAATCTTCTGATTGTTCTCCTACCAATTATTATGTCCCCATTGAACCTCCTGTGTCCTCCTCTGTCCCCCTTGTGTCTGTCGTCCTTGTGTCCTCTTGTGTCTCCCATGTGTCCGCCTCTGTCCCCCTTGTGTCCTCTTGTGTCCCCCATGTGTCCACCTCTGCCCCCCTTGTGTCCTCCTCTGTCCCCTTGTGTCTTTTTGTGACCTTTATTGTTGCCCTCGCTGTCCTCCATGTGTCCACCTCTGCCCCCCTTGTGCCCTCTGTGCAGATTGGTGTCTTTCTGTGTCCTCTATTGATCCCCTTGTGTTCTCCTCCATGCCCTTTTATGTCCTGCTGTGTCCTCTGTTGTCTCCCTTGTGTCCTCCTCAGTGCCCCTTTTTGTCCTGCTCTATTGCCTCCCTTGTGCCCTCCTCTGTTCCCATTTGTGTCCTTCTGTATCTTCTATTGTCCCTCTCCTGTCTTCCTCTAGCCCATTTTTGCCCCAGTGTCCTCCTTTGTGCCCATGTGTCCTCCTTTGAGTCCCCATTTGTGTCTCTGTGTCCTTCTTTGCTCCCCCAATGCAAAGTTAATAGCTGAAGCAGTGCGTGTCTCTCACCTGATCTGAGGGTGCCCGAGGCAATCAGAGACATCTCCCCCCCCTCACTGTTTCCCCAGTGATGGCTTTTCTTGATCATATGTCATTACACGCGACTGACACTAGGGGAATAGTGAGGTAGAGGAGATGTCTCTGATTGTCATGGGCACCCTTGGATCAGGTGAGATACACACAAGGCTTCCGCTGCTACTAACTCTGCATGGAGAGAGTGGAGGAGCGGAGGAGGGCACAGGGGACCCAAAGGAGGACATGGGGACACAAAGAAGGAAACAGTGACAGACCAGGGAGACCCTGACATCGCGGTGGGTTGCTGGTTTGTATCGGTGGGTATTTATAAGTCAGGGACTCCCTGTATTTGGACCATAAGATGCAGTGACTTTTTCTACTCACTTTGGGTAGAGAAAAAGTACATCTTATATTTATATATTGTATTTATAAAGTGCCAACATATTACGCAGCGCTGATATAGTCCTAAAAATATGTTTTAATTATTATTTTGAGGGATTTACATAGTGCTCACATATTTAGTTATCCAATACCGAGAAATATTTTACAGAAAAGCTGGATTATACTCCCTTAACTATACTTTTAGTAACTACTAACTAAGTTACATACAAGAATATTTGAAAGTATTCTCAAGTGTTTTACTCTCTGTGTCAAATTATTTATTTTCACTGCAGAGAGCAGTAGAAGCTTGCTTATCTCTTGTCATCAGTAAAGGCAAGAATCTACCTGCGCTTGTGTCTTAACTTTGCCCACCCTCCTTCTGTTGAAGTGGCTCAACTGTTGCCAGGGTGATGTGTTTATTTAGAAGAAAAGGAGGGGGCAGAGTGAAGACACAGCCACAGGGAGATTCTTGCCTTTGCCAGTGACAAGAGATAAGCAAGCTTCTACTGCACTCTGCAGTGAAAATAAATAATTTTACATAGAGGGGATACATGGAAATGTTTTAAAATGTTATTTTATGTAACGAAGAGTAGTTACTGAAATTTTCATTATGGGAGTATAAACCCACTTTAATTTTACTGTAAAATATGTATCTGTATGGGGTAACTGAAAAAAAGAAACAAGGGAATTTATGGATCAAAAAACGGTTGACTTTTAGCTACACTTCTACTTGGTTGGATTTATTTTGCCCAGTTTTCCTGGTCAAGGGTGTTTGACTGCAGTACAGTCTGCAGGGCACACCTGCCAAGAGGTATAGTGAGGCGTAGGCAGTAAGAAGGTACGAAGGTGCTCTGTGCTACATACATTTTGTTCACTGTATTTATCTGAACAAAATGAATATACAAGAAACTATGCAAAGAGATTTCATTTTAGAGTTTGCTTCAGGCAACAAACAATCTAGAATTGTTTCTGACTGGCAGTAAAAGGCTGTGGTGGTAATTTAATATATAACTGGAGATGGCAGATGTTAGGAATACAAGTATGGGAAAAAGATAGTAGGAAAAGAGATTTAATTACAGCAACACCTGACAATAAATGAGTTCATCATTTGTATCAGGTACGGTATATTGCTGCGTTGCCATTATTTACATCCTCCATGGGAACCAGATGAAATTGCTGCTCATTGTCAAGGAAATCTCTAAGGCTGAATACTCGATCTAACGACACAGGAAGATGGATCACAGCAATCCCCCAATGGCGAGCATTTCCTGATCCATCTTCCTGCCGACGGTACATGCAACGTTATGCGACGGCACGCGATGGGCGCGAACAAGAGTTCAAACAATCAGGGCACTTTGTGCAGGAGTCGTCGTGGGTCTTAAAGATCCGATCCACCATTGCGGTCGTTATTGCCCTGAGTTGCAAAAAGTCGTTAATGAAATCGCACTCCTGTCCCCACCTTGTGAGATTGTGGAAATGATCAGTCTGAGCTCAAACAACTGCCGGTCATCAGAAAAATCACGCAGTGGGTACGGGCCTTTGTGCTTATAATGATTGCTCTAATCATAATGTACAAATATAGGATGTAAGTGCTCTTTTCTAACACCAATAGCAAGTCTAACACAATAGTTTTCCATCTGCACTTGCTTTGTGTGTCTTGATCCAGTTGTGGGGCAATTAAAAATTCCCATTCAATTGCACTGAATAACAATCACACCAAAAGTACTGCAGACAGGGCATTGCCATTCATCTAATACAGGGGTGGACAAACGTTTTGACTTATGGGCTTTAATGGGTTCTTAAATTTGGCAGAGGTGCCAGATCAAGAGCAGATGGATGGAGTGTTTAGATGGGTGGGCGTGAACATCCAGGAGTATGGAATGAGACAATACATGTGCTCCTTCGCCTTCTGTTTGACTGCCTTTAGTCAGAAGCACGAGCAGAAGGCAGAGCAGTGCAACGGAGGAGGGAGCATGACGGAACAAGGAAATATTAGGACTCCATAATGCACTGCAGCACACATTGCCATATTTCAGCAGTCTGGCCATCTATCCATGTGTCTTTAAGTGCCTCCTAGTCACTTGCCTCTCCACTCTTTTTAAAATTCTAGTCCCTTGTCCCTTTGTCTCCCCCTCCCACCATTGCCTCCTGTGTGCCTGCTTCCTCTCTACCCCCTTTAAATCCATCCCCTCAGCGTCTATGTCCCCTCAGTATATGTAGCCAGAGTCTCTCCCCCCCCCCCCAGTGTAGGTAACCTAATCCCCCCCCCCCCATTAGTATAGGTGGCCAGAATCCCCCCCTCGGTATAGGTTACCAGATATCGGTAGCCAGGTCACCCCCTAGTACAGGTAGCCCCCAGTCTTGTATACCATCACTATACCCTAAATGAAGCTTACAAGCAGTAGCTAAACTTAACTATTTTTCTCACTTTTCCCCATCTACTGCTCCTAACTGCAAATATCTACTCTGGCTTATATTTCAACTCAGAACCAAATTCAAGCTGTTATAGTGCTTGGCCTTTCCATCGCTTCACTTCTTCTGTCCACTTACATCTCCAACCAACCAAACATAAATAGCGTTACTACCCTCTCAAATCTACCAGTGACCTGCTAATGACTTGCTCATAGATTTTTCCCATGCCTATCTCCAAGACTTCTCTAAAGGTGCCCATAGACCTAAAGATTATGGGCAGATTCAACAAAGAGACAAATGTATCTCTTAATAGAATCTGATTAGAGATAAATTTGTCTCTTGTCAATTCTGCCCATATACTACAGGCAGACTCCCATCTGAATTCAGCATGAAATCTTCAAGGAATCACCTGAGCCCGCAGGCCCTGCACCGCCGCTGCCCCCCATGTATAAATATGCCCCCAGTGTGTATTTATACGTTACCTGTCCTGTTGCAACCTCCACAAACCTCTTGGCAGGATTCCGTATGCGTTAATGGTGCATAGCATCTGACCTGGGACAGTAGCGTGTATGGATAGCCGCCCGGAGGTTACGGGACACCGCGCGAAGGCTGCAAAAGGACTGGTAACGTATAAATGCACACGGAGGGCACATTTATACATTACGGCGGGGGTTTTGTTGTCTCGTTGCTCGTTTGGAGATCGCTGCCGTACCGCCGCACACACGACCAATTAATTCCGGCCCAACAACTTGCGGTATGTGCGATTGCCAAAGCGACTAATTTTTTATCCCGAAATTAGTCGCTTTGTCAGTTGGGCATGCACTTGGCGGCAACGATTTTCATCCAATTCAATTATAATAATCGAATTGGATGGTCGATCGGCTGCCAAGTCGCCTGATGTATGGGCACCTTTAGGCTGCCCCATGCAATGGCATTCCCTCCCTCATCCCATGAGGCTTCATCCTAAGTTTAACACTTTTTAATAGGCCCTCAATATCCTTCTTTTCAAACTTGCCTACCCATTTTCATCTCAATTCTCAACCACTACTAGTCAGCCACAGTTTCATTTATCGTACCTACTGTATACTATGTTCCCCCACCTTATAAATTATAAGCTTGTTGTGCACAGTACCCATATCCTCTTATTGTACTTGTCATGTATGCAGGACTAGCATCTGTAGCTCCAATTTATTGTACAGCAGTGCATAATATGCTGGCGCATTGTTAATAATGGATAATAAATAATACGTATAATGATACTTTGATCTGCAGGCTGAAAGTAGTGGCTGTAAATTGGCTGGCTGAATTTGCAAGGCAGAAATACAATCCAGGAGCGTTCCTACCAATTGGCGCCAGGGAGCGTGGCGCACTTGGTGACTGACAGGGAGGGGGGTATCACAAAGGCCTTCCACAGAAGCCATTAGTAGCAGGGGAAGCATCGCAAGAACGAGGGGCAGCAGGGACAGCGGCGGGGAGGGCGGCCAGAACCCCCCTCGTCTGGGTCCCCTCCTTCTGCACTCTCCCCCTCCAGGTATGCAGGCGGCAAGCAGGTGCAGCGGGCAGGTGGAGAATAATTCACCTGACTTCTATGTTCTAAGCGCTGGAGCGCAGCGTCACCTTCGCCACAGGTCTCTGCCTTCGATGCCGCTGTAATGATAGATCATGCTGCCCAGAAGCTCCCTTCCTCACGCATGCTCAGTGGGGACATAAATATTATTTCCCTGAAATATCTCTGCATCCACCCCTCCTACTCTCTCCAAATTTTCAGAGTAGGGAGGGGACCCCCCAAACTACCTCTGCGCTAAATTGCAGCCCCCAAGCCCCACTGGTTTCCGAGAAAGATTCCAGAAACCAATCTCGGGAACCAGTGGGGCTCGGGCTGCAATTTGGCACATAGGTACCCTAAAAATGTGGGAAGTGTAGGTGGTGTAGATGTGGAGATATTTGGCTGCAATAAGTCGATGAGGGATGATGCAGCATGCATGCTGTAAGGGCACATGCGCAGTAACTACAAAGCAGCACAACGTGCGAGGCAGCACAAGCTGTCATTACACTGCCACTGTGCTTCCTGATTAGCGGAAGCACAGTGAGCAGCATTGAAGGTGGAGACCTGTGGCGACGGTGACGCTGCGTTTCAGCGCTTAGAACGCAGAAGTCAGGTGAGTTATTCTCCGTTCGCCCACCGCGCCTGCTTGCCGCCTGCATATCTGAAGGGGGGGGGGGGGAATGCAGAAGGAGGGGACCCACGCCACACCTCTTCCCCTTTATATGGCCTGCTGCACCCAATACCATGCTGCTAGCATGTTCCCATATCACTCGGTGGATTTAAACATAGGTTAGGGTAGGGAGCCCGAGAGAAGGCTGCACGAGCCGTCCCTGCTGTTGAACTGATGTCTCTCTCAATAAGAGAAGGGTAAGGTCCCCTAATAAGTTAATAATGTGTAATGCATAAGTTTGCTTTTATTATTTGTATTGTGAGATGCATTAGTTCTAATGCACCTGTTCTACTGCAATGAGCACAGTTGTGCCTTTGAGAGGCTTATTAGCCCTATGCAATGTCAGGTGCATCTTGGTTAGATGAGCGACCATTTTCACTTTCTTTTGTTTAAATTCGCTTAGTATGCTACACTTGCTCCTTTCCTTATTTGGGGGGGAGGGGGGGGGGGTCTTATAATACCCAACACCGGGAGTGCAATGCCCTAGGTATGCCACTGATACAATCGAAAATCAGGCACAAAAGGAAGTACTGCCTTGTTCAAATATTTGTGCCTTTCAAATCCCCTGGAAAATGTGCTAATTGTGATTTAAGAACAAGGTGGTCATTTTACATTAACAACATGTTCCAGGATCAAGATCAGCCACAAGCCCCATAACAAATGAGTGATCAGAACAACACTGGTTTCATAAAGAGCATGATATACTGTGATATTCGGCAAAGCAAAAAATGCTCCTGGACTATCTAGATGCCAAATCTTAACTGCTTTGAGATATGTCAACACTGGTCCTTGACTGTGGTAAAATAGTGTAACAAAATGAATTCCTGTCACATGAGTCAGTGGAACGTTTAAATGAGTCTCTGGTGAAAGATAGGAAGGTGTACTTGGTGACTCCTAGACAGGTACAAACAGAGCATTCTAAGTGCTAGTAACAGATCCCTCTTACTCATGCCGACTGTAAAATAATCATTAAAAGGTTCCTCTTTGAAGAAGATTGAGTTGACGAGAGCCAAAAGCATTTTTAAATGTAATGAATAAATTCTCTATTTGTTTTACTGGATTCCTTGGCATTTTACTCTGGTTTGATGATGACCCCTGAAATGTCAGCTGTTTTCTCCACAGTGAGATTAGCCTCAGGATGCGTCACACTAATCAAGCCTAAGGGGCCACGAAACCCTAAGTAGGAGTTAGACCATGTAATACTACAGGACTCTCATGTGGTCACGTCATGTCATATATGTTCATCTATATAAAATGACCCATACTTGTATATTAACGGAGATGGTATGTATTTTATTTAACCTTTCCATGACCGGGCCTGTTTCTTACTGAGAGCACATTTTGTGTTTGTGCAGTGTTTTTTTACAAGTGCTGACAGCTCCTTAACTACTTTTGGACCGAGCGAGTACGAATCTACGTCAGGCAGGGGGCGCTGCGGTCCTGACCGGACGTAAACTCTACGTCCCATTGACCGCGCGCCCCAGCCCGTCTGCGTCGCTCGGTCTGCTCTACCCCCGCAATGTGATGCCCTGCCACCTCTATGACGACAGAGCACTGTGAGCTGGGCAGGAGCCGTTCCCATTGGCTTACATGGAGTGACAGGGTCAGGAACCAATGAAAGTGGGTCCTGACCGGCGCACAGCGCACTGCCGTCATAGCGATGGCAGAGAGAGCAGCCTGCGGCGGGGACAGAGCGGCGTGTCCGGCGGGAGCGACGGTAACTTGCGGCGATTCGTCGGGAAGCGGCGGTTTGCTGGACCAGCACCCTCTGATCCTTAAGGGGGCAGAGGGTGCTGGTCCAGAAAGGGTTAAAATAGCACTTTATTGAAAGGGAATCAGAATATGGAAACTGACATTTCTTTTTAACCACTTAACGACCGCCTAACGCTGATGGGCGTCGGCAGGTCTTTAGTGGATTTGCATGGAAACCCTGTCAGTACACAGAGGATGTCTCCGTGAACAGACTGCGAGCCTCCGATCATGGCTCGCAGGCGAAATGTAAACACGTTTACATCATACGGCGCTGCTGCCTCTGATTGGCCGGGGATTGCCGGCATCTGATAGGCTGAAGCGATCCGTCCTGCGCCGCCCAGGGGACCGAGGGGAGGGAAACAGAGGGAGGGCAAAAAACGCTGCAGAGGGGGGCTTTAAGGAGCCCCCCGCTAGGCCAAAACAGCCGGCGGTGATCAGACCCCCCCCAGCAGGACATCTCCCTAGTGGGGAAAAAAGGGCGGAAGTCTGGTCGCCCTGGCTGAAATCTGATCTGTGCTGTGCGCTGGAGAGCCCACGCGCATAAATCAAGCGAAAATAGGCTGGTCCTTAAGTGGTTAAACAGTGGCAGTTGTCTGGCTGTCCTTCTGGTCTTCTGGCTTTAGTAGTGTCTTAATCAAGGCCAGATTTATACTTTTCTGCCCCAGGCCAACATTTTTGCACTTTTTCTTCCATGTGCAGCATCCCCTTCCTATTCCTTGTGCAGCCCTCTCTTCCAGGTCTAACATTCATGTACAGAAGCATCCGTCAGTTCCATACGGGTCCCTTGGGCAGCAGCTTCCAATTTACCTGTGCTGCTCCTTATTTGCAACCTTTGTATTCCATTTGCAGCCTCTTTTTCCATATGCAGCAATCCCTCTGCTTGGCCTGCTGCCCCCCAAGGCCCGGGCCTTGGTGGCCTTTCCAGATATCCGGCCCTGATACTGATGATCGTAATCAGCTAATTACGATTACACAAAATTTTCCATACATTTTCGCAATTACGCCTATACGTAATTACGATTTGTAAATTTCATTGATTTCGTAGTCATTCGTTATTTTGCATAATTTTCGTGTAATTTCGTGTCGATTTTTGCAGTGAATAGCAAAGCCCCCATACATGCTATTGACACCATAATTGCTACATATGTTAAGGAGAATCGTGGGTACAAGGCAAAAAAAGAATTCAGAAAAATGAGTTTAAAAAACATTTTTCTTTGCATTTTTAAAATCAATTTTCGAAAAAACTATATGGTCTTTTTGAAAAATTCTTTTTTGACTTAAACCCACGATTGTCCTTGACATATGTAGCAATTTTGGTGTAAATAGCATGTATCGGGGCTTTGCTATTAACCATTAAAGTCAGCAGAAAATGACACAAAATAACATGAAAAATATGCAAAAAACTATGCAAAATTATGAAATATTACTATTACATACAAAGCTAATTATGATTTTCTATGAAATTTTGCATTCCGATTATGATGCGTAATTGCGAATTTCAATGCAAAATCCACCACTGCTCTTAATCACACGCCTGGAACAAGCATGTAGTTTGTGTGGTCACACTTTGATCGGAGCACCTGATCTGCATTCCTGTTCTGAAACTGAGGTTTAAAGAGATGGAAGCAGAGGATCAGCAGGGCAGCCAGGCAATAGGCATAGTTAGAAAGGAAACCAGCATGGCATTTTGATGACTTTCTCAGCACATGGTAACAGGTATTAGGTCAGGGAGAACTTGTTTGTCAGAATTGTTCATCATTAACACATTTTAATTTCAAGAAGTTTTAAATCAGGATAATACCATTTATTGGCTAACTAAAAATGAATAAAAATAAGCAAGCTTTCGGCCTTGCAGCCTTCGTCTGGCTTATATCCTGTTAGTTTGCAAACTGGTGGTACAGACAGCTTATATACATGCAACATCAAAAGGGAAAACAGATATTTTTTTCAAGCATAAATACATGTCATTAAGATGCCTTAATTCACACAGACCATCGACCTGGGGTTAGAGGTTGTAAGCTAAGATAAGGATCCTTGTTTACTCCCTGCTCACATACCTGGGAGTTGGACTGACACAGAGGTATCGTAAATTCTTAGTTCACAAGTTCAGCTATAAGGGCTGAGAAAAGTTCAAATATCATCAGTCTCATACCAATATAGAAAGTTGTTGTCCTTATTCAAACCGTTCTGCACAGCTTTGAACCAATTTATAAATTTTGTTTCTGCTATTAATCGATCATTTGACGTTTTGAAGCCACTCTTCAGGGCAGTGACACGAAGATCATCCATGCTGTGTCCGTTGGACCGAAAGTGTGTAGCAACTGGGAGTCCAGATTTGGTATCTTTAATAGTGTGCCTGTGTCCATTCATACATTTGCGCAGAGTTTGTCCAGTTTCTCCCACGTACATAACATTGGGGCATTTAGCACACTGTAATGATCTGCTCAGCTGCCTGTGCAGGCAGGCAGCTTTTTGACCATTGTTTAGGTTTGTATGCTGCAGGACTCTGGAAAGAAGAGCTTCTGTCAGTTTTGCAGCTTGTGCTTGCTGAGGAATTTGCATACGTTGTCATGCAAATTGCCTGGCCACATTCATTGGAGGCGTGTACTATAAGTACTATGTGTTTCCCACAATGCTTGGCTGGTCATAAGGATTCCTTCCTGTGAAACACTCCTGGAGGAGTGTCAGCCTTACTCTTTGTTTGAAGTTCAGTTTAGAGTAATTTCTAAAACTGCGCTAGGCAGGTTCCCCTAGTGCAGTTAGGATTGCTTATCTGTTTTGTTTGTTCTGTTGCGATTGTCCTGTCCCAGCGGTGGTCGACAGGAAATCGGTCTGATCTCTGTTCTTGGAGTATAGCTGGTGCAGCGGTTGCTACCAGCTATCCCTTCTGTTCTGTCTCCTTGGATCGCGCTAGCCACTTTCCGCTAGTGCTGTGGATTCTTCTGTTCTGCCTTCCTGGATCGCACTAGCATCCTGCGCTAGTGCTGTGGATCCTTCTGTTCTGCTACTCTGTCTGCCTGGATCGCACTCGCCTAGCGCTAGTGCTGTGGATCCTTATGTTCTGTCTTCCTGGATCGCGCTAGCCACTTTCGCTAGTGCTGTGGATCCTATCCCTGTTTTCGTGTGTCTGTCTTGTCTGCTACGAACGCTTGCTGGAGGCTCGGTGAGGTAACCGTTAAGCAAGCGCTCGCATCCTCTGTTACATGTTTGTCTGTCGATGGTTAGTTAGGCGTGCTTGTCTCTATTGTGCTTATCACGTGGAGACCACGCATGAACGCGTGCACTGTTGCAAATGAGTGCGGTGTTCGCGTTCAGTTAGCGTTTGTTATTTTCCGTATCTTCTCATTGTATGATTTGCTGTGCCTTTGCTACCCTCGGATTCTGTTCTGATCTGCCTTGTGTCACTTTTGGCAATCGCCTTTCTTGCGGTTGCGTTTCTGTTTCGTATCTGCTGTTGTGTGTGCGCTGTCGCGGGGTGGCGACTAGATTGGCGCACACACATACAACCTGTCCCTTTGCTCGTTCTCATTCGCAATCGCTTCTCTTGCGATTGCGTTCTGTGCTTCGTACAGTTCCTGTCTGGCATCTGTGGAGGTACAGAGGATTGGTTACTCTGCACTCCTCAGCGCCATCTGCCGACAGGAATTTCCCTCTACGGGTGTGTAGCACCTTTTGCTGGGTTCCTGCAATTATACGCTTGTGGAGGATTTCCGCCGTATCGGCGCACGCGTTGTGCGCCGATCACGGAGAAAGTTCCACAATCGTTACACACACATGATCAGATATACCAGATTGGTGGAACCACAGGAAAATGTGCCTTGTACTCTGTACTCCTGTTGTGAACCTGGTATCGTTACTCTGTCAGTGGAGTAAATGTGTCCGCAGGTCCCACATATTTTTTGTCGGCAGGGTGATGTTCCGTTTTGTTGAGGCCTATTCAAAGAACTCCTGACAATCATCTGTTTTAGATTGTGTGGTTGCCGATATGACAAGAGTGGAGGTTTAGGGAATATCGTTTTCAGTCTGTGATCCTTGTGTAAAATGGGATGTAGTTCCTTAGCAATCCTCCTTAAGATTTCCAGGTGTGGGTTGTAGGTGACAACCAAAGGGACACGTTCCTCTTTCTGGTTTTGCTTATATTTCAGGAGTTCAGTCCTGGGGATGTTGCTGGCTTTCCTGATTTGGGCCTCAGCCATAGGAGGACTGTAACCTTGTTTAATGAAAGTGTTCTTAAGGCGATCCAGGTGCTTGTCTCTGTCCATCCTGTCAGAACAAATCCGGTTGTACCTTATTGGTTGGCTGTAAATTATAGAGTTCTTAATGTGCTTAGGATGAAAACTGTCATGTCTTAGGTATGTGGGATGGTCTGTAGGTTTGCGATACACAGAGGTTTGTATGTTGTTACCCCTGATGTATATGGTGGTGTCCAGAAAATTAATCTCTGTGTGAGAGTAGGTAAGTTTCAATTTGATTGTAGGATGGAAGGCATTGAAGTTCCTGTGGAACTGGAGAAGATCATCCTCACTTGCGGACCAGATGATTAAAATATCATCAATGAAGCGGAAGTAGGCCATGGGTTTTATGCCACATGCATTGAGGTATTCTTCTTCGATTTTGGCCATGAAGAGATTTGCATACTGTGGTGCGAATCGCGAACCCATTGCCACGCCCATCTGCTGTAAATAGAGGTCCTGTCCAAAAGTGAAATAACTATGAGTGAGAATGAATTTGGGATTCAGGTACCTTCTTGCATATGATGTGGAGCTGCCCTGTGGTGGTGGGCTTCTGGAAAGGGGTGGAGGAATTTTGTTCCGGGTACTTAATCCCTGGGGTTACATTAGATGTAAACTGGGCAATTTTTGGGATTAAAGATACAAAAGAAGCAGAAGGTGGTCCTGAGCAAAAACTATTGGTAGATTTGGGGGTAAGCTTAGCTAGAAAGCTTATTATTAAAAAATGGAAAAATCCAGAACCACTCTCCCTTGGAGAATGGAAAAAGGATATTATAGCATTTCTAAATAATAGAGATTGGATAGGAGAAGATGATGTGACTGAAAGGTCTAATGCTACTTGTTGGGTTGTTATGAAACAGATTTGGGAGAAGAGTGTTGTCTGACATCTGTATACCTCTTTGTTTTTGTAAGGAGGAGGAGAGGACCTAGAAGTGTCTGAGTTTTTTGGGGGGAAGTATATGGAGGATGTATGAGGTATGTATGGGGTGTGGTAGGTGGGATGTCTGAGTGAACAGTAATCTGTCATTACGTTGTATTGTTTTACTATATTTCTAATAATTTTCTAATTCAAATAAGATTACTAAATAAAAGCTATGGCAAACCATGATGCAACAAATTACCCAACAAGGGAAGGTGCTGATGAAGCCAAGTTCTGGTTGGGATATGGCGTATTATCGCTGCTGAGAGTTTGCAAAAAAAAAAAAAAAAAAAAAAAGAGAGAATGAATTTGATCAGTCCAGCAATAGGCTTTACAGGTATGCCCTGACCCTGAAGATATTTACGGCAGGCCGCAATACCATCATCATGGGGAATGTTCGTGTACAGGGACTCCACATCCATCGTGGCCAGTATGGTTCCCTCAGGTACTGGACTGATGGCTGTCAGTTTGTTCAGGAGGTGGGTGGTATCCTGTATGTAGCTGGGTTTTTTACAGACAAGAGGTTTCAAGATGTTTTCCAGCCACCCTGAGATGTTCTCTGTAAAAGTTCCGCTCCCTGAGATTATGGGCCTGCCTGGGTTTCCCTCTTTGTGGATCTTGGGAAGCATGTAAAAGCAGGCTGTTCTAGGCTCTTCAGGGATAAGGGTCCTTACATGTAGTCTGATGTTTGCAGGCAATCTGTTAACCATCCTATTGAGTGCCATCCTGTAGCCTTTTGTGGGGTCCCCCTGTAATTTGGCATAGTGAGCGGTGTTGGATAACTGTATTTGTGCCTCCTGGATGTAGTCACTGGTGTTCATTATGACTATGGCACCACCTTTATCCGCTGGTTTAATAATAATGTCCTTATTCTCCTTAAGGGATCTGATGGCCTGTCGCTCCAGTGGTGTTACGTTCTGGGCCAGTGTCTTTCTTTTACTCAGGATCCTGTCAGAGATTCTGCGTCTGAATTTGTTGATGTATTTATCCAGGGCTGGGTTTTCTCCTTCTTTGGGGGTCCATCTTTTTTTTTTTTTTTTAGATCTGGTGCGTTTTGGTCCATTATCCATTGTATCACAGGCTTCCTTATCATGGTAGTGTTCCTTGAGTCGCAGCTTTCTGAAAAATTCCTCCATATCTCCACAGAGTGCAATCCTGTCTATGGGTCTCGCAGGGCAGAATGATGGGCCTTTGGAGAGTACTGACATTTCAGCTTCAGTAACCTGATAAGTAGAAAGATTCATTACACCTGCGGGCTGCTCTTTTTCTGCTGCTTGTGCATCCAGGCGTCCACTCTTAATTCTAAGTCTCTGAAGTTTTTTCTTTTTGTTGTTAGTTAGGAATCTCTGTAGTTTCCTATAGAAAATCTGTAGTTTATCCCAAGCTCCAGTGTGGTCATCATTCAGAGACAGTTTCAGGCTCTGTATCCCATCCTTTGTAATCCTCTTACGGTTATAGCAGACTCTTATAAGGTAATTCCGTATTCTCTCCGAGCTCCTCCTGCAGATTTCTTCTGCAAACCTGCTATTGTATGTATGCAGGGTGGGATTCTGTATCCTTAGTCCTTGAGGTATACGTTTTTCCTTTTTGCATGTAGTCAAGAAAAAGATGTCGCTGTCCAGTTGTGCAAGTTTCTTCAGGTCTTTCTTTAGTTCCAAGGTAAACTTAAATTTTTGTACACGATAGGGAGAAATGGAAGCGCATCCAAAACCAGGCTGCATGTGAATGGCTTAACAGCAAGAGGTGTGCCTGTTAAATGCATAAATACACCCAATGGCATCTGAAACAGGTGCTACAAATTTACACTAATGGAGGATGTTAGCTTCCAAAACAGTTTACAGTCATTGTTATGACCTCAGAATAAGAAAATGAGGCTCTCTTGCCCTTGAAATACCACCTATAGACTACTGAAAAATGGAACAAGGTTTTATGGAATGATGAATGAAAGCCTGACATCATCAGTTTATTACACATTGTACATTGTCAATGGGGGTTGATCAAGCCTTGAAAGCTGTTACTACCAATTTCTTAACTTTTCCTGATTACTTAACCTCCTTAGCGGTAACCCCGTGCTACACACGGGGTAGCCGCCGCGGAGGATCACATGGCCCCAGGACTTAAAAAAACAAAGAAACTGGTGCAATACGCTTTAGCTAGCGGTTCATTAGCTAAGCGTATGCACAAAGTTGCTCCGGTCCCCCGCGATCGCCCGCAGTTACTTCCGGGATATGTACCCCCCAGCGTTCCCATGCAGGCGCAGCCGCCCAATCGGCTCCAGGCATCGCGATGGCGGTGATTGGGATTGAGGCTGACGTCATGACGCCATAGCAACGCCGGAAGCCGATCGGGAAACTGCGCTCTTCGTGGGATCGTGGCTAGGTACGTATAGCCGGCGGCGATCGGCGGGCATGGGGGGGACCGGAGCAACCTAAAGCATACACTTAGCTAGCGAAATGCTAGCTAAAGCGCCCCCAAAAAATTTGGGGTCAAAAAACCTCCCGGCGGACGCAGAGTCAGAAACTGCGTACCGCCAAGGGGGTTAAACCCCTTCTGTCTGCATAAACATAGTGTTGGAACACACTGTAGTACCACATCCTCCTGATCAATATTTGAACAGTGTTGTATGCTGGTATGCACCTAATTGGTTAGGGGTTCATCCTACAGCAGGATTATGACCCAAAAGAAAAGTCCAAGCTATGCCATAACTACCTAATGAAAAAAGATCAACAGGGTAAATGTGTTAATATGGAATAGCCAGCACAGTCTCCAGACTTAAACCTCGTTGAACTGGTTTCAAACTGATTGGGATGAACTGGACAGAAGAGTGAAAGCAAGGCAGCCAACACGTGTCACACATTTATGGAAATATCTGTTAAGACAAACTTATTCTGAACAGTTATATCTACTGAAGGTGGCTACTTTTAAGAGTCAGAAATTAAGAATACATTTTTGTTTATACATGGATTTTATGATTTCTTTTTTTTAATTTTAGTTGTTTATTTGTTCCATGCTTTCATTTCAGTGAGCAATGGCACATTGTACTTCTTGAATTTTATTTAAAAAAAAATGGAAAGATTTGAGTGTTCTAATACTTTTGACTCATAGTGTATGTGGACATATCTGCATTTTTTATGTAAATAGTATAAAGATAAAGTTTAAAGTAAACAAAGCACATCCTATAAGCAATTAACTAATTAATTAATTTAATTTTTCATAAATACTATAATTAGTATCTTCTATGGCAAAAGTAAGTATACCCTTATCTCTAATACCTGAGGCATGACACCTGTCATCTTTGACAAAGAGCCTAAATGACATATTTCTTTTAAAGTGAACCTAAAGTCAGGAAGAAAAAATGAGTTTAACTCACCTGGGGCTTCTCTCAGCCCCCTGAAGCTGATCGGTGCCCACGCTGACTCCATCAGATTTCCCTGGACCGGCCGGCGGCGACTTTCGGTTTCGCCATCACTGGCCGACAGGCTGGGAACGCAAGTGATTCTTCGCGTTCCCAACCAGAATATCGTTCCCTATGCTGCTATTGCAGCATAGGGAGGCCGCAATAGCAGCATAGGGAACGCTATTCTGGCTGGGAACGCGAAGAATCACTCGCGTTCCCAGCCTGTCGGGCGGTGACGGCCAAACCGGAAGTCGCCGCCGGCCGGTCCAGGGAAATCTGATGGAGTCAGCGTGGGCACCGATCAGCTTCAGGGGGCTGAGGGAAGCCCCAGGTGAGTTAAACTCATTTTTTTCTTCCTGACTTTAGGTTCACTTTAAGTCTTTGAGTCCCTGTCACTGACTGAGAGATCTTTTTTTTTTCAGTTCCTCCATGCACATTTTTTTCAGCTGTGCAATGTTTGAGGAACTTCTTGACGTGTCCAGCGTGTTTCAAATAATCTCCACAGCACATCAATTCAGGATTGATTCTGCCATTCCAGGACCCTTTATTTCTTGCTTTTTTTTGCCATTCCTTGGTAGATTTATTGGAAAGTTTGCAGTTGTCATCATGTTGCAAAAAACTGTTTTGGTTGAGCTTCAGTCTTCTAGAAAAAAACAAATTGCAGGATAGGTTTAATAGTAGTACTGTACATGTGGAATGGTGTGCTGTTATACACACAATCTATATATATAAAATTGGATGTGTGTGAGTGTGTGTGTGTGTGTGTGTGTGTGTGTGTGTGTGTGTGTGTGTGTGTGTGTGTGTGTGTGTGTGTGTGTGTGTGTGTGTGCCGCAATCACAGATCCCTTACTACCTGGGATGATAGGTTCTGGGGGTCTCGCGGCCCCCCTGCACATGTGGGCGGAGCTACAAACAACAAATCAGATTTCACCCATTCATGTCAATGGAAAAAATGGAAAAGGCTGCCATTCTCACAGTAATCAAGCCAGAGTCCCCACACTTGGCACAGTTGGTCGCTTGGTGACTGAGGTTACAAAGTCAGATTTCCTTGGTGGATAAACTGCTACCATTCACACATTTTTTGATGCCAGGAACCTGAAAGCTCACACACTTGGCCATTGAGTGACTGTGTGTCAAGGTAACAAAAAGTGGGCGGAGTAAAAAACACATTTTACTGGGAAAATATAAGCTGCAGCCATTCTTACACCATTAATGGCAGAGTTCTCAAACTTTGCACAGTTGGTCACTGGGTGAATGATATTAAAATTTTGGAATGTGGGTGGAGCCTACAACAGCCAATAAAAATTCACCTTTTGATTTTCAAAGGAAATATATAAGCTGCTACCATTCTCTTATACTGTTAATAGCAGATGCCTCAAACCTGGTACAATTGGTCACTGGGTGACTAGGGTTCAAATTCAGAAAGGGAGCGGAGCCACAGCCAGATTTGTTTATTTTGCAATGGGAATATACAAAGTATTGATACCAAGGACCCCAAAGCTGATAAACTTGATAATTGAGTGACTGTATGTCAAGGTTAGAGAAACTAATTTTTTTACATGGCTGGGTTCCCAAACTTTAAACAATTAGCCACTTGATGACTGGGATGAATATTCAGAAAGTGGGTGGAGCCTACAACAGCCAATCAAAATTCACCTATTGATTTTTAAAGGGGAATATTTACATTGCTACCACTCTTACACTGTTAATGGCAGAGGCCTTAAAGAGACACTGAAGCGAAAAAAAAATATGATATAGTGAATTGGTTGTGTACTATGAATAATTACTAGAAGATTAGCAGCAAAGAAAATATTCTCATACTTTTATTTTCAGGTATATAGTGTTTTTTCTAACATTGCATCATTCTATAATATGTGCAGATTACACAACACTCAGCATTCAAAATGAGTCTTTCAGAGCAGTCTGTGAAGTAATGACCTCTCCTCTAGCAGAGGAAAAGTAAACAGTTCAATTACAGTTGAGATAATAAAAGTCAGATAACAGCCCTCTCCACGACTAAGTTGGTTGGAGAGCTTAATAGCTTTTTTGCATAGAGATAACAACTGGAGTTTCTCAACTCTTCCTGCACTGGAAACAATTACACTGATGTATCTAATCTTAATGTTTTATTTCTTAGCTGTGCTACACATACAAATCATAATATCATAATTTTTTTTTCGCTTCAGTGTCTCTTTAAACCTGATACAGTCAGTTATTGGGTGACTGGGGTCCAAATTCACTAAAGGGGTGGAGACACAAACAGCCAATCAGATTTGTTAGATTGATTTAAGCCATTCTGTTATTGGCAGGGTTCTCAAACGTGACACAGTTGGCCACTGGGTGACTGGGACTAATATTCAGGAAAGTGGGTGGACCTTACAGCAGCCAATCAAAATTCAACTGTTTATTTTCAAGGGGAATATTTGCATTGTTGCCATTCATGCACTCTTAACAGTTGGTCACTGGGTGACTAGGATTAATATTCATAAAAGTAGGTGGAGCCTACAAGAGCCAATCAAAATTCACCTATTGATTTTCAAGGGGAATATTAAAACTGCAGCCATTCTTACACTGTTAATAGCAGAGGCCTCAAACCTGCTACCGTCGGTAGTTAAGTGTTTGGGGTTCAAATTCAGTAAAGGGGCGGAGCCAAAAATAGCCAAATTTCTTTGCTGGACAAACTGCTTCCATTAGCACAATTTTGATGCCAGGAACCCAAAAGCTCACAAACTTGATCATTGTGTGACTGTGTGTCAAGGTTACAAAAAGTGGGTGGAGTTAAAAACAGATTTTTCTGGAAATTGTAAACTGCAGCCTTTCTTCACTGTTAATGGCAGGGTTCTCAAACTTTGCACAGCTTTTTACTGGGTGGCTGGGATTAATATTCAGGAAAGTGGGTGGAGCTTAAAAATTCCAATCAAAAATCACATGTCGCTTTTCAAGGAGAATATTACAATTGCTGCCATTCTTGCACTGTTAATGGCACAAGCTTCAAACCTGGTACAGTTGGTAATTGGGTCACTGGGGTTCAAATTCAGAAAAGGGGACAGAGCCACAAACCGTGAATCAGATTTGCTTCATTTCATGGGAAAATACAAATTATTGATGCCAAGGACCACAAAGCTCACAAACTTGCTCATTGAGTGACTGGACGTCCAGGTTACAAAAAGTGGGTGGAGCCCAAAACAACTTTCACTGGGAAAATGTAAACTGCAGCCCTTCTTACACTGTTTATATCAGGGTTCCCAAA
This sequence comes from Hyperolius riggenbachi, assembly GCF_040937935.1. NCBI lineage: Eukaryota > Metazoa > Chordata > Amphibia > Anura > Hyperoliidae > Hyperolius > Hyperolius riggenbachi. The sequence goes on from NC_090648.1 coordinate 149,725,246, forward strand.
CTTTGCCCAGATGGTCACAGGGTGAGTGAGATTAATATTCAGAGAAGTGCGTAGAGCCTATAATAGCCTATCAAAAGTCACCTGTTGCCTCAAGCCTGCTACAGTTGGTCATTGGGTGACTGGGGTTCAAATGCTGGAGAGGGGGTGAAGCCACAAACAGCTAACCTGATTTGTTTAATTTCTATTGGAATATACAAATTATTGATGCCAAGGACCCCAAAGCTCACAAACTTGGTCATTGAGTGTTTGTGTGTTAGGGTTAGAAAAAGTGGGCGAAGCCAACACCAGTCAAATACCTACAGGGGCAACGGCGGGTCATCAGTGGATGGAGACAAATAAAAATTTCACTGGAAAATGTAAACTGCAACCAGTCTTACACTGTTAATGGCAGGGTTTTTAAACTTTGCACAGTTGGTCACTGGGTGACTGGGATTAATATTCAGAAAAGTGGGTGAAGCCTACAAAAGTAAATCAAACTTCACCTATTGCTTTTCAAGGGGAATATTTAATTACTACCATTCTTGCACTGTTAATGGCACAGGCCTCAAACCTGGTACAGTTGTTCATTGGGTGACTGGGGTTCAAATTCAGAAAAAGGTGTGGAGCCACAAACAGCCAATCAGATTTTTTTCATTTCAATGCAAATTATTGATACCAAAGGCAGCAAAGCTCACAAACTTGGTCATTGAGTAATTGTGTCTTAGGGTTAGAAAAAGTATGCGGAGCCAACACCAGCCAAATACATATCCGGGCAATCAGCTAGTAAAGTATAAAAGGCAGAGGATCAGCAGGACAGCCAGGGAACTGGTATTGCTTAAAAGGAAATAAATATGGCAGCCTCCATATACCTCTTGTTACAGTTGTCCTTTAAGTAGAATTGTCAATCATCTAAACCCCTTTTTCCTAGACTCTTAGCTGGAATTTATCACTTGTTGTAGCTGTTATTATAAGTGTTCACTACATAGCAAAAACCTTGTTCCTGTTGTTCCTGTTGTTCCTGTTGTTCCTTTTAATCCTATGTGTACTACTGTATATCAGAATTGTGCATTGTTTATTCTATATATATTGTGTACTTTAGTTTGCCCAGCAGTTGATCTTGGCACAGCAGATATTCAGTAAGGATTATAACTGTGATGAATGACATGCAGACAGATAAGGCCTCAAGTGCATGCAAATGTGTATACAAATTATTTTTAGAAAACTGTAAGAAACACCACAAGCGCAAAGTGAATGAATGAATTCAATGCAGAGAATGATTTCAAAAATATACTTTTTATGTAAATGTCTACTAATACAAAACATATTTTTCTCTTTTCTTGTAGAAACTAATTGAAATAAAGGAGCTGTGTAATACACAGTACATTTGATACCACCTGGGTCGGTATTTGGATTTTGGAAGTCTTAATTAGTGTTGGGCGAACATCTAGATGTTCGGGTTCGGGCCGAAGAGGCCGAACATGGCCGCGATGTTCGGGTGTTCGACCCGAACTCCGAACATAATGGAAGTCAATGGGGACCCGAACTTTTGTGGTTTGTAAAGCCTCCTTACATGCTACATACCCCAAATTTACAGGGTATGTGAACCTTGGGAGTGGGTACAAGAGGAAAAAAAAATTAGCAAAAAGAGCTTATAGTTTTTGAGAAAATCGATTTTAAAGTTTCAAAGGGAAAACTGTCTTTTAAATGCGGGAAATGTCTGTTTTCTTTGCACAGGTAACATGTTTTTTGTCGGCATGCAGTCATAAATGTAATACATATAAGAGGTTCCAGGAAAAGGGACCGGTAACGCTAACCCAGCAGCAGCGCACGTGATGGAACAGGAGGAGGCGCAGGAGGAGAAGGCCACGCTTTGTGAGACACAACAACCCCGGCCTTGCATGAGGGCAAGAAGCGTGCGGATAGCATGCTTTGTACCGCCATGCAGTCATAAATGTAATAAAGATAAGAGGTTCCATAAACAGGGACCGGCAACGCTAACCCAGCAGCAGCAGCAGCAGCACACGTGATGGAACAGGAGGAGGCGCAGGAGGAGAAGGCCACGCTTTGTGAGACACAACAACCCAGGCCTTGCATGAGGACAAAAAGCGTGCGGATAGCATGCTTTTTACCGCCATGCAGTCATAAATGTAATAAAGATAAGTGGTTCAATAAACAGGGACCACGCGGCAACGCTAACCCAGCAGCAGCAGACGTGATGGAACAGGAGGAGGCGCAGGAGGAGAAGGCCACGCTTTGTGAGACACAACAACCCAGGCCTTGCATGAGGGCAAGAAGCGTGCGGATAGCATGCTTTGTACCGCCATGCAGTCATAAATGTAATAAAGATAAGTGGTTCAATAAACAGGGACCACGCGGCAACGCTAACCCAGCAGCAGCAGACGTGATGGAACAGGAGGAGGCGCAGGAGGAGAAGGCCACGCTTTGTGAGACACAACAACCCAGGCCTTGCATGAGGGCAAGAAGCGTGCGGATAGCATGCTTTGTACCGCCATGCAGTCATAAATGTAATAAAGATAAGTGGTTCAATAAACAGGGACCACGCGGCAACGGTAACCCAGCAGCAGCAGACGTGATGGAACAGGAGCAGGCGCAGGAGGAGAAGGCCACGGTTTTTGAGACACAACAACCCAGGCCTTGCATGAGGACAAAAAGCGTGCGGATATAGCAGCAATGCTTTTTGCCGCCATGCAGTCATAAATGTAATACAGATGAGAGGTTCAATAAACAGGGACTGGAAACGCTACACCATCCCAGATGTTCATTGGTCATGTTACTTGGTTGGGGTCCTGGAGTGTTGCGTAGTCGTTTCCAATCCAGGATTGATTCATTTTAATTTGAGTCAGACGGTCTGCATTTTCTGTGGAGAGGCGGATACGCCGATCTGTGACGATGCCTCCGGCAGCACTGAAACAGCGTTCCGACATAACGCTGGCTGCCGGGCAAGCCAGCACCTCTATTGCGTACATTGCCAGTTCGTGCCAGGTGTCTAGCTTCGATACCCAATAGTTGAAGGGTGCAGATGGATTGTTCGACACAGCTACGTCATCTGACATGTAGTCCTTGACCATCTTCTCCAGGCGATCGGTGTTGGAGGTGGATCTGCACGCTTGCTGTTCAGTGGGCTGCTGCTGCATGGGTGTCAGAAAATTTTCCCACTCCAAGGACACTGCCGATACCGTTCCCTTTTGGGTACTAGCTGCGGCTTGCGTTGTTTGCTGCCCTCCTGGTCGTCCTGGGTTTGCGGAAGTCAGTCTGTCTGCGTACAACTGGCTAGAGGAGGGGGAGGATGTCAATCTCCTCTCTAAAGTCTCCACAAGGGCCTGCTGGTATTCTTCCATTTTGACCTGTCTGACTCTTTCTTCAAGCAGTTTTGGAACATTGTGTTTGTACCGTGGATCCAGAAGGGTATAAACCCAGTAATTGGTGTTGTCCAGAATGCGCACAATGCGTGGGTCACGTTCAATGCAGTCTAGCATGAATTGAGCCATGTGTGCCAGAGTCCTACCAGAATCCTCATCATCCTCTTGTGAGCGTTGTGATAGTTGTTGTGATGCATCATAGTCGTCACCTTCCTCCTGGTCTGCTTCTGCTGACCATTCGCGTTGAATTGTGGAAGTCCAACGTGCACCGCTCTGGCCCTCGTCAGTGGTGGCATGAAATTTCTGCTCCAACTCCAGCTGTTCCTCCTCCTCTTCTTCGTCATAGCTGCTGGGGCCAGCGTTCCCTGAGGCGGATGGCCTGATGTTGGTACCATCACGCTGATCGTTTTCTCCTTCAGATTCCCCCAGTTGCATCATGTCAGCTGTCTCCTTGATTTTTAACATCGACCTCTTCAGTAAACACAGCAGTGGTATGGTAATGCTGACTGAAGAGTTGTCACTGCTCACAAGCAACGTGGATTGCTCAAAATTTTGGAGGACTTGGCAGAGGTCCAACATGTTGGCCCAATCGGATCCACAGAAGCTTGGCAGCTGGCCGGATGCGCCTCGGTACTGCGCCGTCATGTACTGGACCACTGCACTCTTCTGCTCGCAAAAGCGGGCTAGCATGTGCAGCGTAGAATTCCAGCGCGTAGGGACATCACACAGCAAGCGATGGTGGGGGAGATTGAAGCGCTCCTTCATCTTGGCGAGTGCCCCCGAAGCAGTACTGGAATTTCTACAATGTTTGGCCACTCGACGCACCTTCAACAGAAGATCGTCCACGCCTGGCTATGTCCTCAGGAACCGCTGAACTACTAGGTTCATCACGTGCGCCAGGCAAGGGATGTGTGTCAGCTTAGCCAACCTTAAAGCGCGAATGAGATTACTCCCATTATCACACACAACCATGCCCGGTTTCAGGTCCAGCGGTGCCAGCCACAAATCCGTCTGTTCCTTTATTCCCCTCCAAATTTCCTCCCCTGTGTGCTGCTTATCCCCAAGGCAGATTAGCTTCAGCAACGCTTGCTGACGCATGCCAACAGTAGTGTTGGGCGAACAGTGTTCGCCACTGTTCGGGTTCTGCAGAACATCACCCTGTTCGGGTGATGTTCGAGTTCGGCCGAACACCTGACGGTGCTCGGCCAAACCGTTCGGCCATATGGCCGAACTAAGAGCGCATGGCCGAACGTTCCCCGAACGTTCGGCTAGCGCTGTGATTGGCCGAACGGGTCACGTGGTTCGGACCCGAACGCGCTCTGATTGGCCGAACGGTCACGTGGTTCGGGTAAATAAATACCCGAACCACGTCATATCTCCGCCATTTGTCTGTGGGTTTAGCTTTGGGTAGGCAGGCAGGGTAGTTCGCGCTCCAGCCACGCTAGCCAGGGTCCCCCCTGTCATTGTGTCACTGCTGGGAACAGTAGTACACCGCTTGCTCAGCCACACTATATAGCATTCTGTTTACTGCCACTCTGTGTACCTCGCTCAGCCACACTATATAGCATTCTGTTTACTGCCACTCTGTGTCTGCTGGGAATAGTAGTACACCGCTTGCTCAGCCACACTATATAGCATTCTGTTTACTGCCACTCTGTGTACCTCGCTCAGCCACACTATATAGCATTCTGTTTACTGCCACTCTGTGTCTGCTGGGAATAGTGGTACACCGCTCGCTCAGCCACACTATATAGCATTCTGTTCACTGTTCTGTGTCTGCTTGGAATAGTGGTACACCGCTCGCTCAGCCACACTATATAGCATTCTGTTTACTGTTCTGTGTCTGCTGGGAATAGTGGTACACCGCTCGCTCAGCCACACTATATAGCATTCTGTTTACTGTTCTGTGTCTGCTGGGAATAGTGGTACACCGCTCGCTCAGCCACACTATATAGCATTCTGTGCACTGTTCTGTGTCTGCTGGGAATAGTGGTACACCGCTCGCTCAGCCACACTATATAGCATTCTGTTCACTGTTCTGTGTCTGCTGGGAATAGTGGTACACCGCTCGCTCAGCCACACTATATAGCATTCTGTTTACTGTTCTGTGTCTGCTGGGAATAGTGGTACACCGCTCGCTCATCCACACTATATAGCATTCTGTTCACTGTTCTGTGTCTGCTGGGAATAGTGGTACACCGCCCGCTCAGCCACACTATATAGCATTCTGTTCACTGTTCTGTGTCTGCTGGGAATAGTGGTACACCGCTCGCTCAGCCACACTATATAGCATTCTGTTCACTGTTCTGTGTCTGCTGGGAACAGTAGTACACCGCTCGCTCAGCCAGAGTATATAGCATTGTGTTTACTGCCACTCTGTGTACACCGCTCAGCCAGACTATATACCATTGTTTACTGACACTCTGTGTACACCGCTCAGCCAGACTATATACCATTGTTTACTGACACTCTGTGTACACCGCTCAGCCAGACTATATACCATTGTTTACTGCCACTCTGATTCTGCTGGGAACAGTAGTACACCGCTCGCTCAGCCAGACTATATACCATTGTTTACTGACACTCTGTGTACACCGCTCAGCCAGACTATATACCATTGTTTACTGCCACTCTGATTCTGCTGGGAACAGTAGTACACCGCTCGCTCAGCCAGACTATATAGCATTGTGTTTACTGCCACTCTGTGTACACCGCTCAGCCACACTATATAGCATTGCGTACTCTGCCAGTCAGTGTGTATATTGCTGGGATCAGTAATACTCCACTCACCGTCAACCACTATATGAGCTCAACATGAGTTCCCCAGAGACCTCCGCTGTGAGCAGCACTCCCAACAACAGCAACAGCCAACGCCCCACGCAAGCTATAACATCCACCCCAGCAGCCAGTGGTCAGCAGCAGCCCTCCCCGGAGGAGAACGTTGTGTCCATCAGTCCGTCGCCAGAGCGATTAATGAGGGCTGCCATTGAGGAGATGATGGGGCCTGATGTGGAGGAGGAGGTCTGGCTCAGGCCAGCATCCCAAGTTAATGTTGAGGACGATGAGGGGTCTGTGTCTGGGGATGTTGGGGTGGCAGAGGTGGTGGGTGGGTCAGACTCAGGAGAAGAGTTGTATGATGAGGATGATGATCGGGACCATCTGTATGTGCCTCAGAGTCCGACCCCGGAAAACATGTTGTATCGTGTGTTTAGGTACTAAAATCTGCGTTCCCTCCCAGTAGTGTTGGGCGAACAGTGTTTGCCACTGTTCGGGTTCTGCAGAACATCACCCTGTTCGGGGTGACTATATAGCAGACTATATAGCATTGTGTTTAATGCCACTCTGTGTACACGGCTCAGCCACACTATATAGCATTGTGTTTACTTCCACTCTGTGTCTGCTGGGAACAGTAGTACACCGCTCACCCGCCACTGTATAGCATTGTGCTCTGTGTCACTGCTGACAATAGTGGTACACCGCTCACCCACCACTGTATAGCATTTCTGTACTGCCACTGTACTGCTGCCAGTCAGCGTGTACTTTAAGGATAAGTGAAATGAGGAAGAAATCCGGTGAAAGAGGGAGGGGCAAGGGAAGAGGTGTTTCCCCTGACGGTTCACGTACAGGCCACAGGGGAGCACCCAAGAAAACCCACTCAATACTGCCCATGTTGTCCAGGACAACAACCCTCACAGATCCAAAAGAACAGGACCAGATAATTACTTGGATGACCTCTCAAGCGTCCAGCAGTGGGTTAAGCAGCACCAGCACATCACGCACGAGGTCCGAGTCCTCAGCCAGTTAAAGTCTGGGCTTTCTTTGAAGACTGCACTGAGGATGTTACCATGGCGATTTGCAAGGTGTGCAAGACCCGCCTGAGCAGGGGGAAAAGTATTAACAACCTCTCCACCACCAGCATGAGCCGCCACATTCTATCCAAACATCCCACTCTGTGGGCAAACGCGGCAGGACAGGGTACCACCAGCAACACTGCCTCCCTTGGGTTCACCAGACTCACCACCAGACCCGCCTCAGCAGCAGCAGTAGCCCAGCCATTGCGTGGTTCACAACATTCACAAACATCAGACGATGCTGACACTGTCACTTTCCGGACTAGTGCTCTTGAGGTCTCCCAGTGTTCATCAAACACAACAACCAACAGCCCTTCGGTGTGCAGCGCTACGGTTGAGTTGTCTGTCTCTGAGATGTTTGAGCACAAGAGGAAATTGCCAGCAAATGACCCCCGGGCCGTGGCAGTAACAGCCAGCCAGCATAGCCAAGCTTCTGGCCTGCGAAATGCTGCCATATCGAGTGGTGGAGACAAACAGCTTCAAGGGCATGATGTCAGTGGCCATCCCACGTTACGTTGTTCCCAGCCGCTACCACTTTGCGCGCTCTGCAGTGCCTGAGTTGCATGAGCACGTGGTCAGCTAAATAACCCGAAGCTTGAAGAATGCCGTTGCCTGCAAGGTTCACCTCACCACTGACACCTGGACGAGTGCGTTCGGCCAGGGTCGATACATCTCCCTTACCGCGCACTGGGTGAACCTTGTGGAGCCTGGCAGCGATTCCTCACCTGCTACGGCGCGGGTGTTGCCCACGCCGCAAACAGCTGGATAACAACAGCAGCACCTACCTCTCTGACTCCTTCTCCTCCAACGCATCTCAAAGCTGTACCTCATCCGGAAATGCTAACCCAGCACCAGCAGCAGTAGGATCGTGGAAGCAGTGCAGCACAGCTGTTGGCATGCGTCAGCAAGCGTTGCTGAAGCTGATCTGCCTTGGGGATAAGCAGCACACAGGGGAGGAAATTTGGAGGGGAATAAAGGAACAGACGGATTTGTGGCTGGCACCGCTGGACCTGAAACCGGGCATGAAGCTAGACACCTGGCACGAACTGGCAATGTACGCAATAGAGGTGCTGGCTTGCCCGGCAGCCAGCGTTATGTCGGAACGCTGTTTCAGTGCTGCCGGAGGCATCATCACAGATCGGCGTATCCGCCTCTCCACAGAAAATGCAGACCGTCTGACTCAAATTAAAATGAATCAATCCTGGATTGGAAACGACTACGCAACACTCCTGGACCCCAACCAAGTAACATGACCGATGAACATCTGGGATGGTTTAGCGTTTCCGGTCCCTGTTTATTGAACCTCTCATCTGTATTACATTTATGACTGCATGGCGGCAAAAAGCATTGCTGCTATATCCGCACGCTTTTTGTCCTCATGCAAGGCCTGGGTTGTTGTGTCTCACAAAGCGTGGCCTTCTCCTCCTGCGCCTCCTCCTGTTCCATCACGTGTGCTGCTGCTGCTGCTGCTGCTGCTGGGTTACCGTTGCCGGTCCCTGTTTATGGAACCTCTTATCTTTATTACATTTATGACTACATGGCGGTACAAAGCATGCTATCCGCACGCTTTTTGTCCTCATGCAAGGCCTGGGTTGTTGTGTCTCACAAAGCGTGGCCTTCTCCTCCTGCGCCTCCTCCTGTTCCATCACGTGTGCTGCTGCTGCTGCTGCTGCTGCTGGGTTACCGTTGCCGGTCCCTGTTTATGGAACCTCTTATCTTTATTACATTTATGACTACATGGCGGTACAAAGCATGCTATCCGCACGCTTTTTGTCCTCATGCAAGGCCTGGGTTGTTGTGTCTCACAAAGCGTGGCCTTCTCCTCCTGCGCCTCCTCCTGTTCCATCACGTGTGCTGCTGCTGCTGCTGCTGCTGGGTTAGCGTTGCCGCGTGGTCCCTGTTTATTGAACCTCTTATCTTTATTACATTTATGACTACATGGCGGTACAAAGCATGCTATCCGCACGCTTTTTGTCCTCATGCAAGGCCTGGGTTGTTGTGTCTCACAAAGCGTGGCCTTCTCCTCCTGCGCCTCCTCCTGTTCCATCACGTGTGCTGCTGCTGGGTTAGCGTTGCCGCGTGGTCCCTGTTTATTGAACCACTTATCTTTATTACATTTATGACTGCATGGTGGTACAAAGCATGCTATCCGCACGCTTCTTGTCCTCATGCAAGGCCTGGGTTGTTGTGTCTCAAAGCGTGGCCTTCTCCTCCTGCGCCACCCTCCTCCTGTTCCATCACGTGTGCTGCTGCTGGGTTAGCATTACCGGTCCCTTTTCCTGGAACCTCTTATATGTATTACATTTATGACTGCATGCCGACAAAAAGCATGTTACCTGTGCAAAGAAAACAGACATTTCCCGCATTTAAAAGACAGTTTTCCCTTTGAAACTTTAAAATCGATTTTCTCAAAAACTATAAGCTCTTTCTGCTAAATTTTTTTTTCCTCTTGTACCCACTCCCAAGGTGCACATACCCTGTAAATTTGGGGTATGTAGCATGTAAGGAGGCTTTACAAACCACAAAAGTTCGGGTCCCCATTGACTTCCATTATGTTCGGAGTTCGGGTCGAACACCCGAACATCGCGGCCATGTTCGGCCTGTTCGGCCCGAACCCGAACATCTAGATGTTCGCCCAACACTAGCCAACAGCTGTGCTGCACTGCTTCCACGATCCTACTGCTGCTGGGTTAGCGTTTCCGGATGAGGTACAGCTTTGAGATGCGTTGGAGGAGAAGGAGTCAGAGAGGTAGGTGCTGCTGTTGTTATCCAGTGGGAGGGACGGCGGTGCAGCTGTTTGTGGCGTGGGCAACACCCGTGCCGTAGCAGGTGAGGAATCGCTGCCAGGCTCCACAAGGTTCACCCAGTGCGCGGTAAGGGAGATGTATCGACCCTGGCCGAACGCACTCGTCCAGGTGTCAGTGGTGAGGTGAACCTTGCAGGCAACGGCATTCTTCAAGCTTCGGGTTATTTTGCTGACCACGTGCTCATGCAACTCAGGCACTGCAGAGCGCGCAAAGTGGTAGCGGCTGGGAACCACGTAACGTGGGATGGCCACTGACATCATGCCCTTGAAGCTGTTTGTCTCCACCACTCGATATGGCAGCATTTCGCAGGCCAGAAGCTTGGCTATGCTGGCTGTTACTGCCACGGCCCGGGGGTCATTTGCTGGCAATTTCCTCTTGCGCTCAAACATCTCCGACACAGACAACTGAACCGTAGCGCTGCACACGGAAGGGCTGTTGGTTGTTGTGTTTGATGAACACTGGGAGACCTCAAGAGCACTACTCCGGAAAGTGACAGTGTCAGCGTCGTCTGATGTTTGTGAATGTTGTGAACCACGCAATGGCTGGGCTACTGCTGCTGCTGAGGCGGGTCTGGTGGTAAGTCTGGTGAACCCAAGGGAGGCAGTGTTGTTGCTGGTACCCTGTCCTGACGCGTTTGCCCACAGAGTGGGATGTTTGGATAGCATGTGACGGCTCATGCTGGTGGTGGAGAGGTTGTTAATACTTTTCCCCCTGCTCAGGCGGGTCTTGCACACCTTGCAAATCGCCATGGTAACATCCTCAGTGCAGTCTTCAAAGAAAGCCCAGACTTTGGAGCACCTGCCTCCTTGCTGGCGATTTCTGTTTGCTCCTCTTTTGCCTCTCACTTGAACTTCCACGCTTGTGGTGCCTGAAATTGCGCGCCGCCTACCTTGTGGCACAAGGCGAACTCGTGCAGCAGTGGGTTCTTCAACAGACTCATCTGTGCTGCTGCTACGACGGCGATGTTCTCGTTCACAAACAAAATCTGGGTCTCTGTCCACATTGTCCATACCCTCCTCTTCCATCTCCTCAAACTCGTCATATGTCATTGTGGGCCGCCGCCGTGGAGTAGAGCTCCCCACAACAACCTCTGCGCAGCACACTCCAACGTCGTCTTCCAGATCTTGTCGGCCGACCTCCTGCAATTGCAACCCCTCCTGCCCAAATTGCTCTGGGATTTGGGTTTCCGAGTCCTTCTCGGACTCGCCTTGTATTTCAGTGCGCGGTGCATTTCCCACAGTTAACGGTTGTGAATCCAGGCACAGCATTTCTGGCTGTTCCTCCATTGACCTTTGAAAGGTGGAAGTTTGTTGGGCTGGGAATAGCTCCTGCGAATACCCCATTGTGTCCTGAGGTAATTCATCGGACTGGTTATCTGGCAGTTGTGTGCGTGGTGTCGCTGCCGGTTGTGTCAGCTTTGTGCCCACTGGCTCCTTGTAAATGGGTGAGGACTCGGACCTCGTGCGTGATGTGCTGGTGCTGCTTAACCCACTGCTGGACGCTTGAGAGGTCATCCAAGTAATTATCTGGTCCTGTTCTTTTGGATTTGTGAGGGTTGTTGTCCTGGACAACATGGGCGGTATTGAGTGGGTTTTCTTGGGTGCTCCCCTGTGGCCTGTACGTGAACCGTCAGGGGAAACACCTCTTCCCTTGCCCCTCCCTCTTTCACCGGATTTCTTCCTCATTTCACTTATCCTTACAGTACACGCTGACTGGCAGCAGTACAGTGGCAGTACAGAAATGCTATACAGTACCACTATTCCCAGCAGCGACACAGAGCACAATGCTATACAGTGGCGGGTGAGCGGTGTACTACTATTCCCAGCAGACACAGAACAGTAAACAGAATGCTATATAGTGTGGCTGAGCGAGCGGTGTACCACTATTCCCAGCAGACACAGAACAGTAAACAGAATGCTATATAGTGTGGCTGAGCGAGCGGTGTACCACTATTCCCAGCAGACACAGAACAGTAAACAGAATGCTATATAGTGTGGCTGAGCGAGCGGTGTACCACTATTCCCAGCAGACACAGAACAGTGAACAGAATGCTATATAATGTGGCTGAGCGAGGTACACAGAGTGGCAGTAAACAGAATGCTATATAGTGTGGCTGAGCGAGTGGTGTACCACTATTCCCAGCAGACACAGAACAGTAAACAGAATGCTATATAGTGTGGCTGAGCGAGCGGTGTACCACTATTCCCAGCAGACACAGAACAGTGAACAGAATGCTATATAATGTGGCTGAGCGAGGTACACAGAGTGGCAGTAAACAGAATGCTATATAGTGTGGCTGAGCGAGCGGTGTACTACTATTCCCAGCAGACACAGAACAGTAAACAGAATGCTATATAGTGTGGCTGAGCGAGCGGTGTACCACTATTCCCAGCAGACACAGAACAGTAAACAGAATGCTATATAGTGTGGCTGAGCGAGCGGTGTACCACTATTCCCAGCAGACACAGAACAGTAAACAGAATGCTATATAGTGTGGCTGAGCGAGCGGTGTACCACTATTCCCAGCAGACACAGAACAGTGAACAGAATGCTATATAATGTGGCTGAGCGAGGTACACAGAGTGGCAGTAAACAGAATGCTATATAGTGTGGCTGAGCGAGTGGTGTACCACTATTCCCAGCAGACACAGAACAGTAAACAGAATGCTATATAGTGTGGCTGAGCGAGCGGTGTACCACTATTCCCAGCAGACACAGAACAGTGAACAGAATGCTATATAATGTGGCTGAGCGAGGTACACAGAGTGGCAGTAAACAGAATGCTATATAGTGTGGCTGAGCGAGCGGTGTACTACTATTCCCAGCAGACACAGAACAGTAAACAGAATGCTATATAGTGTGGCTGAGCGAGCGGTGTACCACTATTCCCAGCAGACACAGAACAGTAAACAGAATGCTATATAGTGTGGCTGAGCGAGCGGTGTACCACTATTCCCAGCAGACACAGAACAGTGAACAGAATGCTATATAGTGTGGCTGAGCGAGCGGTGTACCACTATTCCCAGCAGACACAGAACAGTAAACAGAATGCTATATAGTGTGGCTGAGCGAGCGGTGTACCACTATTCCCAGCAGACACAGAACAGTAAACAGAATGCTATATAGTGTGGCTGAGCGAGCGGTGTACCACTATTCCCAGCAGACACAGAACAGTAAACAGAATGCTATATAGTGTGGCTGAGCGAGCGGTGTACCACTATTCCCAGCAGACACAGAACAGTGAACAGAATGCTATATAATGTGGCTGAGCGAGGTACACAGAGTGGCAGTAAACAGAATGCTATATAGTGTGGCTGAGCGAGCGGTGTACTACTGTTCCCAGCAGCGACACAATGACAGGGGGGACCCTGGCTAGCGTGGCTGGAGCGCGAACTACCCTGCCTGCCTACCCAAAGCTAAACCCACAGACAAATGGCGGAGATATGACGTGGTTCGGGTATTTATTTACCCGAACCACGTGACAGTTCGGCCAATCAGAGCGCGTTCGGGTCCGAACCACGTGACCCGTTCGGCCAATCACAGCGCTAGCCGAACGTTCGGGGAACGTTCGGCCATGCGCTCTTAGTTCGGCCATGTGGCCGAACGGTTTGGCCGAGCACCGTCAGGTGTTCGGCCGAACTCGAACATCACCCGAACAGGGTGATGTTCTGCAGAACCCGAACAGTGGCGAACACTGTTCGCCCAACACTAGTCTTAATCATGAACAGTATTTGGCTTCTCTTGGTCTTTGTATAGTATGTGTAGCTGGTTTTAAAAATGTTTGACACAAGGCACATTTATTTCTGAGTAAAGATAATAGCATTTCTTGGCTAGTTCAAGCTGTATGTGGTCTGGTGTCAGTCATAGAGGGAATCCAAACACATAATAACAAAAGTTGTTTAGGCAAGAAGTTTTGAATCAGGATAATACCATTTAAAAGAATAAGAGTAAGCTTTCGGATGTGCAGGCTTCATCAGACTTCAATCCTGTTTGCTTACAAGATGTTGGAACAGACAGCTACTGATACCATATGAATCGGTATTTAGATTTTGGAAGTCTTGATCATGAACAGGATTTGGCGTCTCTTGGTTTTTGTATAGTCTTTATGTAGCCAGTATTAAAAAAAAAAAACTATTTACATGCAACATCAAAAGGGATACAAATAGATTTTTTAGCATAATAAATGTCATTAAGATGCCTTAAACTGAACAGAACATCTAAATGGGGAGAGAGGATGTTACCTGATTCATGACTAATAGATAAGACCCATTGTTTACACAATTCTCACACAATTGAGACTCAGACCGTCACAGAGGCATCGTAAATTCCGAGTTCACAAGTTACTGGATCAGAACCGTATTGTTTGTGATCCAGTTCTGTATCATACCTGAAGAAGAAACTTAAAGTTTCGAAAGCTCATAAGGAAATCTTATACAGTTGGTTATTAAAGGTATTACCTAAACAACTTTTGTTTCATCTTCGGATTGGCTAATTCAAAATATTGAAAAAACACGCTTTTGAAATGGTATAGATGTCTTCTTCAGACTTTATATTAAACTGGATCTTAAACCTACAACTTATACATATTTTTGTAGTACTGACAAATTGCATCAGATCTCTCAGACTGGTCAGATTCAGTAGCATTGAGGGATTAAACATGACTCCTGTGAAAGGGTAACATGCCAGTGACTACATTCCCATAGTGGGTCTCCTTACCCTGCTATGTTCTGTTTCCTTCTTTGTTCTAATGTCTCTTTTTTTATTGTGACTAGTTTGCCTATGTTTCATCTAGTTCACCTAATGCCTGTTCTGCCATTTGCCTTAGTTTCAATTGTGTTCAGTAAAGTATAGCTAAGATAGTTTAGGAGAACTGTGAAACTTAAAGTGGCCATAAGCCCTATTTGCTGGAACTTATTAAAATGTACACAAATTATAGGAATCAACTTCTCGCAGTGCGTATCAATTTATTATTCCAAAGTACATAGAAAAACCCCCATACCCAACTCCCTCCCCCCTAAAAACAATGCCAATTTCAAGAGGAGCGCTCCTTGCATACCTCACTCCACACCTATACATACATACACTGTCCTTGGCCAGGGACTCAGGTGATTTAAATTGCTTGGAAAACAGCGTGACTAATGGAATCACAGTCCTTCATGTGAGAACCATTCTCTTATTGCAGCACCGCTAACACTGTTCTTCTGCAATGCTGCTTAGAACCACCTCAATCCACATAAGGATCTGTTCCCTGTCATCATATCCAGAACATGTCCTGCTTGTACTGCGCTATCACAGCGTGATCACACGCGCATATGTTTCAAACAGTGTCCTTTCAAATCAACGCTGCCAAGCAGCACTCACCACCTCTTCATTCCTCGTGCTCCTCCACTTTAAAGTTCAATCAGGCTTGTATCTGCGGCATCCCGCAGTCAGGGCCGGCCCGCTCATGAGGCGGGGTGAAACTTTTGCCTCAGGCGGCAAATTTCCAGGGGCGGCATCCGCCCGTCCGTGCGGGGAGCCGGCCGCCGAGCTGGAGGGGTAGCTGGCAGGACGGGGGTATTGGGCCTAGCGGCGGGGAGGGGGGGTCGGACCCCCCCCCCCTCCCTCGCCTGGGTCCCCCGTCCTCCACTCCCCTCCAGCCTTACATAGAAGCAGCCGCTATTTGTAAGAGGCACGGGCGGGGAGGACTCACCTCTTCCTCGATCCAGCGTGCGCTCCACTGACGTCACTTACTGCAACGCTGCAGGAAGTGATGTCAGTGGAGCGCACGCTGGGAAGAGGTGAGTCCTCCCCGCCCGTGCGTCTTACAAATAGCGGCTGCTTCTTCTATGTAAGGCTGGAGGGGAGCGCAGTTCGGGGGACCCAGGCGAGGGAGGGGGGGTACGACCCCCTCCCCGCCGCTAGGCCCAATACCCCGTCCTGCCAGCTACCCCTCCAGCTCGGCGGCCCCCCAGGGGGGGGTGGAGGCGGAAAAAATTTTTTTGCCTCAGGTGGCAAAAAGTCTAGGGCCGGCCCTGCCCGCAGTATACGCTGCCACACTTGTTGGTAATGTGGATTACGGGGAAATCTTCCCTGGCCGGCCAGACTTATCTGTACGAGCGGGCTAGAGGACGCCGGGCTTCCATGCTCACTCTCAGACGGCTGATAGTCACGCCCGCATACGCGTTACGCCCACTACGTCACGTGGGCTTCCTCAGTGCCAGTGCTGTGGATCTAGAGACCCTCCATGTGCATTTCACAGCCCTTTTTATCATCATACTACCCTCCTATTAGGCGGCTTGTACACGCATTGGGGGAGGAGTTTTATCTCTTCTGCTGTTTCCATATCGCTTACCAGCGATCATATTTGAGAATCTGTGATATACAACTCTGACATTCATCAGCATTCAACAATTACAACCCACCACTTCATAATACTTCTTACTATAATCCGGGTTTATTGTATTCCACCTTGTATTCTCACTACTAGAACTACTCACCACATAATTAAAGTCTGTTCTATACATAAGTCACAGTTCATTTTATAGGGAATAATTAGGAACATAAATTCACGCAGTTTATTTCTTCTGTTCAGACAGTATGCATTTAATCTGCTATATACTCCCTACTAACTCATTCCCCAATAATTCAAATTTATGTACACAAATTACATTAATTCATTCTATAAACACTAATATAGTGAACGTATACAACATGTGGCTCTAAGTACACAGGCAAGACTGGGTCCACCATATAACCATCAAACAGGCAAAAATACTGCCAGATTGAAGTCAGTGTTCAATCCCCCTGGGTACAGGGTTCCTAACGTATATATCCACCTACTTTCTACCTTGTAAGCAACTTATGAAAATGTAGCCATGCAGTTGTGATTAACCCTTTTGCAGCCAATTTGTTTAGAGGCTTGCAAGTGCTCCAGGCCAATTTTTTAGCACATTTTTAATTTCTTTAATTTGTTGCATTTCATTGCTATGAAGTACTGCTGTAATCTGTATTTATGGCCACATGTCAGTAGGGGGCAGTGTGAGACAATAACAGAGGACTTCTGCTTTCAGTTTCTGTATTTTCTGCTAGCAGGGAGACATCAAATCATCACAAAGAATTTACAGCACAATGAGTTCTACTGACTGAGGTCTAGAGTTGGGCCGAACGGTTCGCCTGCGAACGGTTCCATGCGAACTTCCGTGGTTCACGTTCGCGTCCCGCAGGCGAACCTTTGCGGAAGTTCGGTTCACCCCATAATGCACATGGAGGGTCAACTTTGACCCTCTACATCACAGTCAGCAGGCCCAGTGTAGCCAATTAGGCTACACTAGCCCCTGGAGCCCCACCCCCCTTATATAAGGCAGGCAGCGGCGGCCATTACGGTCACTCGTGTGCCTGCATTAGTGAGAGTAGGGCGAGCTGCTGCAGACTGTCTCTCATAGGGAAAGATTAGTTAGGCTTAGCTTGTTCCTGGCTGCATACCTGTTCTGTGAGCCCAACACTGCATACCTGTACTGTGAACCCACCACTGCATACCTGTACTGTGAACCCATCACTGCATACCTGTACTGTGAACCCACCACTGCATACCTGTACTGTGAACCCACCACTGCATACCTGTTCTGTGAACCCACCACTGCATACCTGTTCTGTGAACCCACCACTGCATACCTGTACTGTGAACCCACCACTGCATACCTGTACTGTGAACCCACCACTGCATACCTGTACTGTGAACCCACCACTGCATACCTGTACTGTGAACCCACCACTGCATACCTGTACTGTGAACCCACCACTGCATACCTGTTCTGTGAACCCACCACTGCATACCTGTTCTGTGAACCCACCACTGCATACCTGTTCAGTGAACCCACCACTGCATACCTGTTCAGTGTACCTGCCACTGCATACCTGTTCTGTGAACCCACCACTGCATACCTGTTCTGTGAACCCACCACTGCATACCTGTTGTGTTCAGTGAACCTGCCACTGCATACCTGTTCTGTGAACCCGCCACTGCATACCTGTTCTGTTCAGTGGACCCGCCACTGTATACCTGTTCTGTTCAGTGAACACGCCACTGTATACCTGTTCAGTGAACCCGCCACTGCATACCTGTTCTGTTCAGTGAACCTGCCACTGCATACCTGTTCTGTGAACCCGCCACTGTATACCTGTACTGTTCAGTGAACCCGCCACTGCATACCTGTTCTGTTCAGTGGACCCGCTACTGTATACCTGTTCTGTTCAGTGAACTCGCCACTGTATACCTGTACTGTTCAGTGAACCCGCCACTGCATACCTGTTCTGTTCAGTGGAGCCGCTACTGTATACCGGTTCTGTTCAGTGAACCCGCCACTGCATACCTGTTGTGTTCAGTGAACCCGCCACTGTATACCTGTCCCAATTTGCCATCCAACTTCTCTCCTGCCCTGCCGCAAGCGTCCTGTCAGAAAGGACCTTCAGCGCAGCTGGAGTAGTGTTGGGCGAACATCTAGATGTTCGGGTTCGGGCCGAACAGGCCGAACATGGCCGCGATGTTCGGGTGTTCGACCCGAACTCCGAACATAATGGAAGTCAATGGGGACCCGAACTTTTGTGGTTTGTAAAGCCTCCTTACATGCTACATACCCCAAATTTACAGGGTATGTGAACCTTGGGAGTGGGTACAAGAGGAAAAAAAAATTAGCAAAAAGAGCTTATAGTTTTTGAGAAAATCGATTTTAAAGTTTCAAAGGGAAAACTGTCTTTTAAATGCGGGAAATGTCTGTTTTCTTTGCACAGGTAACATGTTTTTTGTCGGCATGCAGTCATAAATGTAATACATATAAGAGGTTCCAGTAAAAGGGACCGGTAACGCTAACCCAGAAGCAGCACACGTGATGGAACAGGAGGAGGCGCAGGAGGAGAAGGCCACGCTTTGTGAGACACAACAACCCCGGCCTTGCATGAGGGCAAGAAGCGTGCGGATAGCATGCTTTGTACCGCCATGCAGTCATAAATGTAATAAAGATAAGAGGTTCCATAAACAGGGACCGGCAACGCTAACCCAGCAGCAGCAGCAGCAGCACACGTGATGGAACAGGAGGAGGCGCAGGAGGAGAAGGCCACGCTTTGTGAGACACAACAACCCAGGCCTTGCATGAGGACAAAAAGCGTGCGGATAGCATGCTTTTTACCGCCATGCAGTCATAAATGTAATAAAGATAAGTGGTTCAATAAACAGGGACCACGCGGCAACGCTAACCCAGCAGCAGCAGACGTGATGGAACAGGAGGAGGCGCAGGAGGAAAGGGCCACGTTTTGTGAGACACAACAACCCAGGCCTTGCATGAGGGCAAGAAGCGTGCGGATAGCATGCTTTGTACCGCCATGCAGTCATAAATGTAATAAAGATAAGTGGTTCAATAAACAGGGACCACGCGGCAACGCTAACCCAGCAGCAGCAGACGTGATGGAACAGGAGGAGGCGCAGGAGGAGAAGGCCACGCTTTGTGAGACACAACAACCCAGGCCTTGCATGAGGGCAAGAAGCGTGCGGATAGCATGCTTTGTACCGCCATGCAGTCATAAATGTAATAAAGATAAGTGGTTCAATAAACAGGGACCACGCAGCAACGGTAACCCAGCAGCAGCAGACGTGATGGAACAGGAGCAGGCGCAGGAGGAGAAGGCCACGGTTTTTGAGACACAACAACCCAGGCCTTGCATGAGGACAAAAAGCGTGCGGATATAGCAGCAATGCTTTTTGCCGCCATGCAGTCATAAATGTAATACAGATGAGAGGTTCAATAAACAGGGACCGGAAACGCTACACCATCCCAGATGTTCATTGGTCATGTTACTTGGTTGGGGTCCTGGAGTGTTGCGTAGTCGTTTCCAATCCAGGATTGATTCATTTTAATTTGAGTCAGACGGTCTGCATTTTCTGTGGAGAGGCGGATACGCCGATCTGTGACGATGCCTCCGGCAGCACTGAAACAGCGTTCCGACATAACGCTGGCTGCCGGGCAAGCCAGCACCTCTATTGCGTACATTGCCAGTTCGTGCCAGGTGTCTAGCTTCGATACCCAATAGTTGAAGGGTGCAGATGGATTGTTCGACACAGCTACGTCATCTGACATGTAGTCCTTGACCATCTTCTCCAGGCGATCGGTGTTGGAGGTGGATCTGCACGCTTGCTGTTCAGTGGGCTGCTGCTGCATGGGTGTCAGAAAATTTTCCCACTCCAAGGACACTGCCGATACCGTTCCCTTTTGGGTACTAGCTGCGGCTTGCGTTGTTTGCTGCCCTCCTGGTCGTCCTGGGTTTGCGGAAGTCAGTCTGTCTGCGTACAACTGGCTAGAGGAGGGGGAGGATGTCAATCTCCTCTCTAAAGTCTCCACAAGGGCCTGCTGGTATTCTTCCATTTTGACCTGTCTGACTCTTTCTTCAAGCAGTTTTGGAACATTGTGTTTGTACCGTGGATCCAGAAGGGTATAAACCCAGTAATTGGTGTTGTCCAGAATGCGCACAATGCGTGGGTCACGTTCAATGCAGTCTAGCATGAATTGAGCCATGTGTGCCAGAGTCCTACCAGAATCCTCATCATCCTCTTGTGAGCGTTGTGATAGTTGTTGTGATGCATCATAGTCGTCACCTTCCTCCTGGTCTGCTTCTGCTGACCATTCGCGTTGAATTGTGGAAGTCCAACGTGCACCGCTCTGGCCCTCGTCAGTGGTGGCATGAAATTCCTGCTCCAACTCCAGCTGTTCCTCCTCCTCTTCTTCGTCATAGCTGCTGGGGCCAGCGTTCCCTGAGGCGGATGGCCTGATGTTGGTACCATCACGCTGATCGTTTTCTCCTTCAGATTCCCCCAGTTGCATCATGACAGCTGTTTCCTTGATTTTTAACATCGACCTCTTCAGTAAACACAGCAGTGGTATGGTAATGCTGACTGAAGAGTTGTCACTGCTCACAAGCAACGTGGATTGCTCAAAATTTTGGAGGACTTGGCAGAGGTCCAACATGTTGGCCCAATCGGATCCACAGAAGCTTGGCAGCTGGCCGGATGCGCCTCGGTACTGCGCCGTCATGTACTGGACCACTGCACTCTTCTGCTCGCAAAAGCGGGCTAGCATGTGCAGCGTAGAATTCCAGCGCGTAGGGACATCACACAGCAAGCGATGGTGGGGGAGATTGAAGCGCTCCTGCATCTTGGCGAGTGCCCCCGAAGCAGTACTGGAATTTCTACAATGTTTGGCCACTCGACGCACCTTCAACAGAAGATCGTCCACGCCTGGGTATGTCCTCAGGAACCGCTGAACTACTAGGTTCATCACGTGCGCCAGGCAAGGGATGTGTGTCAGCTTAGCCAACCTTAAAGCGCGAATGAGATTACTCCCATTATCACACACAACCATGCCCGGTTTCAGGTCCAGCGGTGCCAGCCACAAATCCGTCTGTTCCTTTATTCCCCTCCAAATTTCCTCCCCTGTGTGCTGCTTATCCCCAAGGCAGATTAGCTTCAGCAACGCTTGCTGACGCATGCCAACAGCTGTGCTGCACTGCTTCCACGATCCTACTGCTGCTGGGTTAGCGTTTCCGGATGAGGTACAGCTTTGAGATGCGTTGGAGGAGAAGGAGTCAGAGAGGTAGGTGCTGCTGTTGTTATCCAGTGGGAGGGACGGCGGTGCAGCTGTTTGTGGCGTGGGCAACACCCGTGCCGTAGCAGGTGAGGAATCGCTGCCAGGCTCCACAAGGTTCACCCAGTGCGCGGTAAGGGAGATGTATCGACCCTGGCCGAACGCACTCGTCTAGGTGTCAGTGGTGAGGTGAACCTTGCAGGCAACGGCATTCTTCAAGCTTCGGGTTATTTTGCTGACCACGTGCTCATGCAACTCAGGCACTGCAGAGCGCGCAAAGTGGTAGCGGCTGGGAACCACGTAACGTGGGATGGCCACTGACATCATGCCCTTGAAGCTGTTTGTCTCCACCACTCGATATGGCAGCATTTCGCAGGCCAGAAGCTTGGCTATGCTGGCTGTTACTGCCACGGCCCGGGGGTCATTTGCTGGCAATTTCCTCTTGCGCTCAAACATCTCCGACACAGACAACTGAACCGTAGCGCTGCACACAGAAGGGCTGTTGGTTGTTGTGTTTGATGAACACTGGGAGACCTCAAGAGCACTACTCCGGAAAGTGACAGTGTCAGCGTCGTCTGATGTTTGTGAATGTTGTGAACCACGCAATGGCTGGGCTACTGCTGCTGCTGAGGCGGGTCTGGTGGTGAGTCTGGTGAACCCAAGGGAGGCAGTGTTGTTGCTGGTACCCTGTCCTGACGCGTTTGCCCACAGAGTGGGATGTTTGGATAGCATGTGACGGCTCATGCTGGTGGTGGAGAGGTTGTTAATACTTTTCCCCCTGCTCAGGCGGGTCTTGCACACCTTGCAAATCGCCATGGTAACATCCTCAGTGCAGTCTTCAAAGAAAGCCCAGACTTTGGAGCACCTGCCTCCTTGCTGGCGATTTCTGTTTGCTCCTCTTTTGCCTCTCACTTGAACTTCCACGCTTGTGGTGCCTGAAATTGCGCGCCGCCTACCTTGTGGCACAAGGCGAACTCGTGCAGCAGTGGGTTCTTCAACAGACTCATCTGTGCTGCTGCTACGACGGCGATGTTCTCGTTCACAAACAAAATCTGGGTCTCTGTCCACATTGTCCATACCCTCCTCTTCCATCTCCTCAAACTCGTCATATGTCATTGTGGGCCGCCGCCGTGGAGTAGAGCTCCCCACAACAACCTCTGCGCAGCACACTCCAACGTCGTCTTCCAGATCTTGTCGGCCGACCTCCTGCAATTGCAACCCCTCCTGCCCAAATTGCTCTGGGATTTGGGTTTCCGAGTCCTCCTCGGACTCGCCTTGTATTTCAGTGCGCGGTGCATTTCCCACAGTTAACGGTTGTGAATCCAGGCACAACATTTCTGGCTGTTCCTCCATTGACCTTTGAAAGGTGGAAGTTTGTTGGGCTGGGAATAGCTCCTGCGAATACCCCATTGTGTCCTGAGGTAATTCATCGGACTGGTTATCTGGCAGTTGTGTGCGTGGTGTCGCTGCCGGTTGTGTCAGCTTTGTGCCCACTGGCTCCTTGTAACTGGCTGAGGACTCGGACCTCGTGCGTGATGTGCTGGTGCTGCTTAACCCACTGCTGGACGCTTGAGAGGTCATCCAAGTAATTATCTGGTCCTGTTCTTTTGGATTTGTGAGGGTTGTTGTCCTGGACAACATGGGCGGTATTGAGTGGGTTTTCTTGGGTGCTCCCCTGTGGCCTGTACGTGAACCGTCAGGGGAAACACCTCTTCCCTTGCCCCTCCCTCTTTCACCGGATTTCTTCCTCATTTCACTTATCCTTACAGTACACGCTGACTGGCAGCAGTACAGTGGCAGTACAGAAATGCTATACAGTACCACTATTCCCAGCAGCGACACAGAGCACAATGCTATACAGTGACGGGTGAGCGGTGTACCACTATTCCCAGCAGCGACACAGAGCACAATGCTATACAGTGGCGGGTGAGCGGTGTACTACTATTCCCAGCAGACACAGAACAGTAAACAGAATGCTATATAGTGTGGCTGAGCGAGCGGTGTACCACTATTCCCAGCAGACACAGAACAGTAAACAGAATGCTATATAGTGTGGCTGAGCGAGCGGTGTACCACTATTCCCAGCAGACACAGAACAGTAAACAGAATGCTATATAGTGTGGCTGAGCGAGCGGTGTACCACTATTCCCAGCAGACACAGAACAGTGAACAGAATGCTATATAATGTGGCTGAGCGAGGTACACAGAGTGGCAGTAAACAGAATGCTATATAGTGTGGCTGAGCGAGTGGTGTACCACTATTCCCAGCAGACACAGAACAGTAAACAGAATGCTATATAGTGTGGCTGAGCGAGCGGTGTACCACTATTCCCAGCAGACACAGAACAGTGAACAGAATGCTATATAATGTGGCTGAGCGAGGTACACAGAGTGGCAGTAAACAGAATGCTATATAGTGTGGCTGAGCGAGCGGTGTACTACTATTCCCAGCAGACACAGAACAGTAAACAGAATGCTATATAGTGTGGCTGAGCGAGCGGTGTACCACTATTCCCAGCAGACACAGAACAGTAAACAGAATGCTATATAGTGTGGCTGAGCGAGCGGTGTACCACTATTCCCAGCAGACACAGAACAGTAAACAGAATGCTATATAGTGTGGCTGAGCGAGCGGTGTACCACTATTCCCAGCAGACACAGAACAGTGAACAGAATGCTATATAATGTGGCTGAGTGAGGTACACAGAGTGGCAGTAAACAGAATGCTATATAGTGTGGCTGAGCGAGTGGTGTACCACTATTCCCAGCAGACACAGAACAGTAAACAGAATGCTATATAGTGTGGCTGAGCGAGCGGTGTACCACTATTCCCAGCAGACACAGAACAGTGAACAGAATGCTATATAATGTGGCTGAGCGAGGTACACAGAGTGGCAGTAAACAGAATGCTATATAGTGTGGCTGAGCGAGCGGTGTACTACTATTCCCAGCAGACACAGAACAGTAAACAGAATGCTATATAGTGTGGCTGAGCGAGCGGTGTACCACTATTCCCAGCAGACACAGAACAGTAAACAGAATGCTATATAGTGTGGCTGAGCGAGCGGTGTACCACTATTCCCAGCAGACACAGAACAGTGAACAGAATGCTATATAGTGTGGCTGAGCGAGCGGTGTACCACTATTCCCAGCAGACACAGAACAGTAAACAGAATGCTATATAGTGTGGCTGAGCGAGCGGTGTACCACTATTCCCAGCAGACACAGAACAGTAAACAGAATGCTATATAGTGTGGCTGAGCGAGCGGTGTACCACTATTCCCAGCAGACACAGAACAGTAAACAGAATGCTATATAGTGTGGCTGAGCGAGCGGTGTACCACTATTCCCAGCAGACACAGAACAGTGAACAGAATGCTATATAATGTGGCTGAGCGAGGTACACAGAGTGGCAGTAAACAGAATGCTATATAGTGTGGCTGAGCGAGCGGTGTACTACTGTTCCCAGCAGCGACACAATGACAGGGGGGACCCTGGCTAGCGTGGCTGGAGCGCGAACTACCCTGCCTGCCTACCCAAAGCTAAACCCACAGACAAATAGCGGAGATATGACGTGGTTCGGGTATTTATTTACCCGAACCACGTGACAGTTCGGCCAATCAGAGCGCGTTCGGGTCCGAACCACGTGACCCGTTCGGCCAATCACAGCGCTAGCCGAACGTTCGGGGAACGTTCGGCCATGCGCTCTTAGTTCGGCCATGTGGCCGAACGGTTTGGCCGAGCACCGTCAGGTGTTCGGCCGAACTCGAACATCACCCGAACAGGGTGATGTTCTGCAGAACCCGAACAGTGGCGAACACTGTTCGCCCAACACTAAGCTGGAGGCATTGTCACTGAGAAGAGAAGTCGCCTAAGTCACAAAAGTGTTAAGTACCTCACCTTTATCAAAATGAATGAGGCATGGATCCCGGAGGGCTGCTGCTCGCCCCAAGACTAAGTCAGTCCCCGCACACACAGCATCTCTGCCTGCACGCCGTGTGACTGGCTGCCTGGCCTGCCCCAAGAAGACTAAGTCGCTCCCAGTCCCTCCACACAGCATGTCTGCCTGCAGGCCGCTTGACTACCTTCTCCGCCACCACCAACAGGGTCCGGGACTCCAGGCGGATTGCTGAATTTTTTAGGCCGCTGCTAGCAGCGGCCGCTGTAATAATTTTTCTGGTGCGTGTACATGACTGCCTAATTTTTCTGGCTGCACTGCGGGCAGCTGCAACAACAAAAGAAAAGGCATGTACATGCGCCCATTCCCCTTCGTGATCATTACCTTGCCGTGGTGAAGGGGCTTGCGTATCACAATGAAGCAATGACCGGCACCTAGATGAGTGTCTCGGGGGGCACACAAAAGATAATAAGGTCGTTGCTTCATTTTGGTCAGACCAAATTTGATCAGCTGGACAGTCACTGTTCTGTCATTCAGCTACATCAGCCAGGCGACCATATGGGCTGTAAAGCCACCAAAACCTGCACTCTCGCCATGGTGCGCACCAGTCCAGCACGGCCGTCACTACACAAACAGCTGTTTGCGGTGCGTTACACGGTGAGTTTGGTGTGTCAGTGTGAAGCAGTACCTTAATTACACTACCTGATTGAAGTATACACATGCAAGATGTTTTAAAGCACTTTAGGCCTGTCATTTAGCTTTCAATGTGATTTCTGCCCTTAAAACGCTGCTTTGCGTCAAATCCAGATTTTTCCTGGGGACTTTTGGCGTGTATCCCACTCCGCCATGCCCCCCTCCAGGTGTTAGACCCCTTGAAACATCTTTTCCATCACTTTTGTGGCCAGCATAATTTTTTTTTTTCAAAGTTTGCATCCCCATTGAAGTCTATTGCGGTTAGCGAACTTTAACGCGAACCGAACCTTCCGCGGAAGTTCACGAACCTAAAATCGGAGGTTCGGCCCAACTCTACTGAGGTCAACATGAGATACCTCTATTGAAGTTGCCAATGGGTTATAGGCAACCTCTGATTATGTGCTTTATCACCATATTCTGAATTTATATTGTTCAGGTTTAGCTCAGAGTCGCTTTAAAGCCTAAGGACAGGAATAAAGTTTAGAGTCAGTTAAACACATCTTTTTTGCAGTAGAAAATACATATAAAAACACAGATGTGTACATCAGTCCTGAAAGAGGGACAAATGAGGAATAAAGAGGGACAGAGGGACAGGGGTCCCAAAGAGGGACTGTCCTGCCAAAAGAGGGATAGTTGGGTGCTATGACTACTGCCAAAGGGCGTACGTACAAAAAGGGCGCCTGGACAAAAAGGGCGCGGGGTGTAAACTCTAAATAATAATTAATCATTAATAGGGTTTATAAAAATAGTGTGCTATATTTCGTTTACAAATAAAGTTTAACAAAATTATAAATCATTAAATAATGTTTATAAAATCGGAAATTGTGAAAACGTTAATCTTCCCTATTTGTAAAGTTAAACTTATAATTACGTTTATTAAAAAAACAATAATATATGTTTAATTGTTATAATTGTATATTATTGTGAATAACCTTCATTTATGGTTTGTTCTTATAATAAAATCTGAAAATATTCTTTATAACGATGATATAAATATAATTACGTTCGTAGTAAGTGTTGTAAAACATTAGTAATTATTACTAAAATTTTACTAAAACTATACCTAAGCCTACTCTTACACAGAACCCTCCCTGTACCTATCCCTAACCCCTAGACCTGTTGGTGCCTAAACCTAAGACCCCCCTGTTGGTGCCTAAACCTAAGACCCCCCTGTTGGTGCCTAAACCTAAGCCCCCCCCTGTTGGTGCCTAAGTAACCCTCCCTGTACCTACCCCTAACCCCTAGACCCCCCTGTTGGTGCCTAAACCTAAGACCCCCCTGTTGGTGCCTAAACCTAAGACCCCCCTGTTGGTGCCTAAACCTAAGACCCCCCTGTTGGTGCCTAAGTAACCCTCCCTGTACCTACCCCTAACCCCTAGACCCCCCTGTTGGTGCCTAAACCTAAGACCCCCCTGTTGGTGCCTAAACCTAAGACCCCCCTGTTGGTGCCTAAACCTAAGACCCCCCTGTTGGTGCCTAAGTAACCCTCCCTGTACCTACCCCTAACCCCTAGACCCCCCTGTTGGTGCCTAAACCTAAGACCCCCCTGTTGGTGCCTAAACCTAAGACCCCCCTGTTGGTGCCTAAACCTAAGACCCCCCTGTTGGTGCCTAAGTAACCCTCCCTGTACCTACCCCTAACCCCTAGACCCCCCTGTTGGTGCCTAAACCTAAGACCCCCCTGTTGGTGCCTAAACCTAAGACCCCCCTGTTGGTGCCTAAACCTAAGACCCCCCTGTTGGTGCCTAAACCTAAGACCCCCCTGTTGGTGCCTAAACCTAAGACCCCCCTGTTGGTGCCTAAACCTAAGACCCCCCTGTTGGTGCCTAAACCTAAGACCCCCCTGTTGGTGCCTAAACCTAAGACACCCCTGTTAGTGCCTAAACCTAAGACCCCCCTGTTGGTGCCTAAACCTAAGACCCCCCTTTATTATGTGGATAATAATGTTTTACTAATTATGGATGCAAAAAATATTTTGCAATTTACGTAACGTACTGATCGCTTTATTTTGTGAATAATAATGTTTATTATGTGGATAATAATGTTTTACAAATTGTGACTCCAAAAAATATATTCCAATTTACATTACGTACTGATCGCTTTATTTTGTGAATAATGTTTTAAAAACAGTAAGGGATAAAACTTTAAATAAAACAATATATTGCAATTTACATTACGTACTGATCGCTTTATTTTGTTAATAATGTTTTAAAAACAGTAAGGGATAAAACTTTAAATAATGTTTAAATTATTTAAATAAGATAAATATATTTAGTATTTTCATAAACGTTATTCGGCACGGGTGCATTTTATAAACGTAAATCAACACAAGCTCAGTTATAAATCATTAAACAGCTCCGGGCGCCGTTTGTAAACTTTATTTAGCTCCGGGCGCCGTTTGTAAACTTTATTTGGCTCCGGCGCCCTTTTTTCCTGCTCGGCGCCCATTAAACGCTATTTATTATGGGAGTGAATGGCGGCGCCCTTTTTGTCCACTAGCTGCCTGCGCCCTTTTTTCCCAGCTCCGCCAAAGGTGAGATTTAACCTTCCTTTTGGAATTTAGGTGGGAAAATCCAAATGGGCACAGTGACTGCAAAATCAAGCCTGACAAATGTTCTAACCTTATCCTTCCCTAATGAAAAAAGTTTCCTCCTGACTTCCAGACCAACTAAACCCAAAACTGAACAAGGCTAATTCTGTGAGCATACATGTTAATTGAACTTTTAAATAAAAAAAAAATCCTTTATGTAGCTGTTTTTTTTGTGGCTTTGAAGCTATTGATCCAGATTTACCTCAGGAGAAGGAAGCCTCTGAATTCTACAGAGGCTCCCCCTGTCTCTCTCCGTCGCTCCGTTCCAGTGCTGGGACTTCTGAAGGGTTACAGAGTTTGCCTGCACTGCATATGCACCGATGGATCGTGGCTGTGCAGTAACATGGAGCCGCTGCTTGGGCTTGGCAGAAAGAGCCAAGCCTACTCAGCTCCGTACTAGTGCACAGGCGCGAGCCATCTGCACCTGCGCTGTGCGGGTTAGCTCCACTGACAAGCCCTTGTCAACGGTTTGCAGGGGTCCCAGGGCTAGAACAGTGAGCAAATGGGCGACTGGGGAAACATCAGGTGGATCCAAAGGCTTCCCTCTCTTTTGGTCCCTTTAAAGAGTAACTGTCGGATATAAAATAAAAAATCAATTCTTTATTTTTATCTGGTAAATAAGTAATAAGCATGCTAACCAGGCAGACTTAACTAATGCAGCCTGATTGGCTGAATCCTCTTTCCCTCCGGTTTTTCCCTCTCACATCTATGTTCCTCTCTGATTGGCCAATATTTTTCAATGCACTTTCTACTGCAGAGCTGGGTGGGAGTGTCCGAAGACTGGGAGGGGGGCGGCCAATGATAAACAGAAGTAAGGGATGAAATTATGTTAGGATTGGCTTCAAGATAGACACAGACAAAATGGAAAATCCTACGAAGGATTTTCTCTATTTTTACTATAGAAAAAATTGCTAAAATCAAAATGTGGACAGTGCAATACATATGTTATGTAAGTAGAGCAAGTATTTATCTACTTATGTATATGGTTTTTTCCTGAGATAGTATGGCTGACAGTTCCACTTTAAGACCTCTCCTGCCTATAATTTCCTGTTTAGCAAAGTTTAGTTCTTACAATTGCTCACACTTACTTCCTGTGAATGACAAAGTCCCACCTCCTCAGATAGACACATGGTTTGTACCATAATGTAAGGACTCTGGAAATGTAATACAGCGTCTATTAATTTAACCTTTGTGCGTGTCTCATGACTGATCTGCCCAACAGCTGAATCCAGAGAGCAGAGAAGAGTAAGTTTACTACAGTTCCGGTAGCTAATGTTTTTTTACATGGTTTATTGTCACATATCAACCTGATTGCCATCGGAATTTGCTTTGCGGGGTGTTTTGTTTAGTTGAACTTTAACTTTATGGAGCTTTAAAAAAAAGATTATTTCTGAAACTAATTTCAAAGCTAAAAGACATCATTTATAAATATCAGATGCTCATTACTGAATCTGACATATATGTTGCCTTTTGCACCTTTTAAAAGCACTCTGTGTTCTCCTGTTAGTTTTCTGGACACAATACATGTCATTGTTTATCTCCACAATTGAAACAGTTAATATCTTATCACCGGAAGGAATGTAATTGATATAGAGCTTTGTTCCTGGTTTCTTGCTGTTTTCCAAGTCCCTGTCTGATCTGAACCTCTGCTATGCTGTGTTTTGTCAAATACTGAGTGTTGCTGTTTTAGTAGCAAGAATTCTACAGAAATGTTTGCCTTGAGGCTTTGAGTCTTCCAGACTTTGTTTATGGCACATGGAGATGTGCAGATAGGGTTCATGAGCACTTGTTGAATGAATGTGATACAGACAGCAGGAAAAGTAGGCAAGAGGTCATGAGGGGAGATACAAAGGGAGGCAGTGTTTTCTCTTATTAGTAATACACCTGCTACTTATGGTTTATAGTAAATGGTCATTAAATAAAATGTTATAGTTATAGCAACCAGTTATCTGTATTGCTGACAAAACAATTTGCTCTCAATAACGTGGTCCTAAAAATGAAGGCATTTAAGTACAGTAAAACCTTGGGTTGAGAGTAACTTGGTTTAAGAGTGCTTTGCTAAGCAAAAATTATACAAGCAACGTCTTGATATACAAGGAAAAAAAAAGTATACATGCGCCACACCATCACAGCTGAGCCGATAGTTCTTCTTCCTTTGGCAATGTAGGATTGTACTTTATTGGGCTTAATCTGGGTGTAGAGACTGTGCAAAGTCACATTTCCATGTAATCCTCAAAAGTAGGCAAAAGTAACTGTCAATGGTGGATGAGTTCCTTGTTAAAGCCACACAATAAAAAGGTTGGGGCGAGCCAACAGAAGGCAATGTTTCTGTTAGTTGTAAGAAAGTCTTGATAATATTTTTTGTTTTATACTTTTTTACTATAACTTTTTTTTAAAAAATGTATGGGGAAATTCGCTTTGATATAAGAGTGCTTTGGATTACAAGCATGTTTCCGGAACAAATTATGCTGTATTCTTTTTAAATATTATGCTTAGTATGAAACATATGGTACACATTTTTAAACATATATACTGTATACTATGTCTTATATTTTTATTAGTACTATAAGACACACTGCCTGCTGACGAGAATGGCGGTCTTTAAAAGTCAAAAGTCACCACTTGCTTTATTGGTATAGTAAACAAGTTTCTAAACATTGTGGTACTCAAGTCCCAAGACCTGTATACTTGATACAGTACAGTTACGTTGGGGATAAATGCATAAAGGGAGTGTTATCTGAAAAGTAATGTGGGCAGTTAGTTACCTGGGGCTTCTTCCAACCCCCTGAAGTCCTCCTGGTCCCTCACCTTCATTGTGTGCTGCTCCGTTCCTTAGCTGTCCACCTCCGAAAGCTGGACAACTTGGCAAGTCATCAGCCACTGTGTGTGCGCAGCACCAGCTGGTCACATCCTCTATTGCATGTATATGTGCAGGAGCAATATTTACTTATTGTGCAAGCTCACAATGCTCCCAGCCACCGGAGTGAGATGGAAGAGAGGGCAGTGCGTACAATGTTTGGAGGAGGACAGTGGAGGAATGGAGCAGCACAAAATGGCTGGTAGGGACCAGGAGGACATCAGGGGGCGGGAAGAAGCCACAGGTAAGTAACTGGCTACATTACTTTTCACTTCAAATATACTTTAAGCCCTGCTGAATATTATTATAATTGTGTAACGATCGGTGGGCGCAGAGAGTATCTGATTACCGGTGATCTGCAGTATCACCGGAAATACAGACATATACCAGATTATAAGTGAACTGCAGTCTCACCGATAATCCGATATACAAACTAACCTCTGATCACCCGAGTAGAGTGTAGTGTTTGGTGTAACTGTAACACTAAGAGGACAAGGCCTCAATGCAGTAAGGAGTACTGCACAGATTCCTTCCGCAGACCTGAGCTCTCCAAGACGGGAGGGGTCAGACTGACAGTAGGAAGGGATATCTGAAAGTGACCCTCAGGAGGAAGGATCGCTAACAGAGCGAGGAACCGCCTCTAACGGTAAGGTCGGTTCTCGAGGTCGGACAAGCCAGGTCGTACACACACGGACAGATAAAGTACAGGATCAGGAGGCAAAGGCAGAGTCAAAGTACAGGCAGGGTTCAGCAACGGGGTATCAGAAATATCGGGGTACAAAATCAGGAGGCAGAAGCAGAGTCAAGGAACGAGCCGGGGTTCGGCAACAGAGTATCAGAAATATCGAGGTGCAAGATCAGAGTTCAGGAGGATAGTCAAGGCAGGCAAACGTCATAACAGATAATCACAATCAAACTAGTACTTTAGCTATCAACAGAATCTAGCTTAGTGTAGGATTACAGCTCCAGCTGGTCCCGGCACACTAACGGATCTAACTACGGATCTGGGTGCTCCCACATATGTGAACGCAACGCCAGACAAGGAGCAAGTGAACAACCAGCAGTATATATACTCTAGGACCTTTCCAGGACCTCCCTAATTGCTGGTCCAATGGGAGCAGTGGAATTTGTCAGCTGACCCAGCTGGTCAGCCGACACCCTTCTAACTGCTATTTAAACTCTGCCTCTGTGCTCGCGCGCGTGTAAGTCTGAATCTTGGTGGACTATCAGTCCCAGCCACACCAGTACTGTTTTGCAATGTATCTAATGCGGGGGTCGCCTCTGATGTGGATTCTGCTGTTACCAATGCGGATTCCGCCGCACTGCCCATGCGGCATGCGGCGTTTTTTCCGCGTTGTGACGCCATGCTGGACGCGGAAACAGCCGCCTCACCTCGAGAGACGGCGGCTTTTCCGCGTTTCCTCACAGTACCCCCCTCCCGAGGAGTGGACTCCGGACAACTCCCACCAGGCTTCTCGGGATGTACAGCATGAAATTCCTTCACTAACTCGTCCGCATGCATGCGGTTCCTAGGTACCCATTGCCTCTCCTCAATCCCGTACCCCTTCCAATGTACGAGGTACTGTACCGAGTTCTGTACAGTACGTGAATCTATGATCTTCTCCACTTCGTACTCGGGTTGGGCATCCACCAACACGGGAGGAGGAGGAGTAGGACCCACCTGGACTGCTGGTTTAAGAAGGGACACGTGGAAGGACCTCACCCCCTGCATGCTGGTGGGAAGGTCAATGGAATAAGTAACATTATTAATCTTCTTGGTCACGGAAAATGGGCCCACAAACCTGGGACCCAGTTTGGCAGATGGCTGCTTCAGGGTCAAGTGACGTGTGGACACCCAGACTAGATCCCCTGGCCGAAACTTCCATTCCACGGACCGTCTCTTATCTGCTTGACCCTTCTGACTCTGGAACGCCTTCTGTAAATTCCCCTTAACAACTCCCCAATTGTCCCTGAGTGATCTCTGCCAATCTTCCAGTGCTGGAAATGGAGACGAGACAACTGGAAAAGGGGAAAATTTGGGTGACCTCCCTGTTACAATCTGAAATGGGGAAAACCCAGACGAGGAATTCTTTAAATTATTTTGAGCGAATTCCGCAAAGGGCAAAAATTTCACCCAGTCACTCTGCGCCTCAGCAACGTAGCATCTCAGAAATTGCTCCAGGGATTGGTTAATGCGTTCTGTCTGCCCATTGGTCTGTGGGTGGTAGCCTGACGAGAAAGACAATTTCATGCCCATTTGGTGGCAAAATGCCCTCCAGAATCCAGACACAAACTGGACTCCCCTATCAGACACGATGTCTTCCGGAATGCCATGCAGCCGGAAGATGTGAATGATAAACAATTCAGCCAGTTCTTGAGCCGAGGGGAGTCCTTTCAGGGGCACAAAATGGGCCATTTTGCTAAACCGATCGACTACCACCCAAATGACCGACATGCCTTCAGACCTGGGCAATTCCCCCACAAAATCCATGGACAAGTGGGTCCATGGCTCACTCGGGGTGGGCAAAGGCTGCAACCTTCCTACAGGTGCCAGCCGGGAGGGCTTACTCTGGGCGCACACCGCACACTCCCTAACATACTCCTTGCAATCTGTTGCCAAGGAAGGCCACCAAGCACACCTGGCAATCAGATCCTGCGTTCTGGCAGCTCCAGGATGACCAGCATTCTTATGGGCGTGAAAGAGTTGCAGAACCTGTAACCGGAATGGTAATGGTATGAACAAGACCCCTTCGGGTTTCCCTTCAGGAACCTCCTGCTGAAAGGGACCCAAGATCTCTGTCCACTCTTCCCAAGACTCCGTGGCGGCTAACACCAGTTTCTGCGGAATGATGAATTCAGGAGTGGGAGGCTGTGCTGTCTCAGGTTCGAAACACCTGGAGAGGGCATCTGCCTTGATGTTTTTGCTACCTGGAGTGTATGTGATTATAAACCTGAATCTCGTAAAAAACAAGGACCACCGGGCCTGACGGGGACTAAGCCTCTTAGCCCCCTCGATGTACTCCAAGTTCTTGTGGTCGGTGTAAACAGTGATCGTGTGCTCTGCCCCCTCCAACCAGTGGCGCCACTCCTCAAATGCCAATTTAATGGCCAGGAGCTCTCTGTTGCCTATATCGTAGTTTCTCTCCGCCGGAGAGAACCTACGGGAAAAGTACGCACAGGGGTGTAGTCTTCCCTGTAACCCTGATCGCTGAGACAGCACAGCCCCTACCCCGACCTCCGAGGCATCGACCTCAACAATGAACGGATAAGCGGTGTCGACATGTCTGAGGATTGGTGCGGAACAAAACAATTTTTTCAGACTAGAAAATGCATTCTGAGCCTCCGGAGACCAGTGGGTAGTATCTGCCCCCTTTTTTGTGAGACTGGTAAGGGGTGCAATGATCGTGGAGTACCCTTTTATAAACCTCCTATAATAATTTGCAAAACCCAGGAATCTCTGGAGGGCTTTCAGGCCCACAGGTTGCGGCCATTCTAGGACAGCTGTGACTTTAGCAGGGTCCATTGACAGACCTGAGGTAGAAATCACATACCCCAGAAACGTGACGGATGTCACCTCAAAAATACACTTTTCTAACTTGGCGTAGAGTCTATTCTGTCTTAATTTGTTTAGGACAAATTTCACATGGACCCTGTGTTCGGGGAGGTTATTGGAATAAATTAATATATCATCGAGGTATACCAGTACGAATTTACCCAATACCTCCCGGAATACCTCATTGATTAGTTCCTGGAAGACGGCGGGCGCATTGCACAACCCGAAGGGCATCACTAAGTATTCGTAATGCCCGTCGGGTGTGTTAAAGGCCGTCTTCCATTCATCGCCCCTTCTAATGCGGATTAGGTTGTATGCCCCCCTCAGATCTAACTTAGAAAAGATCTTTGCAGTAGTGACCTGCGTGAATAAGTCGTCTATCAATGGTAACGGATAGCGATTCTTCACCGTGATTTTATTGAGACCTCGGTAGTCGATACAAGGTCGAAGACCCCCGTCTTTTTTCTTAACGAAAAAGAAACCGGCCCCAGCAGGTGACCGAGAGGGCCGAATAAACCCCTTGGCCAGGTTGTCACGAATGTACTCCTGCATGGCCAACTTCTCGGGACCGGACAAGTTATACAGGTGACCCCTAGGGGGCATACAACCAGCACGGAGATCAATGGGGCAATCGAACGGGCGATGAGGAGGTAATTGATCAGCAGACTTGGGACAAAAGACATCAGAAAAATCGGAATACACCTCGGGAACACCCTCCACGTACACCTTGGTCTGACCCAATGTCACCTTTCCTAGACACTGTTGGTGACAACGATCAGACCATCTGGTTACCTGACCCGTGGCCCAGTCGATTTGTGGAGAGTGGGCCTGTAACCAAGGCATGCCTAAGATAATAGTGGAGGTTGACATGTTCAAAACGAAAAACTGTAGCTGTTCCCCATGCAATACCCCTATCGTGACCCTCACCTGCGGAGTCTGAGACAGGGGACGATCCCGTTGCAGCGGGGAATCGTCTACTGCTGTAACCTGAATGGGGGGACTTACTGGAGTGAGAGGAATACCCAACTCCCGAGCAAATTCAAGGTTCATAAAATTGGCCGCTGAGCCAGAGTCAATAAAAGCTTCAGTGTCCACAGACTTATCATCCCACGTAATAGTACAGGGGAGAAGTAACTTCTTCTCTTTTTGGGGTGAGAATGAAGTGCCTAGGGTGTCACCCCCCACTACTCCTAGGCAGACCCGTTTCCCGACTTGTTAGGGCAGTTTCGCACCCTGTGCCCTGCTTCTGCACAATACAGGCACAGTTGTTCTGTTATTCTCCGCCTACGTTCCACCTGGGTCAATCTTGATCGACCAATTTGCATGGGTTCGGGTGGTGGTGAGGCTGGAGAGGGTGACACCGGTGGAGATGCCGTTACTGCGGGCGTACCAGAAGGTGCCACATACGAAGTCACCCTGACCCGGTGACTGCCCCTAGTCTGCCTCTGATGGCGTAGTCGACGATCGACTCTGATGGCCGATGATATGGCCTCATCGACTGTTGCGGGCTCGGGTAAGGTTAGCATCAAATCAGAGACCTCCTCCGACAACCCAGATAGAAAATAATCCATCAGAGCAAAATTGTCGAATCTGGCGGTAACAGACCACCTACGAAATTCTGCTGCGTAATCCTCGACCGACCCTCTGCCTTGCCGCAAAAGTTTGAGCTTCCGCTCTGAAGTTGCCGCAAGGTCAGGGTCGTCGTATATTACGGCCATAGCCTTAAAAAATTCCTCGACTGAGGTCAGAGCTAAATTAGTGGGGGACAGGTTGTATGCCCAGGACTGGGAATCACCAGTTAACAGTGTTTTAATGAAAATGACCCGTTGGGTCTCAGTCCCCGAGGATCGGGGTCTTAACTCAAAGTATGACAACATTCTACTCTTGAAATTCCGGAAGTCAGACTTGTGGCCGGAAAATTTATCAGGTACAGGCATACGTATGTCATCACTAGGAGGGGATCGCACTGAATCAACTGACGTCTGGAGGGTTTGCACAGAGCCTGAAAGGGCATCAATCAAAGCTCTGTGCTGGCCCAGTGCTTGATGGAGGTTATCCACCGAAGTGGCAAGCATACCCAGACGACCAGTGTTTGCGTCCATTTTGATTTTTGGTCTGGCGTTCTGTAGCGATCGGTGGGCGCAGAGAGTATCTGATTACCGGTGATCTGCAGTATCACCGGAAATACAGACATATACCAGATTATAAGTGAACTGCAGTCTCACCGATAATCCGATATACAAACTAACCTCTGATCACCCGAGTAGAGTGTAGTGTTTGGTGTAACTGTAACACTAAGAGGACAAGGCCTCAATGCAGTAAGGAGTACTGCACAGATTCCTTCCGCAGACCTGAGCTCTCCAAGACGGGAGGAGTCAGACTGACAGTAGGAAGGGATATCTGAAAGTGACCCTCAGGAGGAAGGATCGCTAACAGAGCGAGGAACCGCCTCTAACGGTAAGGTCGGTTCTCGAGGTCGGACAAGCCAGGTCGTACACACACGGACAGATAAAGTACAGGATCAGGAGGCAAAGGCAGAGTCAAAGTACAGGCAGGGTTCAGCAACGGGGTATCAGAAATATCGGGGTACAAAATCAGGAGGCAGAAGCAGAGTCAAGGAACGAGCCGGGGTTCGGCAACAGAGTATCAGAAATATCGAGGTGCAAGATCAGAGTTCAGGAGGATAGTCAAGGCAGGCAAACGTCATAACAGATAATCACAATCAAACTAGTACTTTAGCTATCAACAGAATCTAGCTTAGTGTAGGATTACAGCTCCAGCTGGTCCCGGCACACTAACGGATCTAACTACGGATCTGGGTGCTCCCACATATGTGAACGCAACGCCAGACAAGGAGCAAGTGAACAACCAGCAGTATATATACTCTAGGACCTTTCCAGGACCTCCCTAATTGCTGGTCCAATGGGAGCAGTGGAATTTGTCAGCTGACCCAGCTGGTCAGCCGACACCCTTCTAACTGCTATTTAAACTCTGCCTCTGTGCTCGCGCGCGTGTAAGTCTGAATCTTGGTGGACTATCAGTCCCAGCCACACCAGTACTGTTTTGCAATGTATCTAATGCGGGGGTCGCCTCTGATGTGGATTCCGCCGTTACCAATGCGGATTCCGCCGCACTGCCCATGCGGCATGCGGCGTTTTTTCCGCGTTGTGACGCCATGCTGGACGCGGAAACAGCCGCCTCACCTCGAGAGACGGCGGCTTTTCCGCGTTTCCTCACAAATTGTTATTTAGCATTTATATAGTGCCAACATCATCTGCAGCACTCAAGTCTACATAGTATATTTAGTCTTATCACCTCCTGTCCCTCAGAGGAGCTCACAATCTAATCCCTACTATAGTCATGACTATATTATGTTACTATATTGTTGTCAATTGCCAATTCCACAAGCAAGTTGACCTCCAAATAAAATTAATTACAAATTTTAAAAATCACCATGCACGTGTAGTCTACACCGTAAATGACGTGTTGTTTGTATTCCTGGTGAGAACAGACTTTGTGGTTTGCGAAAATCTGGATGCCGTGTGATGTTCTAGCCACAACACAACTTATAATAGCTACATCATTGTGTAAGTAGGAATGAACCTTTATGACTGGCATACAAATAGAGTTGGGCCGAACGGTTCGCCGGCGAACGGGGTTCGCGCGAACTTAGGTGGTTCGCGTGCGGGTACCGCACGCGAACCTTTTGCGGAAGAAGTTCGGTTCGCCCCATAATGCACCTGAGGGTCAACTTTGACCCTCTACATCACAGTCAGCAGGCCCAGTGTAGCCAATTAGGCTACACTAGCCCCTGGAGCCCCACCCCCCCTTATATAAGGCAGGCAGCGGCGGCCATTACGGCCACTCGTGTGCCTGCATTAGTCAGAGTAGGGCGAGCTGCTGCAGACTGTCTCTCAGGGAAAGATTAGTTAGGCTTAACTTCTTCCTGGCTGCATACCTGTTCTGTTCAGTGAGCCCTCAGCCCACTGCATACCTGTACTGTGATCCTGCCACTGCATAGCTGTTCAGTGATCCTGCCACAGCATACCTGTTCTGTTCAGTGAGCCCTCAGCCCACTGCATACCTGTACTGTGATCCTGCCACTGCATACCTGTTCAGTGATCCTGCCACAGCATACCTGTTCTGTTCAGTGAGCCCTCAGCCCACTGCATACCTGTACTGTGATCCTGCCACTGCATAGCTGTTCAGTGATCCTGCCACAGCATACCTGTTCTGTTCAGTGAGCCCCCAGCCCA
The DNA here is from genome assembly GCF_040937935.1 of Hyperolius riggenbachi. Lineage (NCBI taxonomy): Eukaryota > Metazoa > Chordata > Amphibia > Anura > Hyperoliidae > Hyperolius > Hyperolius riggenbachi. The sequence goes on from NC_090648.1 coordinate 149,764,718, forward strand.
CTGCATACCTGTACTGTGATCCTGCCACTGCATACCTGTTCAGTGATCCTGCCACAGCATACCTGTTCTGTTCAGTGAGCCCTCAGCCCACTGCATACCTGTACTGTGATCCTGCCACTGCATACCTGTTCAGTGATCCTGCCACAGCATACCTGTTCTGTTCAGTGAGCCCTCAGCCCACTGCATACCTGTACTGTGATCCTGCCACTGCATAGCTGTTCAGTGATCCTGCCACAGCATACCTGTTCTGTTCAGTGAGCCCTCAGCCCACTGCATACCTGTACTGTGATCCTGCCACTGCATACCTGTTCAGTGATCCTGCCACAGCATACCTGTTCTGTTCAGTGAGCCCTCAGCCCACTGCATACCTGTACTGTGATACTGCCACTGCATACCTGTTCAGTGATCCTGCCACAGCATACCTGTTCTGTTCAGTGAGCCCTCAGCCCACTGCATACCTGTACTGTGATCCTGCCACTGCATACCTGTTCAGTGATCCTGCCACAGCATACCTGTTCTGTTCAGTGAGCCCCCAGCCCACTGCATACCTGTACTGTGATCCTGCCACTGCATACCTGTTCAGTGATCCTGCCACAGCATACCTGTTCTGTTCAGTGAGCCCTCAGCCCACTGCATACCTGTACTGTGATCCTGCCACTGCATAGCTGTTCAGTGATCCTGCCACAGCATACCTGTTCTGTTCAGTGAGCCCTCAGCCCACTGCATACCTGTACTGTGATCCTGCCACTGCATACCTGTTCAGTGATCCTGCCACTGTATACCTGTTCTGTGAACCCGCCACTGTATACCTGTTCTGTTCAGTGGACCCGCCACTGTATACCTGTTCTGTGAACCCGCCACTGTATACCTGTTCTGTTCAGTGGACCCGCCACTGTATACCTGTTCTGTGAACCCGCCACTGTATACCTGTTCTGTTCAGTGGACCCGCCACTGTATACCTGTTCTGTGAACCCGCCACTGTATACCTGTTCTGTTCAGTGGACCTGCCACTGTATACCTGTTTAGTGAACACGCCACTGCATACCTGTTGTGTTCAGTGAACCTGCCACTGCATACCTGTTCTGTGAACCCGCCACTGTATACCTGTTCTGTTCAGTGGACCCGCCACTGTATACCTGTTCTGTGAACCCGCCACTGTATACCTGTTCTGTTCAGTGGACCTGCCACTGTATACCTGTTTAGTGAACACGCCACTGCATACCTGTTGTGTTCAGTGAACCTGCCACTGCATACCTGTTCTGTGAACCCGCCACTGTATACCTGTTCTGTTCAGTGGACCCGCCACTGTATACCTGTTCTGTTCAGTGGACCTGCCACTGTATACCTGTTCTGTTCAGTGGACCTGCCACTGTATACCTGTTTAGTGAACACGCCACTGCATACCTGTTGTGTTCAGTGAACCCGCCACTGTATACCTGTACTGTTCAGTGAACCCACCGCATCAGTGCGCATACCTGTGCAGTTAAGTGAACCCACCTACCTACGTGAGTGCACGCAGTGTGATATACCACTCCGTGCATACCCGATATGGACAAAACAGGTAGAGGAAGAGGAAGAGGTAGTGGCAGAGGCAGAGGAAGGCCACCCGGCAGGTCTGCGCGAGGTCGTGTAAATGTAATTTCGTGTGGACCTGGCCCACAGTACAGTGCTCGGAAGAAGGCACGTCCCATCACCTCCCAAGATTGTCAGGACGTGGTTGAGTATTTAGCGACACAGAACACCTCATCTTGCTCAGCCACCAGCGCTACTACTAGCACCACTTCCGCTGCATTTGACACTTCGCAAGAATTATTTAGTGGTGGTGAAATCACTGATGCACAGCCATTGTTACAGCCAGATGAATTTTCACCAGCTCATATGTCTGCGTTACGCGACAACACTATGGATGTAACGTGTAAGGAGGATGAAGGACCTACACATTTGGATTTTTCTGAGGCAAGCGAAGCTGGGCAGGATGATTACGATGATGACGATGATAGGGATCCTCTGTATGTTCCCAATAGAGGAGATGAAGAGGGGGACAGTTCAGAGGGGGAGTCAGAGAGTAGTAGGAGGATAGAAGTTGCTGAAAGAAGCTGGGGCAGCTCTTCGTCAGAAACAGCTGGTGGCAGAGTCCGGCACCATGTATCGCCAGATTCGCCACCTATGTACAGCCAGCCAACTTGCCCTTCAGCATCAGCTGCTGAGGTGCCCACATCCCAGGGTGGCTCAGCGGTGTGGAAATTTTTTAATGTGTGTGCCTCAGATCGGACCAAAGCCATCTGTTCGCTCTGCCAACAAAAATTGAGCCGTGGAAAGGCCAACACTCACGTAGGGACAAGTGCCTTACGAAGGCACCTGCAGAAAAGGCACAAACAGCAATGGGATGGCCACCTGAGCAAAAGCAGCAGCAGCACACAAAAGCAAAGTCACCCTCCTTCTCCTCTTCCTCCTTCAGGTGCATCATCTGCTTATGCCGCTCTCTCCCTTGCACCTTCACAGGCACCCTCCTCCACTCCGCCTCTGCCCTTGAGCGGTTCCTGCTCCTCTGCCCACAGCAGCAGTCAGGTGTCCGTGAAGGAAATGTTTGAGCGGAAGAAGCCACTTTTGGCCAGTCACCCCCTTGCCCGGCGTCTGACAGCTGGCGTGGCGGAACTGTTAGCTCGCCAGCTGTTACCATACCGGCTGGTGGACTCTGAGGCCTTCCGTAAATTTGTGGCCATCGGAACACCGCAGTGGAAGATGCCAGGCCGCACTTATTTTTCCAGAAAGGCCATACCCCAACTGCACCGTGAAGTTGAGAGGCAAGTGGTGTCATCTCTTGCGAAGAGCGTTGGGTCAAGGGTACACCTGACCACGGATGCCTGGTCTGCCAAGCACGGGCAGGGCCGCTACATTACCTACACAGCCCATTGGGTGAACCTGGTGGTGAACGATGGCAAGCAGAAAGCGGCGGACCAAATTGTGACACCTCCACGGCTTGCAGGCAGGCCTCCTGCCACCTCCTCTCCTCCTGCTACATGCTCTTCGCTGTCCTCCTCCTCCTCCTTGGCTGAGTGGCAGTTCTCCTCTCCAGCTACACAGCCCCAGCTCCGCAGGGCCTATGCTGCATGCCAGGTACGACGGTGTCACGCCATCTTAGACATGGCTTGTCTCAAAGCGGAGAGTCACACTGGAGCAGCTCTCCTGGCTGCTCTTAAGAAACAGGTGGATGAGTGGCTGACCCCGCACCACCTGGAGATAGGCAACGTGGTGTGCGACAACGGCAGCAATCTGCTTGCCGCTTTGCATATGGGGAAGCTGACACACATACCCTGCATGGCACATGTCATGAATCTGGTGGTTCAAAGATTTGTGGCAAAGTACCCTGGCTTAGCGGATGTCCTGAAGCAGGCCAGGAAGTTCTGTGGGCATTTGAGGCGCTCTTACACAGCCATGGCACGATTTGCAGAAATTCAGCGTAAAAACAACATGCCGGTGAGACGCCTCATTTGCGATAGCCCCACTCGCTGGAACTCGACCCTCCTCATGTTCTCCCGCCTGCTAGAACAGAAGAAAGCCGTCACCCAGTACCTCTACAACTGGAGTAGAACGAAACAGTCTGGGAAGATGGGGATGTTCTGGCCCGACAACTGGACAATGATGAAAAATGCATGCAGGCTCATGCGGCCGTTTGAGGAGGTGACCAACCTGGTGAGCCGCAGTGAGGGCACCATCAGCGACTTAATTCCCTACGCGTACTTCTTGGAGCGTGCTGTGCGTAGAGTGGCGGATGAAGCTGCGAATGAGCGTGACCAGGAACCGTTACGGCAGGAACAGGCATGGGACCAATTTTCATCAGACCCAGCTGTTTCCTCAACACCTGCGGCAGCACAGAGGGGGGAGGAGGAGGAAGAAGAGAGGTCATGTGCAGAAGATGAGTCAGACTCAGAGGATGATGAGCAAGGTGTTTCTTTGGGGGAGGAGGAGGAGGAGGAGGGGACAGCGGCAGGAGAACAACCGCAGCAGGCGTCGCAGGGGGCTTGTGCTGCGCAACCTTCCCGTGGTATTGTTCGCGGCTGGGGGGAGGAGGTTGACTTACCTGACGTCACTGAGGAAGAGCAAGAGGAGATGGAGGGTACTGGATCCGACTTTGTGCAGATGTCGTCTTTTATGCTGTCCTGCCTGTTGAGGGACCCCCGTATAAAAAACCTCAAGGGGAATGAGCTGTACTGGGTGGCCACACTACTAGACCCTCGGTACAGGCACAAAGTGGCGGACCTGTTACCAACTCACCGGAAGGTGGAAAGGATGCAGCACATGCAGAACCAGCTGTCAACTATGCTTTACAATGCCTTTAAGGGTGATGTGACGGCACAACGCCAGCAAGGTACCACTGCCACTAATCCTCCTCCCGTGTCCACGCAGTCAAAGACAGGACGCTCCAGCGATCTCATGGTGATGTCGGACATGCGGACGTTCTTTAGTCCAACGCCTCGCCGTAGCCCTTCCGGATCCACCCTCCACCAACGCCTGGAACGGCAGGTAGCCGACTACCTGGCCTTAAGTGTGGATGTAGACACTGCTGTGAACAGCGATGAGGAACCCTTGAACTACTGGGTGCGCAGGCTTGACCTGTGGCCAGAGCTGTCCCAATTTGCCATCCAACTTCTCTCCTGCCCTGCCGCAAGCGTCCTCTCAGAAAGGACCTTCAGCGCAGCTGGAGGCATTGTCACAGAGAAGAGAAGTCGCCTAAGTCACAAAAGTGTTAAGTACCTCACCTTTATAAAAATGAATGAGGCATGGATCCCGGAGGGCTGCTGCCCGCCCCAAGACTAAGTCAGTCCCCGCACATACAGCATCTCTGCCTGCACGCCGTGTGACTGGCTGCCTGGCCTGCCCCAAGAAGACTAAGTCGCTCCCAGTCCCTCCACACAGCATGTCTGCCTGCAGGCCGCTTCACTACCTTCTCCGCCACCACCAACAGGGTCCGGGACTCCAGGCGGATTGCTGAATTTTTTAGGCCGCTGCTAGCAGCGGCCGCTGTAATAATTTTTCGGGTGCGTGTACATGACTGCCTAATTTTTCTGGCTGCACTGCGGGCAGCTGCAACAACAAAAGAAAAGGCATGAACATGCGCCCATTCCCCTTCGTGATCATTACCTTGCCGTGGTGAAGGGGCTTGCGTATCACAATGGAGCAATGACCGGCGCCTAGATGAGTGTCTCGGGGGGCACACCCACGATAATAAGGTCGTTGCCTCATTGTGGTCAGACCAAATTTGATCAGCTGGACAGTCACTGTTCTGTCATTCAGCTACATCAGCCAGGTGACTGACCATATGGGCTGTAAAGCCACCAAAACCTGCACTCTCGCCATGGTGCGCACCAGTCCAGCACGGCCGTCACTACACAAACAGCTGTTTGCGGTGCGTTACACGATGAGTTTGGTGCGTCAGTGTGAAGCAGTACCTTAATTACACTACCTGATTGATGTATACACATGCAAGATGTTTGAAAGCACTTTAGGCCTGTCATTTAACATTCAATGTGATTTCTGCCCTTAAAACGCTGCTTTGCGTCAAATCCAGATTTTTCCCGGGGACTTTTGGCATGTATCCCACTCCGCCATCCCCCCCTCCAGGTGTTAGACCCCTTGAAACATCTTTTCCATCACTTTTGTGGCCAGCATAATTAATTTTTTTTTTCAAAGTTCGCATCCCCATTGAAGTCTATTGCGGTTCGCGAACTTTAACGCGAACCGAACCTTTCGCGAAAGTTCGCGAACCCGGTTCGCGAACCGAAAATCGGAGGTTCGGCCCAACTCTACATACAAACACTGGATACCGTACATATTTACCATGCATTATACAGATGCATATTAGCAGCTGAACAAAATAAGTCTTAGGGCCCATTCACACTAGAGCGTTTTGAGTGCGATTTCCGCATCGCTGGAAAAACGCTAGCAGTTAGAAAACGCTTGTATAATGAAAGTGCATGGAATGGTTCTCATCTGAGCGTTTTGCGATTTGCTGAAACGCAAACGCTTTGCATGCAGCGTTTTCTGAGCGATTCTGGAGCGATTCTGCAGGCTTTAAATTGAACTAGAAATTACAAAACGCTAATCGCTGGAAAAACGCTTTCTATACAGTGAAAAATCGCTGGGAAATCGCTAGGAAAAAACACCAGAAAATTTGCGTTAGTGTTTAGCGATTTTAGGTGTGAATGGGCCCTTACACACATAGGGCCCAATCCAAATCACTTTTTCTCCTGAGTTTTCTTCTAGGAGGTAATCTTTCATCTTCTGTTTAAAATAATTTTTCAGCTCTCTGCAATTGAAAAAGTGCCAAATAGTACTGTCACAATTATTCTGAGCATTTTGTTGCTTACTGTTGGCTTAACCACTTAAGTCTATCTAGACGGATATATCCGTCCAGATAGACTGTGCAGCTGCCGCTGCCTGAGGCGCGCGCTCCCGCTGCCTGCCGTTACCCCCTTGATCAGTGAATGGGATTATAATTCCCATTCACCGATCTAAGTTCCCCGCAGAAAAAACGATGCTTTCTAATCAGAGAGCGCAGTATTTCTGCAGAAAAACAAAACAAAACAATTACAGCCTCCTTATAGTTCCTGGTAGCGTGATCGTATGCTCCAGGACATTTTTGACTGTGGCCATCTTGTGTCCAAATAGTAAACTACAACCACATACATTTTTTACATTACAATACATTATTTTACATTTAAAATTATCTGTTTCCCTCCTACACCAAAAATTACCCAAATACATTTTTTAATAAAAAAAATAAATTACACAAAAAAACAAACAACATAAATAGTTACCTAAGGGTCTGAACTATTTAAATATACATGTCAAGAGAGTATTTTATTATATTTTTAAAAATTATAAGCTTGTAAATAGTGATGGACGCAAATTGAAAAAATGCACCTTTATTTCTAAATAAATTATCGGCACCATAAATTGTGATAGGGACATAATTTAAACGGTGTAATAACCGGGACCAATGGGCAAATAAAATACATCAGTTTTAATTACGGTAACATGTATTAATTTTTTTTTTAACATAATCAAATTTTATTGAAGAGTAGAGCGTTTACATTACATGTCAAATATTAAGGGTTTGCTTATAGAACATCAAAAGCTTGATGCAGAATTATCTCACCAAAATGACATGTTATCACTTAAACATTTTCACAATTTATACTATTTGTAGGATCTTTTCCGTTATCATTCAGTAGAGGTATATCTTAATTTATGGTAGAAAACATGTTTTGTTTTGACCAAGAGGATCCCTGAGAACTACAACGGCTTACCCATAGGCAGCGTAACTAACAACAGTTCTAATAACTTATGGTTAGCTCCTTATGGAAATCATCAAGGTAAGAGATACTTGTAATATTTCTTCTTCAATAAAATAAGATAACAAAACCCGAACAACATAGTTACTATACCTAAGTCGACATCATCTGTCATTTAGCTTATATCTAGAAGTTGTTTAAAAGGAAATGGTAGAGTCAGGTCCTATCCGTCATTATGTCGCCATATTCTTGTGACTCTTTAAAGTCCAACCAAAGGGCCCAAGTTGCATAATGTTTGTCATATTGGTCTCTACTTGTCATTACTGTTTCCTCAATTTCTTGGGCCTCGTTCACCTTTTTGACCCATTCCTTGACAGAAGGGCTCTTTTCTGATTTCCATTTTAATGGGATGAGAGATTTAGCTGCGTTAAGGAGACGGGGTAGTAATGATCTTTTGTAGCCTCTATTCGAGTTTAGGTGCATAAGGTGCATTAGGTGCATAAGAGCATGCCAAGGATTCTCCTCTACCTTCTGGGTAGACACCCTCCTACTTATGTCTAAGATTGTCCTCCAATAGCTTCTTATCTTGGGACAAGACCAAAGTAAGTGTAATAGCGTTCCCCTCTCTCCACACCCTCTCCAGCATTTATCGTCTGTAGATTTATATATAAGGGCTAATCTATCTGGGGTTTTATACCACCTAGACAGAATTTTAAAGTTATTTTCCTGAATTCTGGTGCTTATGGATGATACGTGTGCGTTGCTAACTATAGTGGTTTTTTGGTGGTCCTCCAATAACTCCCCTATTTCTCTCTCCCACGCTCTTAGATATAATAAGGGTGCTGAGTCCTCTTCCTCCCTTATCAGTTTATACAGGGCAGATACTGCATGTTCTATTTTAGATTTTTTAATAAAGAGTGCCACCCATTTCCCTGCTTGTAGGTTATCATTACATTTGAGATTATTTGATTGACACCAGGTGTTAATTTGCCTCAGCCTCCAGAAGTCCATGAGGTAGCTACCATGTATTGTCCTAAGCTCCTGTATTGTTAAAAGCTTGCTCCCTTGCCATAGTTGACCTAGTACCACTAAACCTTCCCTTTTCCATAGCCCAAAGAAGCCCTTTTCTAAACCGGTGGGAACAAGGGGTAACCTTCTAGCGGGGACATGAGGGATATTGGTGTAAACCATTTTGTTTTCTTATTTGTTATATCTATCATTTTCAATGAATGTGTAACCCATATAGGGCAAAGATCGGATAAGCCTCTTTTATTACTTGGTACCCATTGGGCTTTAGCTAAGTCTCTACCTGCTAAAGTTTTCTCTAGGAGTATCCAGCTTTTTGTTTTGAGTTCGTAAGTCCAGTCTAACAACCTGTTAAAAGCTATCGCTTTGTAATAGGTCTTTGGGTCTGGGAGACCAAGGCCTCCTGAGCTTTTGTTCCTAATTAGGATTGAGTATGCCAGTCTAGGTGGGCGTTTCCTCCAGACGTACTGTATAAACAGAGTCTTTAATTTATTAAAAAAACATTTTGGTAATGGTATAGGAATAGTGTTTAGAAGAAAGAGAATCCTTGGCATCACGTTCATTTTTAAAATGCTTACGCGCCCAAACCATGTGAATTGATCTCTATCCCATCTTTGTAAATCTTTCCCTAGAGTTTCCAGCATAGGTTGGAAGTTGAGGCTATACAGGTCTTTCAAATCCTTAGGTAACATAATTCCCAAGTATTTTAATGCTTGTTCTCTGTATGGGAAAGGGAAATTATGTTGTATTTGTAGGAGTTTTTCCTTTGGAATATTGATTGATATGAACTCGGATTTGGAAGGGTTTATTTTAAAGTTCGATAGGGAGCCATAGATCTGAAATTCTCTAAGTAGATTTGGTAGGGAAATATGGGGTTCTGAGATATACAGAAGAACGTCATCTGCAAATGCCGATAATTTGTATTCCCTTTCACCAACCCATGCCCCTTTTATGTCTTGGTTGCTTCGAATACTCCGTAGCAGTGGTTCAAGTGTCAAAATAAACAAGAGGGGTGAAAGTGGGCAACCCTGCCTGGTGCCATTTCCAATTGTAAAGGAGTTGGAAAGAATACCATTCACCCTGACCCTGGCCTTGGGGGAGGAGTAGAGAGACATGATCCATTTTACCATATTGTTTTGGAGACCAATGTGGTGTATGACCCCTTTGAGTAGAGACCAGTTCACCCTATCAAATGCTTTTTCAGCATCTGTGGATAGTAGCATCAAGGGTGAACTGGTCTTATGGGCCCAGTGTATAAGATTTAGGGCCTTACTCGTGTTGTCTCTTGCCTCTCTACCCCTCACAAAGCCTGCTTGGTCAACATCTACTAGATTTGGGATATGATCTCTTAATCTGTTAGCAATAACTTTAGAGAAGATTTTTACGTCAAGGTTTATGAGAGATATAGGGCGGTAACTTTGGCACCAGGCAGGGTCTTTTCCTTCCTTCGGTAGGACTGAAATATGTGCCTCTAAGCTTTGAGTAGGAAAAGTTTCATCTTCCGCTAAGTTGTTTAGGAACTTTGTAAGGGGACCAAGCAAGAGATGTGAGAACATTTTGTAGTATTTTTTCGTTAGCCCATCTGGGCCAGGGCTTTTGCCATTTGGCAATGCGTTTAGGACTTCGCCAACTTCTTCTGTAGTGATAGATTGGTCTAACATAGTACAGATTTCTTCTGATAAGTGGGGCATGTGTACTCTATTCAAGTATTGTTTTATTTTAGCTTGAAGAGAATCTGTGTCAGACTGAGATGGTTGATCTTTAATATTATATAACTTGGCATAGTACATTCGGAAGATTTCTGCTATCTTTTGGGATTGCATTTCTAATTGTCCATTTACATCTCTTACTTGATGCACAAAAGTTTTCTCCCTTTTTTTTGCTATTGCCCTCGCCAGTTGTTTCCCACTTTTATTCCCATATTCAAATGCCTTAGCGATCCAAAGTCTCTGTTGTCTTTTGACCTTATTTTCCATTGCTTTTAAGAGTTTTATTTTGGCCTCTGTTATTAGTTTGGCTTTCTCTTCTGAGCTCTGTTTTTTGTGTTCTAGCTCCACTGTTTCTAAATTATCCAGTAGGCGTTGAATCCACGCCATTTCTTCCCTCTTTTTCCGAGATCCTATTGCTATCAACTCCCCTCTGATGACTGATTTATGGCTTTCCCATATGATGCCATCTTGCATTCCCTCTGTACAGTTTTCCCTAAAGAAATGTTTTAATGTATTAGTTATTTTTTGGGAAACTTCTTTGTCCTCAAGTAAAGCTTCATTTAGTCTCCAGTGCCACTGAGAGCTCGGGACATTTCCTAGATCTATTGATATCCACACTGCAGAGTGGTCGGATATGGTTATAGGCTCAATTTTTGCTGACTTAAGGGAGCTTAGATAATATTGATCAATATATATCCTGTCTATTCTGGTATAAAGTTTGTGAACTTGTGAATAATATGAATAATTTCTTTCCAGTGGGTGGAGATATCTCCAACTATCTATAAGATGAGCAGACCGGAGTAGTTGTATATATCTAGTGATCAGTGACCTTTGTGTTGTCGTTTTTCCTGAGGAAGTGTCTATTGCTGGGTTGCTCACTAAGTTGTGGTCTCCCCCTATAACCAAGCAGCCCTCCCTGAAAGCGGACAGTTTGTTAATCACTTTTGAAAGGAAGGCTGCTTGCCTGACATTGGGAGCGTAAATATTAACAAAGGTGTATTTTTTCCCAGCATGTTCCCCTTTGAGCATCACATATCTCCCCATGTCATCAATAAGGGTATCTATGATTTTAATGGGACAGTCTTTGCTTAGTGCAATGGCAACTCCTTTCGCTCTCCTGATTGGGGAGTGCCCTAGAAACCATCTATCAAATTGAGTCAGTGGGAGTCGTGGGGTATAGTCTTTTTTAAAATAAGTTTCCTGCAGCATCACTACTTGGGGGCGTATACGTTTTAGTTCTAGCCATAATTTACTTCTCTTTGAAGGTGACCCTAAACCTCTGACGTTATAGGACAGTATTTTTAGTTTACCTTTTAACATTTAGAACAGATGAAAAGATGTCAAGTATCTGATATCGACTAATGTACATAACTAATAAAACATTGGAACAAATAACAACCCTATGGCAACCGGTGAGCTTATAGCTCAAAATTTCCCTCTTGATTAGGGAAACCCTATTGGGGTTTTTGTGCCGCATGGCAGACAGCCGGCTCACAACCTTGGGAGCATTTTAACACACGCAATTGTAGTGTCCTAGGGAGAATCACAGTTAGTCATTGACATTAATAAAAACGATCAGAGTTACCCTCCTTATGAGGAGTGAGACTGTGTTTCTTTTCTGTATCACTAAAGCGTAATCCCTGGGTCTAACAGAGGTGCCTGATTATAGGTAAGACAGGTCACGTCTCTGTCAGTTACCCCGGGTGTTTTCAGAGATGGATGTGCACCTTAGCGCGGAGTCTGTGCTGGGGTGCCTTTTCTCTTCTGGGACGATGGTGTCTGCCATTTCTCTCTTTGGGGTAGCGGAGAGAGCTTTGTGATATCACGCCAGTCCTCAAAGTCTGTTTCTGGCAGACCCAGTTTTTGAATAAATTCGTCTAAATCTTGTTTAGTGCGTAAAGTTGCTGATTTCTCTCCAACTCGCGCTATTAAAGCAAAGGGGTGACCCCACTTATACGAGCCTCCAGCCTTCTTGATCTCTTCCAGTAGTGGTTTAACAGCTTTTCTTTGGAGCAGTGTACGTTTCGAGAGGTCGGGGAAGAGAGTAATCTTTGCCCCGTCAAAGTCCAGCTCATCTCTGTCCCTCATTTTCTTGAATATGTTTTCAACATCCATGAAGCGCAGGAGCTTGCATATGATGTCTCTCGGCTTCTGAGGGTCTATGTTCTTAGGGAGAAGTGCTCTGTGTACTCTTTCTATTTCTATAGGAGTCTGTGCAGGTTGTTCTAGGATGATGTTAAATATGTCTGTCACTGTCGGTCGTAGTTCTTCTTGTCCTGATGCTTCTGGCAGGCCCCTGATTCTTATATTTTTCCTGCGAGCTCTGTTTTCATAATCGTCTAGTTGTGTTTTCAGTGTTTCTAGGTCTAGGTCTTGTGCCTTAGTACGATCGCGTATCGCCGCCATTGCTGTTAGGGAGGTGTCTTCCCTTTCCTCCATGGCGGCTACTCTCTGACCTATGCCGACCATGTCCTTATGCAGGTCATCGAACTCACGGCGGAAAGATTTCTCGAGCCGTGCTGCGAAAGAATCAAGGTCTTTCAGAGTGGGGAGGCCTAGGATGTATTCCCTTAGCTCTACATCCATATAGGGGCCTTTAGTGTGGTGCGGAGAAGCTGACTGGCGTATTGCTTGCTTGCTGCCATATGCACGTTCACCCACCTCTGAATGGAGATCTGAGCCTTCTCCTTCCGAGTCCGTTTGGTAAAGTTGCTTTTTACTGCTCTGGCCTCTTGTGCGTATTTGAGATAGCCGGGGTCCTTCCATCTCCGGGGAGTCTTCTTCCCGTCCTGAATGCTGAGCGTCTCTGCCCTGCGCCATCTTGGACAGCATGGCGCGTTCTGGCCTGCCGTCCTGGAAGTATCGGCGGATGTGGTGAGTGTCTGGGGCCGCTTTATCTCCTCTTTTGCCTCCTCTTCCCTTCTTGGATGTCATGACCCTTTGTGGCAGGTTCTTAATCTCCCTTATTTTGCTTCTGAAGTTTTGCGATAGCGTGTTTCACGGAGGAGCTCTCTCAGCTGCGTCCTCTCTCCACCATGGCAAGCCACGCCCCCCCAACATGTATTAATTTTAAACTATAATGGCCATAAACTGAGAAATAATGATTTTTTTCCATTTCTTTCTTAATCTTCCTGTTAAAATGGATTTAGAAAAAAATAATTCTTAGCAAAATGTACCACCAAAAGAAAGCTTAATTAGTGGTGGAAAAAACTAGATATAGATCAATTAATTGTGATAAGTAGCGATAAAATTATTGGCGAATGAATGGGAGGTGAACTTTGCTCGGATGCATACGATTTTCGACACTGTAGGCTGAAGTGGTTAAAAGGCATTTCATTGATAAGATGTTAAATATCACCTAGGAGAAAATTTAGGAGAAAGAGTGAATTGGATCAGTCCCATAATGTTTAGGAGCACTCAACAGTCTTCTCAAAGCCTCTTCTCAAAAACCGAAAAACGATAGCATCTTTGTGCCACTGGTAGAGTCTCCTTGTCACTGGCTTATGAGCTGATGAGTCAGAAGACAAAATGCATCTGACAGAGCTTTGTGAGGCAGTGACACAAAGAGGCTACATGCTAGATTAAACTCAGCTGGGGAAGCTGATAAACACAGGTCTTAGGTGATAATCTAGCATATGTCCAACAACCACCTTGCATCGCCCAATCACCCATCATGCTCAATTTCTAGTAGCCAATGATGCCCAAGAGACCCCCATGCTCACTGTGCCCGTAGGAAGTCACTCCATGATGCATCTTGCATTATCCCTCCGCCCCTGTATAGTAACAGGTGCATTGCTAGCCTGCGTCTGTGCAGCATGGAGCTCCAAGCTATTGCCTGAGGGATCAATTTCCGGTCCCTGCCAGGCGACAATACTCGTATGTGTGCACGAAGCTTAAAGTGTACCCAAGGTGATCCTTGGGTTAAAAACCACATGCTTACCTAAGAAGAGGGAATCCTCTGGATCCTGGAGAGCCATCCTCTGGTCCCCTGTTTCCACTCCCTCACCCTTCAAAGAAATCCAACAAGGGCTAATCAGGCTGAAGATCGGGGTCGCGCACTTCTTCGGGAACAAGCAAAGTTGGTCTGCACCTGCACAAAGTGGTACTGCGCCTGCGCGCCTCTGGCTGTGTCTGCACAGCGAGTCATAGTTGCTTGTGCTACTGCGCAGGTGCAGCCGTGCTTGTGTGAGTGCAGCATGTCTGTAGTCATCCATGAAGAGGAGAGCAGTTTGAATCTTCCAGAAGGCCTCGGAGCATGGTGGCAGCAGCGAGGCGAACACAGGAATCCTCTACAGGATCAGCAGGCTTCTCTCCTCTTTAGTAAGTATGTGTTTTTTTTACCCAAGGTTCACCTCGGGTTTTCTTTAAAAGCCACGATTCATTAGAAGTTGTTGGCTTCAGAGCAGATAAACACAGGTTTACCTGGAGACTGCCACGCACATCAGTATTACTTGAGGTGACTTCTAATGCAGTGTTGATCTGGCCACTGTCACCACTAACTTAGGTACTGCTACGTCTGCTAACTCTGCTTGCCCAAGTCAGTTTGATAAAAGACAGCCTTTTTCTGATCAATATTTGATCAACAGAACAACTAAACATTGATCAAAGGGGCCTTGCTTTTCAAAAGATTTTCAGCAGATTTCATGTTTCGAATCTAATGCCTAATCTTCAGATATTTTAGTGTATGGTAAGCATTACACACCCACCACTTTACATTCATGGCCAAGGGCCCCCAAAGAGCTGTAGAGAAATGTGGAAGCATCTAATTTTTACTTCATTTATATGCTGTTTCTCACTGGAATTTGTATTTTTATTCTTCTATCTAGCCTTTAAAATGATTTTAAAGTGGCTTTGAACCCAGATATATTGTTCTAATAAAATTATTCTTCAGTCACAACTGTGTTAGCATATGTCATTATTACAGCTCACCACAAGGGGCATGGCCAAAGCAGTATATTGGATTTTTTAAAGGTAATATCCGAGATCACAAAAGTATTGTTGAAAAATGCATGAGTATCTGGTGCTTGTAGATTGAAAAAGAACTGCGGTCTGTTTTCCTTTTACTCTTGCCATTCGGGAGTAAATCGCTCCATTATCTGGCTGTGTCCCGGAAGTACTTTGGCCCCATGAAGTTCTTTTCCTTCTTTGTATTGTGCAGGCGCATTCTTCCCTCTAAATTAAGGCAGTGCCTGCGCACTGAAGCAGATTGAGGACATGGATGCATCGTATCTGCCCTCTCAGTGCGTCATTTCCCCCTTATTTCTGCTCTCCCTCCAGCCTCCTCCTTGTAGCATTCTCTGGCCACACTCTCCCATACGTTAGCGCCTGCGTTCCACATATACCAGATGAATTGAACTGTGCCTGCGTGGGGTCACACTCTTCCTGATTCGGGGGACCTGACCTCAGAGGTCGGGTCCCGAAACGTTGGATAACGCGGCTTTTCAAGGGCAATCTGTCTGCAATGGTCAGATGTAAAAATGATGGGCTACAGCACAAGGTAGGAATGGCTTGAAAAATATTTTCTCGGACATTACCTTTAAAGATACAACAGAGTAACCAAGCAGCTCGGGGTGACCCAAACCACTAGGAATGTATAAGGGGATAAAAGAGACTGAAAAGCCCTCCTACTAATTAGAGGTAAAAATACATTTTTCCATATAAACATTACTGCTCTTAGTTATCTGGCACTGATGGGGACTGGCTGATGCTGGATAAGTGTGCTTTCTGGTGGCTTGAGACTTAAAGGGACACTTAAGCCAGAAACAAAAAAAAGAGTTTTACTCACCTGGGGCTTCTACCAGCCCCCTGCAGCAGTCCTGTGCCCTCGCAGCCACTCGCTAATCCTCTGGTCCCCCGCTGCCAGCTAGTTTCGTTTTTGCCGACAGGCCCGTCAGGACTGGCCACGCGTAGCTTTTTTTGCATTCCCGACTGTAATTAGCGATATTGCGGGCCGCAACATGTACAAAAATACGCGTTGTCGCATATCTATGCGTTCGTAATGCCTGGGATACCAGGATCATTAGGGAGACTTCCCCGAAGACTCCTTACTGTTTTATATAATGACTTGAGCTGGGACTCTAACCTTTTTCAAAGGGCTCAAATACCCAAATCAAAGGCAACAGTATTACCAGTATGCTATCCAAGCACAAAACTCACTAAAGATGGAGTATGGGTACAAAACCCACTAGGCACAATAGAGAATATAAGTACTAGATCAGTGGTCTTCAAACTATACTCCACGGGCCGAATGCGGCCCTCCAAAGCTTTTTCACTGGCCCCCCAAACACAAAATTTATAACTTATAGATGTCGCCCACTGCACCTTTAAATGTCGGCAGCATTGGCCCACATATAGAATAGCAGTGCTGGCACACCCATCCACATACTGTAGAAGCCCACGAGCAGTCATTCGCTGGCTTCCAATCCAATTCTGCATCAGGTGACACTGCTGTCTAACTGGATGGCAGGTTGTCACCTGGGTATGCTTCACTGTCTGGTGCACAAGGACGTTCTTTGGGCGCCGCATGACTGAATGGCTGCTGCTGAATGGCTGCTCCAGGCATGATTTGGGGGAATCAATACCTAGATTCAATGTAATGTTTTTCAACATCATTTTATGTATATTCCGGCCCCCCAGCAGTCTGAAGTATGTTGACCCGGCCCCTAGGGCGAAAAAGTTTGGGGACCCTTGTATTAGATGCTTTCACATCATGAAGGTTGTGGCGATTGTGTGCGGAGCGTGGGGGATATATTATAAAATGTGCCTCAGAAACTGAATCAGACGCATCCCCAGGCTTGGGTCATGGTCCCCAAGCGCAGCTGTTAATTCTTCCTGGTCCCCAAATGCAGCCATTACATTTGCTGGGTAGACTTATACTTGAGTCAGTAAAAAAATTCCAGCTTAAGAGGGTCAAATATTGGAGTTTACTTATACACAAGGTTGACTTATACTTGAGGATATATGGGTAATCTCAGAAAAGCGGCAAAGTACTTGGTAGACATTTAAACTCAGGGTGACAGAAGTTTATCATACTTCCATTGTCCAGCTTGGGCAGCGTTTAAGGGAAAAATGTTTATGAAAATTTGATTGCATGTGACAATATATACGTTTTAAACCATCATTTTAGTTTGTTACAAAACACACTGTTACATCCTTTCATTTTGATCACCCAATAATCTTTTTACCCCCTTTGAGTCACAAAAAACCCCCCCATAGAAATGAGACACTGTATGTGGTTATATGTTGGCTTATTGTCTTTCAAAATGCAATCATTTCCATTTCCATTTCTTATCAAAACCAACAGACATTAGAGAAGAAAAGAAGACTCACCCTAAGTTACTGAAGTTTGAGATGCTAACTGATGATAAAGTCTCTCTACTTCAAAATGCTTTTAAAGTAAATTCACCTTAATTGTTACAATGTGCGCACAATTTCCTCTCATGACTAATAGCGAGTTCATACTGTACATCCATCTATTTTCCGTGTCTGCACATAAAAGTAGGAGGATTAAGCTCTACATTGAAAATGCATTTATTTGTCAGCTTCAAGCTAGACGGAGCTTGCTAGGCAGTTCTACCACGTTACCTGAATAGCAGGTCAATGCCAGGAAATTGTTTAATTCACATTAAGCAGAGCAAGGGCATTAGGAAATGACTGGAATACTTGTTTTCTTGAAGACCTTCTTGCTCAAAACACAGGTTTAAAAGACTTAAGTTTGGTATTTCACACTAGTTATACAGTCCTATGAAGTATAAAAAAGAATTAAAATCCCAACCTTTCTGTAAAGTGGATCAGCATGACCCGTGAAACACGAAAAAGGTCTTGGTTATGAGTTCCATCCAAGCTTTTTTTTATACCAAAAGTGAATGGGGATTGTAATAAGCAAGATTGCAACAGAGTCAGGTGCTTATTTAGTGAAAATCAAGCTGTTTTTATACTCTGCCACACAATGAATTGAACTCAGCTATGTGAAACAAGATGTATGTGGTTTGTTTGCCTGTATTTTTTATGAAGGCAAAACACAGCGCATCCTCCCACATACAGGACCTGAAGGTTAAAGTGCATTTATAGCTTTGCCTGATTGGCACAAAACATTTTGCCTATCCATTGCATATTGTGCTCTGATCAGTAATGCAATTGTAATGTATTACCGTTTTTGCTCAGGTGAAGAGACTTGAGGATCTCCTGGGTGCCTAACCCTTTCCAATTCTATATCAAACTATCTCTGACATTGGCACATTCCCTTTAGCACCAATGCCGGACAAAGTCCAACACAGGAAAATGTGGCTACTGCAATAAAATCACAGGATCAACTCACGCGTATCGATAGGTGTGAGTTGATCCTGGATTTAATTGCATTGTCTGTGGATTTTTTCAAATAAACATATCAGCCTTTTTACTTCAACCTGATCTGGCTTGCGGATCCTTTTTGCTCATCATCTGCCACTCCAATGCATTTTGGCCAAACGTAAGGGCGTCGCTGATCTGATCTCCTAGCCCCCTATGTAAATCAAAGTATTTGACTTTGGGCTGGCTCACACTTGCTTGGACGTTTTTTAAGCTCCACTTACCCATGTTGCACCAAGCAGAACGAAGAGTCCGAACTTGGCTCTTTTTCCCAGACCAGACGGAAAAATGTATGCAATGAAAGTCTATGAGAATGGTCACTGTCCGTTATCACTAGACTAGTTACTGCCTCCGCTTTGTCTGTTTTGGGGATCTCCATTGGACTACAAAAGACCAAAGGGAATCCTCAAAACCAGCAAGAATTCTCATTGGTTCATGGTCAACCAATGAAAATTCTCCCTGTTGCTAGAGAGAAATGGCCTAATGCAGCCTATGGAGAGCCCCATGCTCCTGCCAGCCTCCGGGCTGACTATAGACAGACCGCGTACGTTAAAAAGGGGCGCTGGGAAAAAAGGGCGCCGGGTTTTAAACGATAAACATGGATAACGTTTAAAAATATAATGTACTATATTTCGTTTAAAAATAATGTTTTATAAAGTTATAAATCATTAAATAATGTGCATGAAATTGGCAATTGTGAAAACGTTAATCTTCTGTTTCAAAAGTGAAACGTATAATAACGTTTAAAAAAAAATAGTAAGTAACCCTCCCTGTACCTACCCCTAACCCCTAGACCCCCGTGTTGGTGCCTAAACCTAAGACCCCCTGGTGGTGCCTAAACCTAAGACTCCCCTGATGGTGCCTAAACCTAAGACTCCCCTGGTGGTGCCTAAACCTAAGACTCCCCTGGTGGTGCCTAAACCTAAGACCCCCCTGTTGATGCCTAAACCTAAGACCCCCCTGGTGGTGCCTAAACCTAAGACCCCCCTGTGATAAGCATTAATAACGTGTGAAAAAAATATTGTGCTGTTTTTCGTTTAAAAATAATGTTTTAAAAAAGATTGTACTGTTTTTCGTTTAAAAATAATGTTTAAAAAATTATAAAACATAAAATAATGTGTAATCATGAGAAGCAGTTATAAAACAGTAAAAGTCTCCGGGCGCCGCTTATAAAACGTTATTTTTCTCCGGCGCCCTTTTTTCCTGTCGGGCGCCCATTAAACGATATTTATTATGGGAGTGAATGGCGGCGCCCGATTTGTCCACTTGCCTCAGGCGCCCGAATTTACTGTTCCCAGACAGACCAATCAGTGTCGGGACAGGTGAGCAATGATGTGTACGTGATTGATGTAGGACATGTGATTGAAGTGGACAAGAAGACGAGCAAACTGTGACATTTCTGCAAGTGCTTGCAAAATGGATAGAACACATCCACTTAGTGGCTGTGCTTACCGTGTCCATTTTGCACCCGCTCTAGTGTGAACCGGCCCTAAGTATTACACTTTGATCCTCTCTAGCAGAACACAGCACTGCGTAATAACAAAATTACACTGGTGCTCCTGCAAGGGGGCAGAAATACAGTACATGAGCTGGCGCTGGCCCCACCCCTGATGCCGGGTCACTTTCTCACTCTAATGCGAGGAGGTACAGGCCCTCCACACACCACTGCCACCAGTCCTATTTCCTGACCATCCACCACCCCTTTCCAGCACCACAGAAATTTTAGGTGCTTGGGAGGGTTGTGGCTGACTAGGAAAAAGGATTGGAAAGAGTAAACTTATGCTGGGTTCACATGGACAGTCACAGCAGATCTGATGTACAATCCAATCCGATGTATGATAGATTGATCAGTTAAAGTGGGCATTTGAGTAAACATTTGAAAAGAGCAGAGATCAAAATAGGTTCTTCCTTGAGCTGCTAGTGCACATTGACTGTCTGAAGCCTTCTGTATGCACCTGGTAATTTTGATATTTATGTCTGTCGGCAGAGGACTTGCTTGCAGACATTCTTGTGTGACTTAATTTATACTTGTGAGCATTTTCAAAAGCAGCACTGAAAAAAAAG
The DNA here is from genome assembly GCF_040937935.1 of Hyperolius riggenbachi. NCBI lineage: Eukaryota > Metazoa > Chordata > Amphibia > Anura > Hyperoliidae > Hyperolius > Hyperolius riggenbachi. The sequence continues at coordinate 149,785,158 of NC_090648.1, forward strand.
AGTCCAGGCTTTAAAAGCATCCGGTAGTTAAAAAACATGCAACTTCTATAAAACAGATGTGGCTCTTGCATCAGCAGCACATTGGAAATGTGTTAAAACTGTACTGGGCTGTGTGAGCAATACAAGGTATAAACATGACCATAGGGTAACAGGCAGCACTGCTTTGTCTACAATGCTTCCAATGAATTCTTATCTATTCCACTGGAAAGCTAGAACACCTCACAAGAGATGTTAAATGATTACACCATGAAAGCTATGTTTAGCAATGTTTTGTTTAACTATGGTCTTATGTTTAAAGTTATTATTCTAATACTTTAAAGAGTACCTGAGACAATGAAAATAAAAACTGTATACATACCTGGGGCTTCCTCCAGCCCCTTTCAGGCTGATTGGTTCCTTGCCTCCCTCCTCCGCTGCCTTGATCCTCCGCTGAACTCTCAATGCGACGAGAGTACAATGGGGCATGCACACTCGGCTGTGCTGCGCATGCATACTACCCCCAACTCTCTGACTTACCAGAATGCTTAGCAGAGGATCAAGGCAGCGGATGAGGATGGCAAGGGACCGATCAACCTGAAGGGGGCTGGAGGAAGCTGCAGGTATGTATACTTTTTTTGCTGTTTTCTCAGGTTCTCTTTAATGACTCCTCTACCATCAGTGAAAGCAACTCTCAGCGCTGGAGCATTTTGTTGCCTTTGGGAGTATTACACTTCCACAGTATATAATTCTTCTGTATTTTGTCCGATATAGACAATCTTGGTATTGTTTTTTTCAGGACAGATAGGGCTTTTTTTCTAATGTTAAAACATTTAATCCCGCACATTACAAAAAATAAATTACAAATAAGTGCAAAAAATTAAGCACATTTAAAAAAAAAGTTTTTTCACTTTGACGTTTATAAACGGCGCTGCAACAACGGACAGCCATGTGCTGTTCATAAAAGGCGGCTGGTAGTAAAGCGGTTAAAGGATGCTTGAAGTGAGAAGGATACGGAGGCTGCCATATTTGTTTTCTATTAAATAATGTCAGTTGCCTGGGAGCCTTGCTGATCTTTCTGGATTTAGTAGTGTCTGATTCAAACACCTGAAACAGGCATGCAGCAAATGCAGTCAAACTTCAGTCAGTGCACCAGATCTGCATGCTTGTTCAGGGTCTATGGGTAAAAGTATTATGCTGCATACACACTTGAGATAAAAGTCTTTGGAAAAGGCAAGATCACAGACCAATTATACCCCATTCCATGTAGTATGAGAGCCATACCTACACAGTCTATTCTATGGAGCTGCACTCCCCATCAGATAGAAATCTTTGCAAGATGCTGCACACAAAGATACCCGTACACACTCAAAAGATCATTATCTGCAAAAGATCTCTTCCTGCAATAGATCCATTCCTGCAAAATGCATTCATAGTCTATGAGATCTGCAGATCATCATACACACCTTGTTTAACAGGCAATCATCTGCAGATCATCTGCAGATCAGATCCACCAGGATGGATTTTCAGATCTGCAGATGATTGCCAGATATGCAGATGAAGTCTGTTAAACAAGGTGTGTATGAGGATCTGCAGATCTCATAGACTATGAATGCATTTTGCAGGAATGGATCTATTGCAGGAAGAGATCTTTTGCAGATACTGATCTGTTGCATGTGTACAGCGGTCTTTGTGTGCAGCATCCTGCAAAGATTTTATCTGATGGGGAGTGCAGCTCCATAGAATAGACTGTGTAGAGTATGGCTCTCATACTACATGGAATGGGGTATAATTGGTCTGTGATCTTGCCTTTTCCAAAGACTTTTATCTCAAGTGTGTATGCAGCATTAGAGAGAGAGGATTAGCAGGACAGCCAGGCAATCTCTATTGTTTAAAAGGAAATAAATATGTCAGCCTCCTTATCCCTCTCACTTCAGCTGTGCTTTAAAAGCAAACTGTTACTTAAACCAGGGCTTTTCAACCCTGTCCTGAAGTACCACCAACTGTGCATGTTTTGTGGAAATCCACAGAGGTAGTTAATCAGCTCTGCTGTTTGTGGTTTTCTGCAAAACATGCACTGTTGGTGGTACTTGAGGACAGGGTTGAAAAGCCCTGACTTAAACCATTGGAGCCTTAACAGTTCTAGGAAGCCTAAAGCTGTCCACTAACGGTCCAATTTCTAGCGAAAAATCGTTCGAGCGATCAGAAATTCTGATCGGATTGGTTGTAAATAATCTCCATTGGTGGACACAATCGATTATGAACGAGTGAAAAAAATGTCGCCCGAATGAATTTTCGTCGAACGAAAATTTGGATTTTCTTGGTGGTCGTGATAGATAGGAAGCTATGATTGGTTAGTTGATGGTGTAGTGAACGATTTTTCGTCCGATCAGAATTTCTAATCGCTCAAACGATTTTTCGCTAGAAATTGGACCGTTAGTGGCCAGCTTAAGTTGCAGGTAAGATGCATGTCTCAATGTGCTTCACTGAGGGTCCTAAGACACTCTTTGACGCTAATTTGTTAACATATTGGGTACGATCTAATTCACTTTATCTCCTACAGTAAGTGTTCTCCAAGGTGATATTTTAACATCTTATCAATAAAATGCCTTTAAAGCCACCAGCAAGCAAGAAAATACTCTGAATATTTTTTAAAGTAATTTTTCACCTACTGTTTGATACTTTTTCTGTTCTAGAGTGTTGAAAAGTTATTTTAAATAGAAGATGAAAAATTATTTCCTAGGAGAAAACTTAGGAGAAATAGTGAATTGGATCACGCCCATTGGCCCATATGCAATTCCCCTTTTCTCCTTATTTTTCTCCAAGTTGATAATTGCACCCCTTGTTAATAAAATGCCTTTTAAACCCCCAGCAAGCAAGAAAACACACAAAATAATATTGATAAAACTTTTTCTACTACTTTTGGTACTTTTCAATTGCAAAATGCTGAAAAGTAATTTTAAAGAAAAGTTAAAAAATTATCACCCAGGAGAAAACTCTGGAGAAAAAGTGAATTGCATATGGCCCGTTGTGTCCTGGCCATTGACTTTAATGCTTTCTACTCCAAAATAGAGCACTCTGCTTATATTCTTGCAAAATAGATATCACTAGTTGGGATTCTAATGCAAAGCATTTCTAGTTACTCAAAGTGTTTGAGATTGACTTGCTGGACAACCAAACAAAAATGTGTTTTGTTGTAGTAAAAACTATTATGTTAGTAAGTGTACCATACTTCATAGCACAGTTCACTAACTTAAACAGCAATCTAAGGAGAAAGAACTTTCTTGACCTTGAGTTGGGCTTATTTTTGATACATTGAGGATGACTGCTTTAATTGTCTTTTTCCAGATATGATAAACAATTTCCAAATGTTGCATATTTTTATCATTATGGTGTATAGCAATCTTTTTAACAGTAATGCATACATCTATATGTGCAGCCCCGTTTCTTGCCCCGTGCGGAGCGTGCCGCCGCCCGGGGCGCTGTTGGGAGGGGGGCGCTATAATGGAGGGGGGAGCCGGAGCCGCGGGGAGGGCAGCCCGACCTCTCCCTCCCTCTCCTCTCCCGGGCGCCCTCCGTGCTCCCCCCTCAGATGCAGAGTCCGTGAGCAGCAGGGAAGCGCTGTTTACAACTCACCGGCTGCCTGGCTCCAAGCGCTGCTCTCTCGCCGCTGGTCTCCTCTCTCTCTCTGTATACGTACTGATACACGCTGCTTCCTGTAGCCGGAAGCAGCGTGTATCAGCTACCTAAGCTACCTAATCTAACCTACGCTGGGGGGCAGCTACCTATCTAACCTATACTGGGGGCAGCTACCTAATCTAACCTACGCTGGGGGGCAGCTACCTATCTAACCTACACTGGGGGGCACCTACCTAATCTAACCTACGCTGGGGGGCAGCTACCTATCTAACCTACACTGGGGGGCAGCTACCTATCTAACCTACACTGGGGGGCAGCTACCTAATATAACCAACACTGGGGGGGGGGCAGCTACCTATCTAACCTACACTGGGGGGCAGCTACCTAATCTAACCTATACTGGGGGGCAGCTACCTATCTAACCTATACTGGGGGGCACCTACCTAACCTATACTGGGGGGCACCTACCTAACCTATACTGGGGGGCACCTACCTAACCTATACTGGGGGGGCAGCTACCTTATCTAACCTATACTGGGGGGCAGCTACCTAATCTAACCTATTCTGGGGGGCACCTGTCTAATCTAGCCTATACTAGGGGGCACCTACCTAATCTAACCTATACTGAGAGGCACCTACCTATCTAACCTAGGGGGGGGGGCGCAATTTTTACACCCTCGCCCTGGGTGCATTTTAGCCTAGAAACTGCACTGTATATGTGCAATATTTTTATAACAATGTTCATAGTGTGCCGACTCCCAAACTAACCATCATAGTCCTGTTTGTGCACAAAACACAACACCAGTACAGACACACACAAATGAGTTTTGTGGCTCCTGAAACCAATTATTGTAATGACCAACATAAAGAGCACGTCACACCCATAAGCTTCACTAAAGAACATCATCCGGATGCAGACAAACAATAGAGACGGCACTAAATACAAAACAAAATACAGTAAAACCTTAAATTGATAGTAACTTGGTTTAAGAGCACCTTGCAATACAAGCAAAAATGATTGTGAAATTTTGACTTGATATACAAGCAACAAAAAAATTATATATGCGTCAAATCATCACAACTGATGATTCTTCTTCCTTGGGCGCTGCAGGATTGTACATAATTATACTTAATCTGAGTGTAGAGACAAAGTCACATTTCCACTTAATACTCAAAAGTTGGCAAAAGCAACTGTCAATGGATAAGGTCCTTGTTAAAGTGACACTTAAAAAGAAACAAAAATCAGTTTTACTCCCCTGGGGCTTGTACCAGCAACTACAAAAACCTACTACACAGAAAGTGTACATGCTAGGGTGTGCTAAACAAGTGGGTACATGCACTGGTCAAAAAACTAGAATTAATAAACAAACACACTACCAGTATATGCCGTTCAACCACCTGATATTTATTGAGAATCAAAGGTTATTTTTTACCTTGATTGATAATAATTGAGTCTGTAAAAAAAAGTTTTTTTGTAGCACACCATATTAATGCACAATTTTTCATTAAACGGGGTGTTACCCCACAATGTCTCAAACAGAAGGTCTCAGGGGACTGCGCACAGACCAGAATATAGCCAGTTGACCATATCACTCCCCCAACATGGGGAGAGGCGGACACGGACACCTACAATGCCAAAAGATTAAAGCATCTAATATGCTAATTGCCCGTCAAACGTGTCCGCATCACCCCATGCGCTAATATCACAGTGGTCAACAGCAATAAAAATGTGCCCCCCCAAAGCCCCCCTATGCCCCCCCGCAATCACAACACCATGCCCTGCATACAGACATCCACATCAAGATACCAACTAACATGGGTCGTCACCCATGAAAAAAAATCATGACACTTGAGAACACAGTCCATGAGAGGCATATATGAAAAATATCCCACGGCAAGTCCTGCTTTCAAAATTCAATGGCATAAGGTAAAGTTCCACATTAGGAAGATCGTCATAGAAAGATCACTATATTCCTTCAAGAGTCTTTTCAGACCATTTAGGCTGGTGCACCTAGCCAGTTTGCTGTAATATAATAGTTATAGGCCTATGCGGACAAAACAGTTCAGTATTTCAGCCAAGCCATATATCGTGACAACGAAGTTTCCATGCATGTAATACTTCACCATAATTGGATATACACATGAACTTTGCGGATATAGATGCCGTATACACTGTTTCACATAGTTACCACCTCCTCCATTGATGCAATATGCAGCGTCCGCATGGACGGTTTTTAGCCTGCCCGATTGACCGCAGTGTCCACGATGTGTATCTGTTGGAGTATCAAACTCAGGGCCTCAGACTTGTATTACCCCAACCAAGCGGGAGTTCAGTCCTTGAAAGTATACGCCATAGTTCCGGGCACCGTGCTCCAATCCGGCGGGAGGGCAGAGGGGGACAGAGAGGCACATCTCAGCGCGTGACGCAGGCCTACGTCGACGCGTTTCGCCCCGCCCAGGGACTTCCTCAGGACGTACTTATGTTAATGAAAAATTGTGCATTAATATGGTGTGCTACAAAAAAACTTTTTTTTACAGACTCAATTATTATCAATCAAGGTAAAAAATAACCTTTGATTCTCAATAAATATCAGGTGGTTGAACGGCATATACTGGTAGTGTGTTTGTTTATTAAGGCTTGTACCAGCACCCTGCAGCGGTCCTGTGCCCTCGCAATCACTCACGGATCCTCCTGTCCCCTGCCGCCAGCTAGTTTCGTTTTAATTCATAATTCTTATCGGGAAATTTGCTTTGATATAAGAGTGCTTTGGATTACAAGCTTGTTTCCAGAGCAAATCATGCTGCACAAACTAAGGTTCCACTGTAAATAACACATATAGGACAATGTAAAACATATCTTCTTCAATGTAATGTTTCATTTAATCTGGATTCATCTTTTTTTATATTTTAATTGAATCTCCTTTTGTTAAAATATGAAAAAATGCCATAGTGGATTTTGATAATCAATCCTCTAACGCAACACTTTTAACCTCTTTAAACTTATATAAGTGTTAACTATGCACATAGAAAAATATTCTCTGGGAGACACTCACTAGGATCATCATGTGAAAAAACAGTTTACAATGAATATACTTCTCTGCCAAGACAGCAACACTCATCACCTGACTGAGGCCTGCAGAGTACACAGAGTGCCAGCACTAGACCAAACAGAACACAGGTGCACACAGACAAGGGAAGTGAGCAGAGCTGCCCTAAGCATGATTGCTCTGTTTAATCTGGCGTTTGTGTTCTGCTTCCACTGCAAGAACTGGGAGGCAGGTTATCCCAGCTTTGGCAGTGTGTAATAAAAAAAAAACAAGCAGGGGAACACGTTTAAAGTGTAAAATGTTGTTATCCGCGACAAGTGAAAATAGTGCAGCAAACAGCAGTTGGCCAAATAACAGAGCCATGGTCCTTCCTGTGACACCATCAGCTCCAGTAGAAACACAAGTTGCTGTACTTCTTCCTCATAGGGTAAAGCTCGGGGACAAAGGAGCAGGGAGCTGGGGGAAAAGTAGAGGATGCAGGGGGAAGTTAGAGGACATGGGGACAGCACAACAAAGAGCTGCGGGGAAAGGAGAGGATGCAGGGGTACATTGGAGGACATGGGGGGCAGCACAACATGGAGCTTGGGGTAAGAGGAGGATGCAGAGGGACATCTTATGTACACACGGTATTAGATTTTAGAAGAAACTGCTAGTGTTCTACCTCTCAGTGCAATAGAAATCTATGTGGCTGTCGATCTACCACCACTCCTCCCATTGCCTGCTTGATGGAGATTCCACAATATGCCCTATTTCCCTTTGGATACATAATCTTGCCAGAATCGATCAAACATGTCAGCATGCTATGGGCAATAGATCACCAGCCAATTCAAACTAAGTGAAGAAAACAATAAGTTACATAGTTACATAGTAACTATGTAACTTATTGTTTTCTTCAATAAGTATTTCTTCAAAAGTATTTGCCATCTTTACAGTGCCCATGTTTATACAGTATATGCATATAAACACCTACACAAATAAAATCAATATGTTTCTCAGGATGTAGGAAATATAGGTGCATTTTCACAAAGCATCGGTAAAGTTGCACTTGGAGCATACAGCAATATTACTGTTAATTACTCTGACGAGGTAGCACACATTGCGCTATTAGCGTAACCTACATTACCTAAGTAACATGAGCGTTGTTAAAGTAATACTCGCTCTAAGCAAGTAGCATAGCATATATTACCAAATCAACGCTCACGCTACCTCATCAGCGTGATTAGCAGTAATATTGGCAAGTGCTACCAGCGCATGGCAACTTTACCAATGCTGTGTGAATATGCCCCATAGTTTCCTAAACTAGTTCTTCTCAGTTCCACTTTTAAGTAAACACTTGACACATTTAATAAAACTGTCTTGTGACATATACAAGCCAGGAGTTCCCATAAATATGAAGCTTTGAATCCATACCTTCCACTGGTGAAGTGGAAAACCGTCTGAAGCAGATGACTTAAGGTTCAACTGTGAAGATTTTTGAAAAATAGGTATGATTAACTACGGTAACTCCAAAATCTGTTTAGTTTTAAACACTTTTATTTGAAGAAAAGCAGTAGTGACAAAAATAGCTTGAAAGGTTCAGGTTTAAACCAACAAAAATTCACATACAGTTTCCTTTGCATTATAAAAGAATGACAGGGAAAACTCACAAGTATGAAAACACATTTGGACCTGAATCTTTTGGCATAGGACATCTCAGTGAAAATATTGACCAGTAGAAATAATAATTGGCCGCAAAAGAAATCAGCAGGTTATCGCAAAACTCCCATAGAAGCATGGCCAGATTTCTGGCAAGGCCACATAGGCCATGGCCTAGGGCACCAGATAAACAAGGGGCGGCCTGCAGACAGTGGGCATTATTTGCAGGGCATTATTTGCAAGTGTTCAAACAAATGAAAGGGGTCAGGATAACTGCACTATTAGTACCAGCTGGCATCTGCCTGTGCTGTGCTACAGGCAGCTGCAGTCCTTTAACCAAACGTTTGTGAACAGTGTGTGACTAGCAAAAAGCCAGGCCTTGTCCAATGACATAGCAGCAGCTGCAGGCAGTTACAGAAGGCCGGGTCTCACGCACTTGGCGTGGGGGATGAAAGGACCAGGGGCAGCACCAGCAAATAGTACAGAGAAGGCAGCCTCTCACAGTACTCATTTCTTAATTATTGATTGGCCAGCGCCCTGAAAACAGCAGTGGGTACAGGACTCACTTTTACGTGTTGCTGACCCCACCCAATGTCCAATTGTGAGCCACTTTTGACAATGTGTGTGTGGTGGATGGCTCCCACCACGCCCGTCACCTGTAGATCGCTTGATTGACCAGTTCCCCGTGTGACGTGATTGATTCACTTCATATTGCCATGGAGACCTTGGCACTAGCCACAATAGAGGACACCAGTGGCCCAAAAATGTTTGGGTGGGTGTGTGTGTGGAGAGAGGTGGTAGGATACGGTTTCGGTTGGGGCGGCTGGTAATAGTCGGCCTTGGGCGGTAAGAAGTACAAATTCGGCCCTGCATAGAAGTAGCATTTAAGGTCCAGGGTTGGCACACTTTATGGAAGTGGTGTACCCTGTCTACGATGTTCGCCTTAATATGTTCATATATCATCGTGTTATGAATCCAGTCTAAAACACAAACATACTCCAAGGTAGTCTGATTCCATTGTGACACAATATATGTTTTTGTAGCATTTGCTACAAATTGGATTAACTTATATTTGGCATTCACCAGCTGGTCCAGTTTCAGACCAAGCAGACAAATGATCGGTCCATCCGTAAGTGGAGTGCTAAAATTTTGGTAATTAGCTTAATGATCTTTTTATTCAAAATGATGTTGTGACAGCACATGACCAGCAGATATAAAAACATGGTACCTGACTGTGCACAACCCTGAAGCAACAAGCAGACCAATCCTCGGAAATTCTGTGGAGTCTGTTAGGAATCATATAACTACTATGAGGAACCTTAAAGGGAAGGTGCGAGCTCCAAAAAAAACAAACAGATCTACTTACTTGGGGCTTCCTCTAGCTCCTGGCAGCCTATATGTCCCTCGCCGCAGCTCTGGTGTCCTAGGATCCTCTCCATTGCAGATGCCAACTGCGCCAGGCTGGCATCTTCTGCGCCTGTGTGAGCACGTTGCATTGCGCTATTGTCTTCTCATTACCTCTGCCTGCTTCATTCTGCTGCACAAGGGCATGGTCCCCACCAATTCCTTCTACAGCTACTGTATTTGCCAACTGTATCAACTGTGTGTGCCAATGACACTGTTCTGCCCTACCCATTGCATCAATCCGGAAGGAGGTGTGGCATCACATGGGAGGAAGGGCCTAGAGAAGAGCACAATCACATGGGGTGGATCATTGTGGAAATTCAGTACAGATGACACTAGCACTCCTGGACCCAGGGGAGGAGCCACAGCAAGAAATTGAGCTCTAATAATTAAAGGAGTACTGTAATGAAAAAAAAGAGAGTTTAACTTACCTGGGTGTTTTCTACCAGCCCCCCACAGATATCCTGTGCCCACTCTGGAGTAAAACGATCCGTGGTTTTTGTGACTTTAATGTCGCAAGCCACTGCCTCCGCTTGGTCCTGACGTCGCCGGGAGCTTCTTGATTAGGTGCAGTACTTGCCTTTAAGTATGAGTTTTTTCTATTTATTAAATGATTTACTTATAAATACCTTCCTTATTTACCAAAAACCTTAGGTAATATTTAGCTCTGTTGAGATAATCCTGCTTGTATACATATATATAACAAACAGTTCTAGAAGCAAAGCAAGAGGATCAACTTCCAAAGCACTAGTGCGAAAGGACCTAGTCCAGTCCAGTCTGCACCAGAGGCATATCTACAGGGGTGCAGGTATGGCATGTGTCATGGGCACCACCTACTGGAGATGCTGCTCTGTAGCATCTTCGGTGTTATCCATACAGATTATAGTTTTTGTTCGGGAGGATATTGTGCTGCCAGGCTAATCTTCTGGGGAGACAAGCTGCCTGTTATTGGCGGGATATATATATACGCTGACCTATTGTGATATTCCATTCAGGGGCGTTTCTAGGTTCCTGGGAGATCTGGGGACACCTGCCGCAGCAAAAAATGGGCTTGGCCATGCAGTGGAAAGTGGGCGTGGTCATAGGTCGGGCCAAATCTACATGAACATAGCAGTGGTGTGACTTAAATATATTCAATAGGCAGTATTTCACATAAATAAGCCCCTCACCTGGCCTCTGTCTTGTCTTCGGCTGGTTGGCCTGTGTGCTGTACTCGGCTGGTGGTTATGCTGGGCTGCCTGGCTGGTGGTGATGCTGTGCCGGCCTGGCTTTGCTGGGTGCTGGGCCCGGGGCTTTGCTGGGTGATTTGCTGGGGGCTTTGCTGGGGTGAGGGCATTTTGGGCACTTTGCTGGGCTGGGGGCTTTACTAGGCTTTGCTGAGCTGAGAGCTTTGCTTCACTGTATGCTTTGCTGGGCTGGGGCCTGGAAGCTTTGCTTTGCTAGGGGCTTTGCTAGGCTGAAGGGTTCGCTTTGCTGGCATGGGGCCCTGGGGCTTTGCTTTGCTGGGCTGGGGCTTTGCTTTGCTGGGCTGAGGGCCCAGGGGCTTTGCGTTGCTGGGCCCCGATGGCTCTGCTTAGCTGGGGATTTGCTTTGCATGTCTGGGGCCGAGGGGCTTTACTTTGCTGGGGGCTTTGCTAGGCTGGGCTGGCTTTGCTTCAGCATAGGTAGCAAGGTATAGATGCCTCCAGCGTAAAGAAAAAGTGGTCATGCACATCCATATAAAACGGCACTTTATTCCAGAAGGTTAAAAGGCATACATCATGATTATAATAAGCAGTGGAGAGAGGTACAGGCAGTTAGGGAGGTCAACAGCCATTTCGCGCCGCTAAGAGCTGTGGCGCATCATCAGTCATCGGTCCTGATGATGCGCCACAGCTCTTAGCGCCGCAAAATGGCTGTTGACCTCCCTAACTGCCTGTACCTCTCTGCACTGCTTATTATAATCATGATGTATGCCTTTTAACCTTCTGGAATAACGTGACGTTTTATATGGATGTGCACGACCGCTTTGGCTTTACGCTGAATTTACTACCTACACTGGTAAGGTGCACTCCGTGGTAAAACAAGCCTAGCCCTGTGCACAGCGTACTTTCTCCATTTCACTAGGTATAGATGCCTTCAGGATAGGTAGCTAGGTATAGATGGCTTCAGTATAGATAGCTAGGTATAAGGGTCTTCAGTCGGGTAGGTAGGTAGGTATAGGGGCCTTCAGTATAGGTAGATGGGTGTGGGGTCCTCAGTATAGGTAGGTAAGCATGGGGCCTTCAGTATAGGTAGGTAGGTATGGGGTCCTCAGTATAGGTAGGTAGGCATGGGGCCTTCAGTGTAGCTAGGTATAGGGGAAGTCGGTCACTAGCAGTAAAGTCAGGAGGGAGAGAGAGGTCTGCAGCTGTGCGCTCCACATCCATGCTGGAATCCAAGCATAGGTAAGCCGGTGTTGTAAAGGTGCGGGGGGGGGGGGATGAGCGGAGGAGGAGGGTGGGAGGGAGAGAGTGAAGGGTGGGTGGAGTCGCCGCGATCTGGGGTCTGAGGCCAGAAGAGTGCGAGCCTGGGCGGGAGGCTCATGGGGCACTCTGGCCAGAATTGATCTGGGGCACCATGGCAACAGGTTCGTGGGCGGTGCCCCGGATCAAACGCCCTAGCGATGCTGATGATTCCATCCAGGAGACTGTTAGACAATGAAACCGCTGTCTATTAACACTGTACAGTGCTGCGATCTAAGGCAGCGCTGTACTGGGGACAGCCGTGTTAGTCAGCTGTCCCCTCCAGAGGCACAAAGGCTATCCACTGTCATAGGTTGAAGCCTATGACAGCCGATCGCGCTAATTGGCTGGCGGGGGGGAGGGAGCGTAGTAAAAAACACACAAATAAAATAAATAAATATTTACCGTATAATAAAATAAACATCCTGGGAGCGATCCTCGCCCACCAACAGAAAGCTCTGTCGGTGGGCAGAAAAGGGGGGGGGGGATCACTTGTGTGCTGAGTTATGCGGCCCTGCAGCGAGCCCTTAAAGCTGCTCTGGCCTCAATTGTAAAAAATAGCCTGGTCTCTAGGGGGGTTTAAGACCGTGGTCCTCAAGTGGTTAAAAAAACCTGCCAGGAACCCAGCTTGGCTCCCATTTTACTTTTATACCATTTACTTGAATTAATAATACATGTTGGTATGGGAGGTTATAAAGACTGTGAAATAAAAAAAAATCAAAGATCATCTAAGGATTCAGAGAATATGAACCATGGGCCCAGCCTTTACCGTCATCACACCGTCTGTCGGATTTGAATAGTGCTTTATACTATTTAATGTGCATTTCTCATTGAGCGATATGTAAGAGAAGATGTAGACTGTATCCTGTGTTCTAGTAGACTAACAGTAATTATAATGATGTGAACTATGGAACAGGTCAGTATGCCCTCATTGCCCTATTGTATAAACAGATCAGCCTACAATAGTAAGACTTCTCAATTCATACTGTGTCGCTGCATATACTGTATATATAAGTCAGAAGTTTCCATACACTTAGGGTTTAATTCTTTAGAACTCACTTTATAACCTCTCCACTGTTTTTATACAAACCATGAATTCAGTACATTGTTTAAAATATCTACAGTACTTTGTGTAGGACAAAAGTATTTTATTTTCCAACAATGTTCACAGACAGGTTATTTCGCTTTTTATTGACTATATTACAGTTCCAGTGAATCACAAGTTTACATACACCTTTACTGTGCTTTTAAATCGACTTGAAATGCAGGCAATTAACTCCTGAAAGCCAATTAGCCTAACTGGAGTCCACATGCAAAATGTATGCAAAAGGATACCTGAGTCGCAATGAAAGTGTCCCTTTTTACATGCCTGGGGCCTCTTTCAGCCCCTGTAGTCTTGTAGGTCCCTCTCTGTCCTCCCGGTCCACTTCCTTGATCCATTGTGCAGCCCAGTAAAGTCCGAGATTTAGCCAAGTTGCAGATACTGCGCATGCAATGACCCAGCGGTGTTCCTCCTTGAGCATGCTCCCATGTTCGGGAGTGTTCTGTGCATGCACCATTATATGTCTTTACAAAGTGTGCATGCGCAGAATGCTTTCGGCCTTGGAAGTGCGATCAAGAATGCGACCCGCAAGATCAGCGCTTGTGCAGTAGGGCTCGACTTAGCGAAGTCTGGGACTTTATCAGGCCACACAGCAGATCAAGGAAGAAGATAGCGAGGGACCTACAAGATTACAGGGGCCAGAAGAAGCCCCAGGCAAGTAAAAGGTGACACTTTCATGATGACTCGAGCATACTTTAGGCCCCTTGCACACTTGCACGCTCTGTCACACCACATTACTCTTCCTTGTCGCATCCCTGCCACAAGGACCATGCAAGTCTATGGAGACTTGCACACTTCGCGCAATGCAACGCGGTGCCCCGGAAGTATCCAAATCACTGCAATGCTGACACAAAAGGCTGCATTGCGTTACCGCATGATCCGTGCCTATGCAGTAAGTGTGCATGACGGGAGCGTGGTGTGAGAGGGCGCACATGCGCAGACTGAGAGGAATTCCAGTGACATCATTCCTGCCAAGCTGGGAGTACATCACTAGCCAGGGAGTGGCGCTCTGCACCGTGGCACAGGGTCATATGAAGGATGATTTCTGCGGTGCTTGCACCATATCGCACTGCAATTAATGGGTGTGCAACTGGCCTTAGATTTCATTAAACCTCCCCATATGCCATTGGGGGGAGGATAGGGGGAGCGCCATTGGTTACCCCGGGGGAGCTGCTTATGTAGCCCCCCCCCCCCATCGCTGTGATAGTCGCCATCCTGTATGCAAGTGGCCGCACTTCAAAGGACCCACATCTGAAGCTCACTCCCTGCTGCAAAGCATGATGGGAGCTGTATGCCACAATGCATGCTGAGAGTTGGAGATTCTACAGTAGTTCTACAGATGTGCGTACATCTTACTACAGCTCCAGGCATGCACTGTGGCATACAGCTCCCAGCATGTATTGCGGCCAGGAGCGAGCTTCAGATGAGGATCCTTTGCAATGTGGTTCAATGTAAAAAATAAAATTTTGTGCTCAGTCTCCTTTAAAGCTTACTTTCAAATTCACTGTTTTTTTGCTTGGTATAATAGTAAAATCAAAAGAAGTCAGTAAAGAAAATGTTTGTGGACCGCCACATCCACATATTCCCAATGCCTGAACGTTTCATGTTCATCTATACATACAATACACAAGTATACACACCAGGGGCTTGATTCACTAAAGTGTGATAACTGTTATCACGGCCGTGCTATGCGATTCACGCGAGTTTGCCGCGGTTTCAATTTTTTTCTGTGTGCAAATGTTCCTGTTTGCATGCTAATTTTCACGTTCGAGCGAACACGAAGGTTAACGCGTGCTAAAATTGCACGCAATAAACTGTACACACGAAAATCGTGGCAAACTTGTGCGGATAGCATTGCGCGCCCGTGATAACAGTTATCACACTTGTGAATCAAGCCCCATAGGGCCAGAAGGCCATCATACTGCCAATACTGCCAAATAATGAGATGCATTCTGTCTCCTAGAAAAGAACATATCTTGGCATCGGCATGAAAAATGCAGATCAATCCCAGAACAACAGCAAAGCACCTTGTGATGATGCTAGAGGAATTACGGTAAGTAGCTAAGCATCTATAATGACTACAGTTATATATTAGTACAGCCTGAAAGACTGATCAGCAAGAAACTGGTCACTACCTCAAAGCCAGTATAAAAACAAGCTAGATTGCAGTTTGCAAGAACATGTGGACAAACAACTTACTTTCTAGTGAAATGTCCTCAGGCCTGATGAATCCTAATCTACTTTTTGGCTATAATGATCATCATTATGTTTGAAGAAAAAAGGGCGAGGCTTGTAAGCCAAAAATTGGCACACCCATCATCATGCATGGGGTTGGGAGCATCATGCTGTGGGGGTGCTTTGCTGCAGAAGGGACAAGGGCACTTTATAAAATAGATGGCATCATAAAGAAGGAAAATGATGTAGATATACTGCAGCAACAAAAATCAAGATTACTCAAGATTACTCTATGGCCAACAGTACATTTTTTGGCAGTTATTTACCTGAGGAAACAGGAAGTGCCCATGAAACGCATTGTCTATCCTACTGTGTGTAAAACTCTTGAATTGATATCGAGTCATATTGGCTATTTTGAAATCCATAGGAAAGGTAAGCCAACTATACCACTCTTTTTTAACTGTTTTCAATTATCTTATATTTTTGAGGGCCTACATCTATCAATTAATATTCCACAGTGATGTTCCTTGCCAATAGTAAAGATGTTGCCCTCTGTGATAAATTTGGCAACATAAATCAGGGAGAGGAAATATTTTACAATGGGCGAACACTGACTAAATCATTTATAAATGATTATTGTAAAATATAAGCAAGTTTAATCATTAAGTTGCATTTAGTAAACTTAAAAGCTACATGGCTAGAAGCAAGCACCTGATAATTCCCAGGCTTGCTGTGCTTTTAGCATGTACATTAAACACTTTTAACCACTTCACCACTGAGGGGTTTTACCCCCTGACCACCAGAGCAATTTTCACCTTTCAGCGCTCCTTCCATTCATTCGTCCATAACTTTATCATTACTTATCACAATTAAACGATCTATATCTTGTTTTTTCCACCACCAATTAGGCTTTCTTTAGGTTGGACATTATGCCAAGAATTATTTTATTCTAAATGTGTTTTAATGGGAAAATAGGAAAAATGTGGGAAAAAAATTAATTATTTTTCAGTTTTCAGCCATTATAGTTTTTAAATAATGCATGCTACTGTAATTAAAACCCATGAAATGTATTTGCCCTTTTGTCCCGGTTATAAAACCGTTTAAATTATGTCCCTATCACAATGTTTGGCGCCAATATTTTATTTGGAAATAAAGGTGCATTTTGTTCAGTTTTGCGTCCATCCCTAATTACAAGCCCATAGTTTATAAAGTAACAGTGTTGTACCCTCCTGACATAAATATTTAAAAAGTTCAGTCCCTAAGGTAACTATTTATGTATTTTTTTTTATTGTACATTTTTTAATTTTTTTTTTAATTACAAAAAAAAATTAAAATTGGGAGTGTGGGAGGTAATGAGTTAATTTTTTGTGTAAAAGTAATTTATTTGTATGTGAAAAATGTTTAGGGTGTAGTTTTACTATTTGGCCACAAGATGGCCACAGTAACTTTTTGTTTTAATGCGACCTCCAAGCGTCCTTCCGGAAGCTTGGAGGAAGTACTTGGAGGCTGGGTAAGTGTTTATTTTTCACAATGATCGCGCTGCTCATCGGAGAGCAGCGGATCATTGCGGGGCTTAGATCAACGAACGGGAATGGATTTTCCCGTTCATTTATCTCCGGGCGAGCGGGCGGCGGCGTGTTTACTAGCGACGGGCGGCGTTTTTACGAGCGGGAGCTCGGGCAGCGGCGGGAGCGCGGAAAGTACGGATTTCTCCATCCCTGGGGGTTAAAGGATGGAAAAAGGGACGGAGAAATTCGTACAGGCGGGGGTAAAGTGGTTAAACTTGGATTGTATTATTATTATTATTATTATTATTATTATTATTATTATTATTTTAATGTATTCATATAGTAAGGACATTTATCTCAGCGCTTTACACAGTACATTGAACAATTCATGTCACTAACTGCCCCTCATGCGGCTACACAGACACATTGCACCGTGGCTATACTGAAACCAATGCATGGCAATGGAACAGTTTCCATTTCTGCAGATTCTCACACGGCCACATCCGTCCGCCCTCTCCGCCTATACACTTCCGCATCAGACAATGTGGAATTGACATGAACTGGAGCAGAAGTGATGCGACTCGGTAGTGCATCGATAGCGGCGTTCGAATGTCCGGTGACCGATGCTAGCGGCAATACATTACCTGATCCGGAAGTTTAAACAGTACAGCGCCCTCTACTGTTTAAACTTCCCCCGGCGGGAAGTAAAGTGAAGCTGTAGCCCTGGAGCCCAGAGCGGAGAAGAAGACAGTGGAGACCGGGGGACTCGTGCCAGCCGGATCAGGTAATGTATGCAGGAGGGGCGGCGGCAGCGGCAGCTTCACAGATGGTCATGCTGAAATCGATTCACAATCTGTTTGCAGTAAAGGCAGCCATACGATCCCTCTCTGATCAGATTCGATCAGAGAGGGATCTATCTGTTGGTCGATCTGATGGCAAATTGACCAGTGTATGGCCACCTTTAGGCTGCTTTTACAGTGAGACGTTACAGGCGCACGTTAGTGCAGCCTGTAACGCAGCCCACCGCACAGTAATGAAAAATCAATGGGCTGTTCACAGTGCCCACGTTGCGTTACATTGTAACTCTGCATGTCAAATGAAAGTACTGCATGCAGTACATTATACACGGCTAAGCCGATTTGACTGTTTGCACATGCTCAGTAATGTTGGAGGAGGAGGTCTCTCCTCCGCGGCCAGCCACATGACTAATTAATATTCACTGCACATATTCACTGTGACATGCAGTGTTTACTTCCTGGAGTGGCCGCTCTGTGCAGCGATTGACTGGCTGGATCACGTGATGAGGATCACGTGGTCTCCGCATCGCATAGCACAAAAAAGGCGATCAATAACGCAGCTCTAGGTAGTGTCCTCCTCCAACACCACCAGGCGTTGCGTTAGGGGCACGTTATGCGACCTATAACGTCCCCTAAAATGCAACACCCTTACTCTTGTTTCCAGCTACCCTTTATCTGTCAGTGGTAAAGGTATTGTGCCTGGTAAGAGAATCAGCATCCCTTCCCCCATTTACAAAGCCCTGTGCTCTCTGTTGGTGAGCATGGGGGCTCTTTTTACATTTCTCTGGCCAGGTTACTCTACCCAAAAATAAAGGTGAGTGGTTTTTCAATGATATTTAACAAGTCAGATAGTAAAGTGGTATTGGGGTAATGTTAGGATCACTCCATGCCAAGAATAATTGGCTTGGCACAGAATACTGCACTTTTTTCTTGTAAAGTAAGATTATCCAATTTAAAAACATTAGTAGCTATTATTATTGTGTGTGTTACAGGCTGGAGTGCAAGTGGTTAATATCAATATGTGTTTCTTAATAAGGGTGCAACAAAATACCCACTCCTTAACAGGTAATTAAAGGGGAACTTCAGCCTAAACAAACATACTGTTATTAAGTTCATTAGTTATGTTAATTAGAATAGGTAGGTAATATAATCTTTTACCCACCCTGTTTTAAAAGAACAGGCAAATGTTTGTGATTCATGGGGGCTGCCATCTTTGTCATGGGGGCAGCCATCTTTTTGGTTGAAAGGAGGTGACAAGGAGCAGGAGACACAGTTTCAACTGTCCTGTGTCCTGATTACCCCTCCCAGCTGCACACGATAGGCTTCAAATGTCAAATTCAAAATGTAAAAAAAAAAAAAATTGCACCAAAACGAGAACAACAACATCAGAAATCCCATCATGCTTTGCACAGCATAAGGGGAAAACTGCCCGGGCAGTTTCCTTCTGTGCAGCTAAAAATGAGGCTTGTATAAGAGAAACAAAGTTCTGATATCTGTGAAACTGCTGAAGAAACACCAAGCCTTTTCAGTGCTGCTGAGTCGATTTTTAGTCCGGAGGTTCACTTTAAGTAAAAGGGATAATTTTCTTAACTTTTACTTATTGAAACCAACAATAAAAATGACCCATGTCAATCCAGCATTTTTGGATTTCTCACCAGTATAATACCAATGAATTTCTTTGGTTTATTTCTGTGGCCCAATAGGAAGTCTCAGGTGGAAAAGGTATATCCTAAGTTCCAGATCAGCTGGCTATGAAGGACAGGAGAACAAAGATGAAGTACTATGATGTTGGATTTTATTAATGTTTTACTCCAGGTATGTGAGTTTTTATTTATGAAAACATTATGCCACAGTGAGGATATGTTTTATTTTATTTTTAACCTAGTATGTGAATAAATAATTGATCAGAAATGTGTGTCTTCATTCACTTGGGTTTGCCTGGATAATTGGATGTCTCCCTGTTTAAGAGGGTGAACACAGCACCATAAGTCCCTCCCCTTTCAAATATCCCACTTCCTTTCTGGGGCACATGGAGGTGGGTATTGTCACCATAAAAATCTAATTTCAACAGCAACTGGTCTGAGTGTATTAAGTGATAAAGATGCTAATCCTGCATTCAAAACTTGCAAAACTTTTTCTGCTGTTATGGTTTGGAGTTATCACATACTTTAGGAGCACTGGCCCTTTAGTAGTCAGTGCCAAACAGTTGAATGGGGGTTCTTTTTATCTATAATATATTCCTCCTCTTCCATTTATTTCCCTGCCTAGCTTTTTATCTGAAACACCTTTGCTCACTTGTGTTTACAAGCAAGGCTGAGGTGACTCAGCGATTGGAGGAGAAAAGGAAAAAAAAAGTGCAGTTACTAGTATACACCTCAGTGGGAGTGTCTGAAGACTCTGGGAGAAGGGCAGCTAATGAATACACAATGATCAAGAGAAGGGAGGGGGGAAAACCAGAGTCAGGGAGGATAGGATGTCAGCATTAGCTTGGTAAAATGGCCACTGCCTAGAATAGGATTTTCTGCTTTTCCTTTATAAAATTCACAGGAATCATTACATGGATAGCACAATACATCTGTTATGTAAGTAGAAGTAGTATTTATCTACTTATATATGTGTTTTTTATTTGTAGGTTAGCATGGGTGTCGCTTGTTCTTTAAGTACTTTGCTGAATTATTTACATATTCACTCACAATTAGCCCCCACTGGTGAATAAGAAAAAGTTACAATTAAAAAAATAAAATATAATCATGAAAAATATGTAGGTATTGACATATTTACTTTAGAGTGCAGTTATTTTCATAAACTGTTATTTTCTGGTGATTGATGCAGCCATCGCGTGGGATAAAAAGAAAAAGAAATGTTAGTATCAGCCAGCCAGGCCCGGATTTACCTCACAGGAGCCTATAGGCACAGATGTCCTGGCACCTTAGATTTTGCCCTCCATGAACCTACAAACCTCCACACAGCAAGTGTGCTGGCTGTCCCAGCTGTCACTTCTCCCTTCCCTACCTTGCCCGTCATAGGTAGCTACAGGTGTCCCTTAGCTTTAGGTAGTCAGAATTACCCTCAATATTAAGTTTCTAGTACCCCCAAGTATTAGGTAGCTAGAGGAGCCTCAATATTAAGCAGCTAGAGGTGTTCCTGACTGAAGGGAGATCTGGTCAGTGGAATGCAGAGAGCAAGGGGAGTAACCTCTAATTTACACTCTCATCAGGACTCTGCATAGGGAGGGAGGCACTTGGGGAAGGGGAGTGAGCCCCCTTTCCATCATCAGGCGCCTGTAGGCACGTGCCTACAGTGCCTTAGGGTAAATCCGGTGCTACAGCCAGCAGAAATATGATAAATTGCAATATGACGTTGTCAGCAGCAGGTGCACTCATAACCTTCTGGGTAAATCAGGTGCAGAAGGAACAGAATGTTAAACACTAACTAATATGATACATTCTCATTGTAGAAAGAAAACGTATTTGCATTCTTAACTGGATGTAAATCTATAAGGCCTCTTTCAGAAGGGCAGCCGTCAGCTGCTCTCCTGCATCAGCGCTTGTTAACGTTTGGTACCGACGATGTACAGATGGCCCAACATGGGGTCACATCTAAGCATGGCCAGGCGCATGCTCAGATGCTAAATGCCGCCGGGTAACGCCACCGCCATGCGCTGATATGCATGATGTTACAAATGCTGCTATTAAGCTGCATTTTAATTGCACCTAAATGGTGGTAAACAGGACGCTGAAATATCCGACAAGTGTTTAGTTCAACTGTTCATCTAAAAAAGGCCTAACTGTCCAATTGTACAACAATAATAAACCAGAAGATCTATGACCAAAGCCTGTTCTTTTTTCTTTAAAAAAAAATAATACATTTCTGCACTCACTTCAAATCAAATTATTTCCCACTAAAGAAGATCAGTTGACAAAAATAGATAACCTGTTTCAGACTGTGCTGAACAGAGACAGGAATGAATAATTGTATCGTATTTCCATGGAAACAAGACCTGTAATAAAGGGAAGCTTGTCTCAATTCATCTAAATTTAGTTGTTTTAAAATGAAGATTGAAACATAAAAGAATGAAGCTGTCAGATTCTAGATCGAGATAAGGATTATTGATTTAATAATTGCCCAATTGAATAGGGTAGAGTTAGCCTAAACCAGACCTGTCTGATGCTAAGCATACTCTTGTAGGCATGTTAAACAATCAGTATCTAATGATAATAAATTACTATTTTTCAACATTGCCCCACTTGATATTAGATCATCAAATGCTGATCAAGGGAACCTCATTTTAAAAAAGATTTTGTTTGTGATCTAACATTTAATCTATTAAAAATGTTTAAAAGTATAAATATAAGTAAACTAACAATTGAGGTGCATGCATGAAAAAAGGGCGCCAAGAAAAAATGAATTTGGCGCCAGGTATTAACAACATTTGCTAATGAGAATCATTATTGTCAAGCTTTATTAATGATAATTACTGTTCCAAAAAACAAACGAGAAATGATAATGAATAAATATTAACGTTAAATGTCGTAATGTTTTTCATCAATACTGCTTAACCCTCACACAGAACCCTCCCTGGTGGTGCCTAAAACTAACCACTCCCCTAGTGGTTCCTAACACTAACCATCCCCCAGTGGTGCCTAACCCTAACCACCCCCCAGGTGGTGCCTAACCCTAGCCCCCGGTGGTGCCTTACCCTAACCACCCGCCCTGGTGGCCCCTAACCACCCCCCCTGGTGGTGCCTAACCCTAGCCCCCCGGTGGTGCCTAACCCTGACCACCCCCTGGTGGTGCCTAACTCTAACCACCCCCCCTGGTGTAACCCTAACAACCCCCCCCCTGGGGGTGCCTAACCCTAGCCCCCCGGTGGTGCTTAACCCTGACCACCCCCTGGTGGTGCCTAACTCTAACCACCCCCCCCCTGGTGGTGCCTAACCCTAGCCCCCCTGGTGGTGCCTAACCCTAACCACCCCCCTGGTGTTGCCTAAAACTAACCGCCGGCTAGGTGGTGCCTAACCCTAACCACTCCCCTAGGTGTTGCCTAACACTAACCACTCCCTCTGCAGAAAAACCCTTTTAGATATATTAACGATAATACCTTTGAAAACGTAAAATCTGTACTTATTAACAAAATAATATGACAAAAACTATACCGTTATAAACTTTTAAAATGATAACTACCTCAAAAACTATAAGTAATAATCTTATTAACGAAATTTTTCGCTGCACCCTTTTTTCATGCTTTTTTCCCGTTTTAACAATAATTGCATAAAAGTCTACAGTATGGTGGCGCCCTTTTTGTCCAGCCTCAGCCGGCACCCTTTTTTCCTGCTCCAATTGAGGTGAAGCTGATTTACAGCTGTCCTTTCTGGAATGCCACCTTAGTGAGAGCTGTAGGAAGACAGACAGACAATGAGCGCAGCAGGTAAAAAGAGCGTCAGAGGCGCCCTCTTAAAAATTGCACCGCAGTAAGCAGCAATGTTAAAAGCTATGATTATCGGCTATAAATGGTAATTTGGGCTCTCAGAGGCACCAGAGGTTTATAGCCGCTAATCACAGTTTTTAACAATGCTGCCTACAGTATCAACAATGTTGGGGATTAGGGTAAAAAGACAGGGGTCTTTAGTGTCAGGTGTAGGGGGGTTCCTTAGGGGTTAAGGTTAGGCATTGGGGGCAGGTTAAGTTTAGTCCCCTCCAGGGGGTTTAAGGTTAAACACTAACGAGGGAGGAGGGGTGTTAAGGTTAGGCACCACTAGGGGGTCTCAGGGTTAGGCATTGCTAGAGGGAGGGTTCTGTGTGAGAGCATATAGGTCATAGTAAAATATTGGTATAAATTATCGTCATTAAATAGTGGAATATCTGTAATTTTACCAATATTCTATTAGCTGCTCTCTCCGGCACCCTTTTACCGAGTGCCTTTTCTACATGTGTGCAACAATGGGCCTGATCCAATTCACTTTCACTCTTTCTTTAATCTGGCTCTTCCATTATTTCACTCATTTCCTGATACCATTATATACAGGTCCCCAGATACCATCTTATGTGCAATCTATGGCCTGCTAATGATCTTCTCCTTTCAACTACCCTAGTCACCTCTTCACATGTACAGGAGTTCTTCCCTATATCAGTTCTCTAACACTAGTAATAATCACATGCAACCTCAAATTATTCAAGCAAGCATATCATATGTTCTTGAGCACTTTAGCTGGTTACTGTCCTAACACTGCTTCCAAACAAACATATGCATAAATCATGCAGTTTATCTGACCCCCCCCTCCCCCCCATTCCCCAACACTTTTATGTCCACCCTGACTCTCTTAGATTCTTTTATTTGTGTTTTAGTATTGCTGTATTTGCTGACTGACCTATTTAGGTATGCTTAACAACCTATTTCTAAAATATGTCATTGTACTGCGCTATAGAAGATGTCGGCACTCAATATTCAATGATAATGATAATTGGTGATACATTTAAAAAAAATGTTTTGACTAGAGTTCAACTTTAACATCCCAGGAAAGGAAATCACTGTGCAATCACTTCCTCTTGCCACTAAGTCCCATCCCCGTTTCTCTCTGGTGCCATGGCTGGTGTGAAATGCTGCTCCTTCACTCCCCATCTGTGGACTAACTGTGTGAATTACTGCTCCTGCCTCCGGGGAGGAGAAATGACGGTCTAGAAATGATCCAGTTAACGACAATGCCTTTGTTAAACTATCAGCTTCTTTGGAGAACACCTTAGGCACATCTGGATCTTGTCAGTGTTACAACTTTTTTTGTTTGTAGTTTCAGGTCTGAAAATAACTGACTTAATGATGATAGGAAAAAGCAATTAGTTTTGATCTTTGTTCTGCAGGTGGCCTTGCCTGAACATTCTGACTTCAAACCCTCCCAGCATTTTCAAAAAAAAGAAAATGTGTTTTTTTCTCAGAAACTGTTAACATTCCTGAGATCTATTCTTCTCCTATGGCAAACCTAATGGCTGGATATGCAGAGTCGGCTGAGTGGAAACTATTGTGGCATGCACTAATTACACAGGGTTCTAGCGGAAAATAAATATTACTTAGCATCTCCTCTGATCCTTGCTATGGGTTTGTCTGGCCAGAAATCAGAGGTGGAGAATAAGTTACTTTACCAACAGCAAGACTGAGGTGAGCTGATTAAATCAGAGATCAAGCGTCTACTGGCCCAACTAAAAGGTCACTATTGACCCGGACAGTCACTTAGTTTTACCTAGCGTGAGTAGACACATTTATTTGGTGCTGCTTGGGAGTAGATTACAAACAGCACTGCTCTGTAACCTCTAGACAATGGAACATTATTTTTCCTTTTGCACTATATTTGTTTTATTGTAGAAGACATTAAAGAATATTTACTGTATTATGTTTTTAATCTGCTTTTTATATAAAAGATTACATTCAAACTGCATACTATTCCACTGATTTCATGATATTATATGATATTTTATCTTGTTTAAAGCCCCATATTGTTTTTGAAACCTTCTGTAAAAAGTGCAGTTGTTAACAAACAACAAAGAGAAATAACTGCTGAATCAGTTCATCACTCTTCAGAGTCCAACACATGACTGCTCACACCCAGGTAGCTTATATACCACTTCCCATTTAGTCACATGGGCATGCAGGGAAAAGAGTGATTGGTCTGTCAGCTGAGGCCACACCTCCCTGCTGACTCATAGCCTATCAGGAGCGTAGATGGAGACTCAGTGAGTTAGCAGTATACTGGTGGCTCCTGCAGTGAAAATCAGGCAATAAGAATGATCGCAGCTAGAACTTTCCTTTCTTAATTTGCAAAACTTTTTTACATGCATAATCTATGTAAGATGATTTTCAGTTAAATGCATATAAAGAGTGTTCTTAAATGTGGGCTTTAACCTGAGATTTAAGTGAAAAAAAAAACAGTTGAACATACCTGGTTTCTTCCAGCGTACATATGGTCTGGCCTTGGGTGAGTTGGGTGCAAGGCGAGCTGAATGACGGCTCTCCCTGCTGCCGCTAAACTACCCAGCAACTTTAAATACTATTCTCCCTCTGTTGTTGTCACAACTCCAAGGAAGGTTTAGTTTGGAGTCCAGCGATCGCTCTTACGCGCCCCACACAGCATATCATTGCTGCTATGGGGTGCCCAGTTTCGGCTCCTGGTGTTGAGCGGCGTGCGCCAAAGCACCCTGCTTTGCTCCTTGCAGCACCGCATTGCAAATAGCATTCTCAGGCCTACGAGGGAGAAGGGGGCAGATTTTTACACCCTTTAGCCTAGAAACTGCCTTGTTTAGCGCAGAGGTTGAAGAACAAAGTTTTTGTAGTAACTCATTTCGTTGTCATAATATATTTACAGTATTACCTCTTTATTGAGCAGACTGCAGGCAGCAAATGCTCACTATGAAGATGCCTCTCAAAAATGCTCATGTCAGATAAGTTCTCTGCCTCCCAAATACACGTTTATATTGAATTTTACAGGTCCAGCTCCTGCCATCCATAGCTGACAGTGATGTAAAACGATTCCTACAAGGATCAGCTACTGACAAACAAGCCAGTGACCCTATTCTGCAGTGAGCTGGACTGCATAGACTGGGCCCTAATCTTCTCTTACAGTATCTTGTCTTGCTAACTGTTGAAAAACTTTTTTTTCGTAAGAATTTAAAGCACACTTACATTTACATTTGAAGTTTGCATGTATAGAATTCATTCATATCACTAACAATATTATGTTCCAAAGAAATAGGATGTGATTTATCAAACATATCCCTGGAGCTATGATCAATGGACTCTGCCCAGGCATTAAAAAAACATTAGGTCTGCCTTCCAGGGGCACAGCAGGAGAGTGATGTCATTATTAATAAGTAAACCATTCTTCAGTGAGCCAAGACACATACATACATAAGGTACACAACAAGATGGAATATGCTATCCTGAGCCCTGAGTAGTGTTGGTGCTCCAGTTTAGAACATTGTTCCAAATTCATCTGAACCCCATACTTCAGCACCATTCAGCACTGAACCTGCAGACAGGGTCTGGGGAGGTTCACTTACTTGCGCTACATGATGCATTTCACATGATGACTCCATACTTCCTCCTTTCAAAGGTGAAAGGGGGAATTATTAAAATACCAGGAAACGCACCATGAAAGTGCAAGTAAGTGATCGCCCCCTGATCCCGTCTTCAGGTTCAGTGCTGAATGGTGCTGAAGTGTGGTGTGTGATTGAATTCGGAATGATGTTCCAAATTCATACACCAACACTAGACCTGAGAGCAGAAACAATATATCTGCCCTGTCATGAAAATTTGCCCTTTAGGACCCTTTCACACGGGCAGTTGAACTGTGTGTTCAGCAAGCAGTTACCAGGCAGCAGTGAGCAGTTACCAGGCAGCAGTGAGCAGTTGCCAGGTGGCAGCAAGCATTTACTAGGCAGTAGCAAGCAGTTGTGAGAGTTCGACAGGCGGTTCACTACCTGTCAACTGCCCATGTGAAAGGGTCCTTACAATGTAGGTACACCTGAGATTTGTTTATCATTGCCACTTAATTCTTCTAAGTTGAATCATTTAACAATGGAAAGATAACAGCCCATAGCTTAAGGCTCGTATACATGTCCAAGGCTCCTACATGTATCCAACATGATGTAAATACTATGCGTGCAAGCAAAATGACAAACTGCACAACATGTCTGCATTCAAAAACAACAAAGTTGTTCAAAAGATCTGTATCCACATTCCAACCTGCATGATAGTTGGGCAGATTGATCCACCGGTTGGATCTGGCAAACAACCTGTAGTCAGTTGGTCATCTGGTTGTTTGCCAGCCATACACACGCCCAACTTATCTTCCAATAGACAAGTTTAGAAGATAGTTGGGCAGATTGTTGTGAGCCTTTAAAGTAAACCCAGAACTTGTTTATCAGAATTAAAAAAATTGTCTTCACAGCAAAGTATGTTCATATTGAATAATACTATAGATGTGCATCTCATTTTAGTGTCACTAGCCAGCTTGTGAAGGTATAACCAGGCCATCATGTATTTTCTATCTATCATTAAGTATTTATATTATTCTTATAGTGCTGGTAGTACTATTCAAAGAGCTCACTAAGCAATTCATGAAACTTTCTGTCCCTTATGCTGAATACACACGGTTCGTTCCCGCATCGAATGCGCCGCTCGATTCCCGACAAATCGATTGTTCCCGAACATTTCTGAGCGCATTTTGATGATTTTTAGGTCGATTGCCATGTAAAGTATGGCAAATCGACCTAACGATCCATCTAACCGCGAATCGGACATGTCGGAAATAAACGAATCGACGGGAATCGAGCGGCGCATCGATGGGAATCGAGCATGGGAACGAACTGTGTCTATCCAGCATAATGCGGTTCGTTCCCGCGCTCGATCACCGTCGATGCGCCGCTCGATTCCCGTCGATTCGACATGTGAATCAATTTGCCATCAACAA
Organism: Hyperolius riggenbachi; assembly: GCF_040937935.1. Classification (NCBI taxonomy): domain Eukaryota; kingdom Metazoa; phylum Chordata; class Amphibia; order Anura; family Hyperoliidae; genus Hyperolius; species Hyperolius riggenbachi. Next base: position 149,813,381 of record NC_090648.1, read on the forward strand.
TCCAAAGCTGAAATGTCTGTTGTACCAAGCAGTGTTAACTTTGAGTAGAGTCTACTTGTGTAACATACTGTACATGGCTGATGGAGATTGGAGAACGGGTATAAACTTAAAGGGACTCCGAGCAGTGCAGAAACTATGGAAAGATGCATATCATTTTAAAGCTCTCTTTCTCCTCTTTCCAATGATATATAAACCGCCGCCCTACACCTTTTACTTTTCGCTATTTTCGCGATTGAAATTGCCGCGGCCGTGATTTCGATCGCGAAAATAGAAATAAACTAAAAGGTGTAGGGCAACGATTTAGGTGTCGTCAGAAAGAGGAGAAAGAGAGCTTTAAAATTATATCCATCAAGCCATAGTTATATTGTATTACACAGGACGACACTTTCCCCAGTGTCAGCAGCTCCATTCTGCTGAATGCAGCAGAATGGAGCTGCTGACACTGGGGAAAGTGTCGTCCTGTGTAATACAATAGAACTATGGCTTGATGGATATCATTTTAAAGCTCTCTTTCTCCTCTTTCTGACGACACCTAAATCGTTGCCCTACGCCTTTTAGTTTTCTCTATTTTCGCGATCGAAATCGCGGCCGCGGCAATTTCAATCGCGGAAATAGCAAAAACTAAAAGGCGTAGGGTGGCGGTTTATATATCATTGGAAAGAGGAGAAAGAGAGCTTTAAAATGATGTACATCTTTGCATAGTTTCTGCACTGCTCGGAGTCCCTTTAAATACATCACACAGTAGATGCTTTAATATTGAATTCCATGTTGACAACTGTAATAATTTTGGGGAAGTGTTATTGTTTTCACTTCAATGAATTAAGCAAGTTACATGTATATACTGGTAACTCCTCAATAAGCTAAAGAAGGACCCTTTCACTGGTCTCTACCCTTAAAAGTAACAGATTTCAGTATTTAAAAATGATGTAGCTGGCTATTCCAGGCTGTTCTATTTGTGCATCTCCTGTGGAAACCCAATAGAAGGTTATGCTACATTGGTACCTGACACTTGACAGAACAAGAAAGTTTTCCCTGGGCACTAAAGATCATGGGGCCAAAGGGGAGCTTATTTGCACATCTGGTGGTCTTGTCCCAAAGTTTGCATGATTTGTATTTGTGTTTTTCAAATTCTGTATCAGAATCAGAATCAGAAACTGTATACAGTAACAGAACAAATATTTCCTAGAACACCAAAGGTAGCATTTTTGGGGAGAAACTACCACAACTCTGTACATCTCAATACTAGCTAGTAACTAGATTCTAGTTGTAACCAAACAAGTGATCACAGCTGCGTGGGAAGTCGCTCTCTCTGAACGTTGAGCTGGTCAAACAGAAATTTTGCTATGCAATGTGTTTTGATAAAATGAAGGCAATCCTAGTTAATCCACTTAAGAAATTTGAAAAAACTTGGAAGCCACTGTATAGTTCTTACCCCCATTGGGTCCCCATTACATCTGAAGCCCTGTAGGGATGATGGCTGGGCCAGGATGGGTTAAGGTGCTGGATCAAAATCTTCCTGTTACCTTTACCTGTTCTTCTTTCTTTCATTTTCTCTCTTTTGCCTCTTCTCTATGTGATGTAAGTGGGTGCCTCACTTCCCACTACAGATCTATGAGAAGGAACTGCCCCGTGGGGTACTGGAAGTTCCCCAAGTGTTTTTATAGACCTCCTTTTCTTTGGAGGTTCAAAAGACAAGAGGTTGGGGGGAGATGATGGATGTTTAAAGAGAACCTGAACTGAAAATAAAAAATCAAAATAACCACAGGTCATACTTACCTCCCATGTACGGTAGTCTACTCATCAATCTCTTTCCCCTCTCCTGTGTCCTGTTTGTCCACTGTGATCAATTGAATTCTCTGTCCTCCATTTTAAAAATGGCAATTACCCCATAACAGCTTCCTGCTGGTCAGCACACTGTAGTGTTAAACAGTAATATCACCCACTTGAGCCATAGGGAAACATGGACATTATCTTGCACATTCAATTGTAACTGACAGCTGCTGATATACAACTGACAGCAACTGGTTTATTTCAGTTCTTACAAAATTTTGTCAGAACTGTAAGGGATCACTGTAAGAAGAAAATGGTGAGTTTCTGAGAGGAACTGATGGCAAGGTTAGTGTGTAATATTCATTTGCTGCTACGTCATGTGTTTATTTTAAATAATTTTACTTGCTTCAGATTCCCTTTAAGGGGAATGGTCAACCCTGGGGTCATATCTTGATGGGTGACACCCATTTGGCCCTAGGTGACCTCCCCCATGCTGTCACCTGGCAATGGCCCTCTTTACAGTTTACTTATTCTTCCATACTTTTGGTAACAAATGTTTTATGTTATTGTCTGATAACATGATGTTTAGAATAGTCAGTATGTTATGTATGGACTGCTGTAATCTTTGCATTTGTACGTTTTCCACATTATTTTATCAATAAAAATAATAGAAACAGAAAAAGTGACAAATTTCTGTAAAGGACCCACAGCCCATGACCTGGGGGGGGGGGGGGGGGGGGGGGGATTGTTACATAATGTATGGGACAGAGCTGCACATTTGTCAAAGTGCATATAAAAATCTAAAAATTATAGGCTGTGTAGAATAGGCATCACACTGAAGAGAGGGGCTTCTGCACCCCCCCCCCCCCTCCCCGATAAAATGTTGTTCATGGAAAAAAGTGCATATCTACCTGGAAAGGGTGCCTACAGGGCTGGATTTGTACTTTCCAGTGCCCTAGGCCTGCTCCAACACTCTGACTAGCGATCATTGGTTTGAATGGGCTCATTTCAATTGTGCTGCTCGGCCTCCCATTCAACAAATAATTCCTGTAATGTGCGCTCCTGCCCGGGTGTGCACAGCAGCCGATAGTGTTCTGGGCATGCATACTTGAGAAATGACGCTGATGTATGACGAGTACTTGTCAAGAATGCATAACACTGCCTCGGTTGCTGTGCACATCTGGGCAGGAGCGAGAAATTACAGGGAGCGCGAGTGGCCAGAGCATGCGCTGCTTCTTTGCCCTCTGTGTGACTGGCTGCAGTCGGAGCCACAAACAGGTGGCAGGGCAGTGCAATGGAGAGAAGCCCATCCAAAACAGAGAACAAGTAGGTAGCAAACATCCTGTCAAGACCCACTTTGGATGTTCTGTTGTAATTATAGTGGACCTGAACTCAGAACTTCATCTCTGCTTTAAAAGATATGCAGCAACATAACCTTTAAAGAAAAACATTTCTTTGTTACAGCTGATACAAATCCTGCAATAAATCTGCAGTGTGTCTACTTCCTGCTTTTATGGAAGCAGACATATTTTTAACATCATGTGCTTTCAAATGAGCTTAGATGTTGTGGCAGTCAGGTGACACAGTGTAGAGATCAAATTACAACTTGTGACACAGAGGAGGGGGAATTAGACAGGCTCTCGAAATACATACATGGTACATTTCTCTGTTTTCCTTCTGTCCTGTGCAAGAGTTCAGCTCCACTTTAAAGCATCCGAATGACATTTATTTATATTTGCTGAAAAATCTATGCATCTCTTTTGAATGTTGAATGTACATATGGTGGTGTGCTCTAACATATTGACAGTATACGGGAACAAAGTCTGAAGAAGGCTTATTTAAATTGCCTTTAAAACGTTTTTTTGGGGGTAAATGAGGCATGTAGCATCATGTTTTTTTAATGATGTAGGGACTTAAAATCCCCCCTCAAAAAAAAAATCTCTCTCTCTCTCTCTCTCTCTCTCTCTCTCTCTCTCTCTCTCTCTCTCCCTCAGATGGGAAATCTGAGTTTGCTCGTATAGTGCTATTCGGATTTTAAAAATATCCGGATTGCTATTCAAAGTTCGGATAGTGGATAAAGTTCAGATTGTCTGGGTAGTTCGGATACCCGATTATTGGATGAGCACCACTGCTCAGGTGTCCTTTAAAATGACAGTTTAGCAATGAAAGGGAAGAAATCAGCATTTTTTCCTGCAGTTCTCATAGATGGTAGGAGCAGGAGGAGAAAAAAATGAGTCAGGAAAGAGTTAGCTAAGGAAGAGAAGAGACCACTGCTAGCTAGGGAAAAAAAGAAAAACAGTCATAAATTAGGATTAGATAAATTAATTAACAACTGCTGGTCAGTGTCAAAGCTGTAAAAGAGGTAAAGAAAGTAGCAGAGCTCACTGATGTTTGTGAATGCCTGCATTAAAACTAAGCGGAACTTCGTTTTATCTGCGTTGTAATGTAAATCTCTGGTATTTCTCACATCGATCTGTATGTCCATCATACAAAGGAATGGTTTATCAGGTGACAGTTATGATTGATCCTGAGTCTTTTAAAGGACCACTATCGCGAAAAAAGTAGGCAGTTAAAAAATGTGACAGATGACAGGTTTTGGGCCAGTCCATCTTTTTAAGGGGGATTCTCAGGGCTTTCTTTGTTTTCAACAGCATTTCCTGAACAGCAGTTTAACTGCCAAAATAGCAAGATACCAGCCGGCCTCCCTAATCACTAGCACACTATTACGTCAGTTAGATTTTGCAAGTGTTGTTCAGGAAATGCTGTTGAAAACAAAGAAAGCCCCGAGAATCCCCCTTAAAAAGATGGACTGGCCCAAAACCTGTCATCTGTCACATTTTTTAACTGCCTACTTTTTTCGCGATAGTGATCCTTTAACACATCAGGAAGTGAGAGAGAGATGCAGGGATTGGGGTACTCTGGAATTCAGCTATTAGAGTAGAGCAGGGCGCTGGCTGGCTGCGCTGCGGGACCAGAAGAGATTATTTACTTTGACATATTACCTCTTCTCTCTCCAAGTCATGCCGCCCTTCTTATCTTAACTAATTTTATTGCCCTAGGCCGTGGCCTTTCTGGTCTTCCCAGAAATCCGGCCCTGGGTGCCTACTGATATGGGAGAGCTGGACATGTAACAAGAAGCACATGCACAAGTTTGGGTTTTGCTATACACGGAGGAGGAGCTCTAGTGAATGTAGGGTGGGTGCTGCCAGGAGAGTACATGAATAGGAGAGCCTAACACATGTGGAAGGCGATTAACACAAAACAGTTGGTGTCGAGTGTAGGTTCTTAATGAGTGGTATGTGCACCTCAGGCGGTACTTGTGATGGTTTTAGGAAGTACTCGTGCTTAATTTAGTTAAAGTGTACCTGGGGCTTCCTCCAGGCCCTTTCAGGCTGAGCAGTCCCTTGCTGTCTTCCCAGGCCACCTGGATCCTCTGCTAGGCACCCGGTAATTCTGTCAGTCAGTGCCAGTCCGGCTGTGCATGCTTCTCTGTTCTGCGCCTATGCATCAGTACTGCTCAGGTGCAGAACTCTCCCAGCGAAAGGAGCACAACGGGGCCCACAGCTAGGCCACGCATGCGCAGTAGGCTCCGACTGTCAGACTTACCAGGCAGCCTAGCAGAAGATTTAGGCGGCGTGGGAAGGCGGTGAGGAACCGATCATCCTGAAAGGGTCTGAAGGAAGCCCCAGTACGTTAACATTTATTTTTATTTGAATCATCTCAGATTTGCTTAAATATGGCAAATTTAGAGTTTTCTAAAATAAACACCTTTATAAACAGCAACACTAAATTACTATTTTACCTATTTAAATGCCATGTACTACTACTAAGTATATCTGTGCACTTATTTATTTATTTTTATTTATTTAAGTATTTATATAGTGCCGACATATTACGCAGCGCTGTACAGAGTATATTGTCTTGTCACTAACACTAACTGCCCCTCAGAGGGGCTCACAATCTAGTCCCTGCCATAGTCCTGTGTGTATGTACCGTATGTAATGTGTATGTGTCATAGTCTAGGGCCAATTTTGGGGGGAAGCCAATCAAATTATCTGTATGTTTTTGGGACGAGGGAGGAAACCAGAGTGCCCAGAGGAAACCCACACAGACACTGGAAGAACTTACAAACTCCTTGCAGATGTTGACCTGGCTGGGATTCGAACAGGGAAACCATTGCTGCAAGGCGAGAGTGCTAACCATTGCACCACCGTGCTACTTGAGATAATCTTCCCCATACCAGGGGTAGTTGGTGAGCACAGGCTTTCAAAAGGGATACATACCAATCAAATGTTGAGAAGCTTAGAGGAGTAAATAGTATAAGGCTGGCCGGATACCTGATCAAGACTTTAATCCACATGCATTCAATAATACAAACTCGGTAACGTGTTTTCCTGCACTGTGTACTGAAACAGGATGTTGGTAATACAAGTTTGACTGAAGAGGCACTTTGAAGGGCAGAATTCTTAGGTGTTCTGTTTCCCCATACAGCGAATTCATTAAATGCTGCTCAGTGAACTCAAGTCACTGCAAACAGCCGATGAACATTTTTATTAAGTTCGTTTACATTACACAGAATGCTTGTTCAACGTCTCCTTGGCTTTGCTTTTAAACTTTATTAAACCCAGGCATTTTAGCTCTGTTTGTTGGATTAGATGTAATTGTGGCAGATAAATATAGCCATAGCCTGCAGGGATCCTATGTATGTATTACTCCATCCTGCTTACAGACTGCAGAATGAATGTCATTGCTGTGGAAACACAGTGCCATTCAGTGCTGTGTATCGGTCTCTATCTCTTTCACAATCTAACTTTCCCCTTCCATGCCAGTGACCCAGCCCGGGACTTTTCCCCAGCCCTTGCTTCCTCCTATGTCATGGGAAAAGTATGTGGATCTCTAAGAGGTGGTTCGGAGTTTTAGTTCTGCTGGGAGCTGGGAAGGCTATGTTAGGACAGACCCACATTTAGGATACAGGAGGGGGAAGCGAAACTGAGTCTCTTGCTTGTTCACATGAGTGGCTCATATTCCAAATCCCTTTCTGGAATGGACACATTTCCGTTTAACGGATAACCGATAATAACTGATGTTTTGTAATGCTAGCTGTGACATAAGTTTACTGACTTCACTTTTAGCTGATAGTTAACAGGAATGACAAATGTTTATGCTGTATTTAATCTGATATTGTTGTGGAATGTTGCCCTTATGGATCCTGTTGCCGTACAGAAGTATCAGAAACACTCAGCAGAGATGGGTTTCCGTAAAAGAGTCAATAAATAAGGATATTATTCATCGTATTAATAATGAAGCATGTGAGTTCTGCTTACTCTTATACTTACTGAACTATTAGGATTATATGCCATCATTTTCCACAGTGCCATACTAAACACATTAAAGGGTTCATATTACTTTTTCACTTTAGATAACGTAAACGTTCAACAAAAAATGTGATTTGATAGCTGTTTTTTCATTTTGTGGTTGTTTAAGAGTTTGAATTTATATTCAGAACTGCCTACTTTGGTGTTTGGTCACAGGAAGTGGAAGTATGTGATGTGTCTGTACTTGTTTTCCTAATGTATGTAGAAATGCTCGTTGGTTCCCTTAAATTTAGCGTTTGTTGTAAATTCAGTTTTTCATCTTTTCTATGTTTGTTTACCAGTACTAGTTAGGAACCTTACACGCTTAAAGGACATCCGAGGTGAAAATAAACTGATTAGATATACAGTTGTGTCTTTCCTCCTCCTCCTCCTAAAAATGACTTTTTAGATATCCTGCAGTTTTATTTTATATTTTAATCAAGTTTTTAAGTTCTTACTGTTTCATTGTCCCTGCTCAATGACATGTTCATAAAAGTATGCCAGAGATAAAATCTATGAACAAGTGTATGTTTTTATCTCTTTCCTGCTCTCATAAGCCATTTACTGTCAGGAAAGTTTTTTATGCTTGTAATTCCTTATCAGTGAGGGTATTGCTATAATCCAATCCAGTCCCGACCCAGACAGAAACTATCACTTGCATACCTGATTTTTAACTCTTTCAGGAATAGAAAGTAAAAAAGGAACACAGCATAGTCATTTATGTGCTTGGCATTGTACATACACATATCTATCTCATCATGTCACATGTCACCTTGGATGTCCTTTAACCACTTTACCCCCACCCGTACGGATTTCTCCGTCCCTTTTTCCATCCTTTAACCCCCAGGGTTAAAGGATGGCCGCTGCCCATGCCCCCGCTGCCCGCCGCTGCCTGTGCTCCCGCTCGTAAACACGCCACCGCCGCTCGTAAACACGCCGCCCGCCGCTCGCCCGGAGATCAATGAACTGGAAAATCCATTCCCATTCGTTGATCTAAGCCCCGCAATGATCCGCTGCTCTCCAATGAGCAGCGCGATCATTGTGAAAAAAAAAACACTTACCCAGCCTCCTAGTACTTCCTCCAAGAGTCCGGAAGGACGCTTGGAGGTCGCATTAAGCAAAAAGTTACTGTGGCCATCTTGTGGCCAAATAGTAAAACTACACCCTAAACATTTTTCACATACAAATAAATTACTTTTACACAAAAAATTAACTCATTACCTCCCACACTCCCAATTTTTTTTTTTTTGTAATTAAAATTTTTTTAAAAAATGTACAATAAAAAGATACATAAATAGTTACCTTAGGGACTGAACTTTTTAAATATTTATGTCAGGAGGGTACAACACTGTTACTTTATAAGCTATGGGCTTGTAATTAGGGATGGACGCAAAACTGAAAAAAATGCACCTTTATTTCCAAATAAAATATTGGCGCCAAACATTGTGATAGGGACATAATTTAAACGGTTTTATAACCGGGACAAAAGGGCAAATACATTTCATGGGTTTTAATTACAGTAGCATGCATTATTTAAAAACTATAATGGCCGAAAACTGAAAAATAATGAATTTTTTTCCACATTTTTCATATTTTCCCATTAAAACACATTTAGGATAAAATAATTATTGGCATAATGTCCCACCTAAAGAAAGCCCAATTGGTGGTGGAAAAAAACAAGATATAGTTCGTTTAATTGTGATAAGTAATGATAAAGTTAAAGACGAATGAATGGATGGAGCGCTGAAAGGTGAAAATTGCTCTGGTGGTCAGGGGGTAAAACCCCTCAGTGGTGAAGTGGTTAATCCATGCTCATGCATACCGTCTTTCCCCGAATATAAGACACTGTCTTATATTCTTTTTGGGGAGGAAATGTCTGCTAGGGCTTATTTTCGGGGGTGGGAGGGGCTAGACGCTGTGTGTATGGGCAGGTGCGTGGTCTCTTACCGCACCTCCCTTGTGGCTGCGTCCCCCTCCGTTCCTGGTAATTCCTCCGGTGGCGGCGGCATAGTAATCCATCTGTGAGGGCGCCCTGTGACCCTCACGCAGTACGCTAGGCCAGCTCTGCGCTGGCGCTCTCTTCCTGTCATCATGTGCGCCCGGCAGATGCGTCCCAGGCGCACACTGATTAATCAATGTGCGCCTGGGACGCATCTGCCGGGCGCACATGATGACAGGAAGAGGGCGCCAGTGCAGAGCCGGCCTAGCGTACTGCGTGAGGGTCACAGGGCGCCCTCACAGATGGATTACTATGCCGCCGCCACCGGAGGAATTACCAGGAACGGAGGGGGACGCAGCCACAAGGGAGGTGCGGTAAGAGACCACGCACCTCCCCATACACACAGCGCCCCGCCCCCAGCTAGGCCTTATTTTCGGGGTAGGCCTTATATTTCAAGCATGCTTGAAATATAAGGGAGGCCTTACTTTCGGGGTAGGTCTTACTTTAGGGGAAAGACGGTAGTTACATAGTTATTTGGGTTGAAAAAATACATCCATCTATCGAGTTCAACCAGAAAACAAAGTACAACACAGCATCTGTTAACACATATTTTTCTGTGTATTGCTGCACATTTTTAACCACATTTCCCCCACTATCCATTATATTAATAGAGACAAATGAAGTTAGGTCCACAACCGTCTTCATAATGCAGTTTCACACTTTTTTGCATAAGTCAGCGCATGCTTGCCAATTGTTTCGGAGCCATGGAGGGTCCCCTTTTCCAGAAAAGTGCAAACATACATTACATCTATTACCGTACATCTATTGTATGTTTGCACTTTTCTGAAGAAGGAGACCCTCTATGGCGCCAAAACAATTGTCAAGCGCATGCTGACTTGCAATGCAATAAAGCAAAAAACTGCATAATAAAGACGGTGTGCGGACCTAATTTTGTAAGTCACTATTGATGTTTGGGTGATGTGGCTTAGCACCCAGGTCCAGCACCCAACCCTTGGGCAATGTGTGCCACGCCAGACACTTTCTGCATATTTATAACCATTACATTAAAATATGTGCTCTTTCCTTTGGTTTTGAGGTCCTTGAGGTCTGTGAAAAAAGCGAATGCACCACTGTGAAGGCGATAATGTTTATCTATTAAAAAAAACCTGTGCAATGTGATTGTGCAAGCAAAAATGTACACTGACCCATATAGCATAAGGGGGCCCTTACACAATAGTAGTACCAACACTGAGGCAAAGAACTGTGCCAAATAGTTTTTCATGGAGAGAGATAAACAGTTGAACTACGGCCTGATGACAACCATTTGTTCTTGTTGCCAGTAGTAACCAGGCACAGTTTTATTTGTTTTTAGTTCAGTAAAAATCCTAACTACATACACTGTGGAAGGCAAATGCAGAGACAACATAAACTTCCATCTCCAGTGATCAGATTTAAAGTCAGAAGATGTTAGATTAGTCCTCTAGTGAAAGGCTGCCATATTTCTATCAATTTAAACAATCCCAAATACTGTACTTGGCTGTCAGAGCATGCCATGAGGCAGTGTTTTTTTTTTTGGGGGGGGGGGGGGGGGGAAACTGAAACAAAAAGGTAAGAATTTGGCTGCCACTGGAGGTCAAACAGCGTAGGAGGCTAGAAGCAAAGCAGTGCAACTGCTGGTGATACTGGAAGTAGGACACCTGCTGATGATGCTGGAAGCAGGGTGCATGCTGTTGATCCTGGAACCAGGGCATCTGCTGGTAATGCTAGAAACAGGATAGCTGCTGATGATGTTGGAAAAAACAGAGGCTGCTGGTGATACTAGAAGCAGGGCACCTACTGGTGATACTGGTAATAGGACACCTGCTGATGATGATGGAAACAGCGGGTGTTGGTGATGCTGGAAGCAGGGCATCTGCTGGTGCAGCTGGAAGCAGAAGGGATACTTGAGAAGAGCACAGAGAATTACTTTTGCTTAGCAAGACTAAGGGACGTTATTGTAGTGACATAGTTTTGCCTTGAAACCAAGAAAGTCACTGTTAAGGCTAAATCTTTTCCAGTTGTGTCTAGCTGTATGAGCAGACTTTTCAGACACCTTGTGATTGTTATGCACCAGCCAGGGGTAAGTGGGGTAGATGATGCCCCAACGATAGAGTGTGATCATAATGGGAGGCAGCTTTTTCAGAAGAAGTAAGGATAATGCCAACAGGAGTAACTGAAACAAGTAAGTAGTTCTGAAGGCTGCTTGGGGAGTACCGAAAAGCTATTCAACCAAGCAGGTCGGATACCTTCAACCGGGGATGGCGCAACAATGACGGGATTAATTGAGCACTGGAAAGGCTCTATGGTAGCCAGAGACTTCCCTCTACATAGGCATGCATGAAACCTAATGTGAGTTACCTTACATCATGTTCCCTTTAACATTGGCAACTTTTTATGAAGTTTCAATGACTGTCTGTGACCTGATCTAATTATTATTATTATTTTTGATTTATATAGTGCCAGCATCTTCCGTGGCGCTGTACAATAGCATACAAGGAATAACAATACAGAGTATACAATACAATACTTGATACAAGACAAGAGGGTATAACAGCTAATACAGTGAACAAATTAACTACATATTTTACACAGGGGTGGAAGGTACAGTATATATACCCATTACACAGCATTGTGAGACGAAAGGGAAGAGAGCCCTGGCCAAAAGGCCGTACAGTCTAAACATTTAAGGTATAGGACAGTAGGTAAGGGGAGCTGTGTGTGGAGTGTTAGAATGGTGGTTAGTGGGCAGGGTCCTGGGTAGGAGAGTATGCTTGTCTGAAGAGGTGAGTTTTCAGATTGCACCTAAAAAGTGTGGGTGAGAGGCGGATGTGTTGAGGGAGAGTGTTCCAGAGGAGGGGAGAGGATCGAGAGAAATCTTGCAAGTGGGAGTGGGAATAGGTGATCAAGGAAGAAGACTGAAGGCTATCGTTAGCTGAGCGGAGATTGCGTGTAGGATGGTATCTGAAAATAAGTTTATTTAGATAGGAAAGAGCTAGGTTGTGGAGAGCTTTGTAGGCAAGAGTAAGGATTTTAAATTGTATCCTTTGTGTAACTGGCAGCCAGTGGAGGGACTGACAGAGGGGGATTGGGCTGGAGAAGCGGGATGAGAGGTGGATGAGTCATGTAGCAGAGTTCATGATAGACTCTAGCAGGGCTAAACGGTTGGCAGGGAGGCTGCAGAGCAGAGAGTTGCAATAGTCTAGTCTGGAAATAATCACGGTGTGCACCAAAAGTTTGGTAGTGTCCTGTGTTAGAAAAGGGCAGATGCAAGAGATGTTTTTTAGGTGGAGGCAACAAGAGGAGGATAGTTTGTCAACGTGTGGTTTAAAGGAGAGACTCGAGTCCAAAATTACACCTAGACAGCGAGCATGGGGGACAGGTGTTATGGAGGTGCCATCAACAGAAATAGTGATGTCTAATCACTACCACATTGCAAATCAATCAGCTTCTGATCGAGTTCAGATCAAACATGTGATTGGGTGCAGCTGTAAACTGCCTGTGACTTTTTATTTAGATTTCTGCTGAAACATGAACAAGATTTGATGTTGCTATGTGGTGCATCCATTGCTACTCCATTAACCACTTGAGGACTAAGCCCCCCCCCCCCCCTTAAGGACCAGCGCTGTTTTTTATGATCTGTGCTGGGTGGGCTCTGCAGCCCCCAGCACAGATCAGGTGGCATGCTGAGCGATCAGATCGCCCCCCTTTTTTCCCCCTATGGGGATGATGTGCAGGGGGGGTCTGATCGCTCCGGTCGGCAGGCATGTTGCGGGGGGGGGGACACCTCAAAGCCCCCCTCCGCGGTGAAATCCCCCCCTCCCTCTCCTACCTGTCCCCCCTGGGGATCGGGGCTGCACAGGACGCTATCAGTCCTGTGCAGCCTGTGACAGGATGTCCTCTGTCACATGGCGGCGATCCCCGGCCGCTGATTGGCCGGGGATCGCCGATCTGCCTTACGGCGCTGCTGCGCAGCAGCGCTGTTCAATGTAAACAAAGGAGACATACGTCTCCTGCGTTTACATTTAGTCTGCGAGCCGCGATCAGCGGCTCACAAGCTATTCACGGAGACCCGCTCCGTGATCTAACAGGAAACGGCCGCTCGCGAGAGCGGCCTTTCCTGATTAATTAGGGAGGCACCTGCGTCGCTGGTCCTCCAGCTACCACTTTGCCGCCGCACGGTATGAGTGTGCGGTCGGCAAGTGGTTAAAGTAAACCTGCAGTCTCCCTAAGGAAAATAGATACTTACCTCAGTAGGGGGAAGCCTCTAGATCAGTATTCCACATCCCTGTCCTCAAGGCCCACTAACAGTGCATGTTTTTTAGAAATCCACAGAGATAGTTAATCAGCTCTGCTGCAACACTAATTACTCTACCTGTGCATGTGTGTGGTTTCCTGCAAAACATTCACTGATGGTGAGCTCTGAAGACAGGGTTGGGGAACTCTGCTCTAGATGGACCAGAGGTTTCCTGTTCTTTCTTTGTTCCTCCTGAGCCACACTGGGAACCTCTGAACAATCTTTGGCATTAAAGTCAAAGATTGCTCGTTGCCGTCCTCCCCTCCATGTATGAGCATGGCCACACTGGGCAGGCACAAAATACGGCCCGCGCCTGTGCAGTAGTACTGAGCTGCTCGTCCATGGCTTTCCATGCACGAGCAACTCTGCGTAGGAGCGGCCATCTGTGCACCTGCGCAGTGAGCCCAGGCTCATGCATGGACGGGAGCGCAGCAATAGAGAGGAAGATGGTTGCAGTCGGCGTTGGAGGGGTCCTGGAGGATCGGGGAAATCTCTAGGGCATCGAGAGGCTTCCCTCTACTGATCTATGAAACTGACCCACAAAACGTGTTGCATGCGCTTAATATAATTCATATTGTTGTTATTGAGGTAAGCCCTATCGATTTTTCTATTTTTAGCAGGTTTTTTTTAACTCAGTTCTATCTACGTCTGGGTGCCTCTTATCCAGGGGCAAACCCAGAATTTTCAGAGGGGGGTTCCTGAAGGGTCTACCTCAGCCACGCACAATACAGTATAATAATATGGTAGGACATCATGCTGGGTACACATAATGCCATTTCCCATCCGACTGACAGGATCTGACAATTATTTCCTAAATGTCCGATCTGCTCCAATTCGACAACGGGATCAATCAGAAGCAGAGTAGATACAGAAAATAATGAGAACAGTCGACATTGCTAATGAAGGGGAAAGTGAAGCATTCACACAGCAGGGCACAGGGCTGCAGGGCCGGGCCGAGGCATAGGCTGGAGAGGCTCCAGCCTCAGGGCGCAGTGTAGGAGGGGGCGCAGAATTCATTCAGCTGTCATTCCTAACTGTGTTTGAAGCAGAAATAAATAAGAAAAGGGGATACATGGCAGTGACTGCAAGCCAGATAACTAGATATTAAGGTGTTGGGGATGTTGTGGGCCCTGTGGCACCTCTTAGTCTAATAGCAATCAGTGTGTGATGGCTGAGGTTGGAGGGATGGAGGGGCGCACTTTGGTGTCTCAGCCTTGGGTGCTGGAGGACCTTGTCCCGGCTCTGCAGGGCTGTGCTCATACCTGACTCTGTTAATATCCCCAGAGCTGCTCCATGCTCTGCACACTTCCTGCTGCTACATCCACAGTCATCTGCAGCAGGGAAAGAAAGGGGGCGGAGCAGCACATACTGCAGGCAGCAGCACACGGTGCTGTGAGCTGCAGGATACCTGTAGATATTCTGGTGTCTCAACTTGTGCCTGTCCCCAGACACTGCACCAGCCCTGGTCTTAGGGGGGATTCTAGGCAGCTATAATCCCCCCTGCCTATGTTATCCCCATTACACCAATATACAGCAATAAATAGGTACAGGAAGTGTTTCTCGTGCTGAAACTAGGATATTTAACATAAAAGTGGATATCCTGAATAATTTTCTGCATTCTACTACATGTCACTACTGTGCCTATTTAACTTTTATTTTTCTTGTTGCCTGGCTTTACAGAGCTGCAGTTTCTCCATTTAATTTTAGAATGCTAAAATAAAGATCTGATAGCAGGAGAAGGAATGCATGCAATAATAGTTATGTAACTATTTGAGCAATAACTATTGGAGCAATAATGCTCGGCAATCCTCTGGAAAGTCCTGGGTTTTTCCACATCCTACAGTCACGATGCAGAGTAGGAGAAAAGGAACAAATGTCTCAGACTGTGCAAAGGAGACAAAACAATCTCAGCCTGCTCTGAGAATGTAAACACTTTCCCTGGGCAGTCTGGCACCTGACTAACCTTCAGTGCCATCTCTGACATTGAAAACTGTTTCTCTGTAGCTGCCACCCACACACTGCATGTGTACATTCTGATCTCTCCATCATAACCTGGCATTATTACTGTCTATGACAGAGCCTCAGCTAGGGAGCAGATAGGACAAGAATGGAGCTATAGCTATACAATTACAACTTGTGTATGCATGTGTTTCCTGTATTATTGTCCTAGCAGGAATCAGATCATTCAGAGAGCTGCAGCTGTAGTAAGGAGTCAAAAGAAGGACAAATATGACATAATTGAGTGTGACAAGTTAACCTTTTGTGAGCTGGTGGCGTACCAATGTTCATATGGCTGACATATGTTGGAACAGCTTTTTTGTTTCCTGTTTGTTTTGTTTTGTTTTTTTTTTCTTTTTATTAAGTCAGTGATATGGAAGCTACCAAACACACAGAGGCAAATTTAATAAGGCAGCACAGAGAAATTATATTAGTGAAAGTTCACTAACCCATATTAACCCATCAGGTTATTTGACAGCTGTTAAATCAGTTTTAACTAAGCTGATCTTATCGTAGTTAGAGATGTCGGGAACCTCCGTTTTTCGGTTCGCGAACCGGGTTCGCGAACTTCCGTGGAAGGTTCGGTTCGCGAAAAAGTTTGCGAACCGCAATAGACTTCAATGGGGAGGCGAACTTTGAAAAATAGAAAAAATTATGCTGGCCACAAAAGTGATGGAAAAGATGTTTCAAGGGGTCTAACACCTGGAGGGGGGCATGGCGGAGTGGGATACATGCCAAAAGTCCCGGGGAAAAATCTGGATGTGACGCAAAGCAGCGTTTTAAGGGCAGAAATCACATTGAATGCTAAATTGCAGGCCTAATGTGCTTTCAAACATCTTGCATGTGTATACATCAATCAGGGAGTGTAATTAGAATACTGCTTCACACTGACACACCAAACTCACTGTGTATCGCACCGCAAACAGCTGTTTGTGTAGTGACGGCCATGCTGGACTACTGCGCAACATGGCGTGATTGCTCTTCCTCACTCAGTGATGTCAGGTAATGTGTGACTTCCTTCTCAACTTTCCATGGCATTGTTAAAAAGCTTACGTTTTGTTTTTAAATTACATTTTCTACTTGCTGTGTACTTGTTCAGTACCGCTACAATGAGAATCCTGTGGAGGCGGGCAAGTCTGCCATTGTGACCCCGGGTAATGGCCGGGGAATGAGGGGTTTGAATCCGGTGTGGAGCCTGAGCAACGGCTACCACTACACATCCAAGGAGGGCAGCGGGCAGGCATGCACGCCCGCCCGCCCCGAGGTAGTGACCAAAAATAACAATACAGGAGGAGGACTATCGAGGTCAATCGTATCCTTGGCTGGTTCAGTTGTCGCTCACCTGATAAGGTAGCTGGAGCCGGTGCTCTTTCCCAGCAGGTCCACCACTCCTGCAAACTGTAAACTGTGAACTCCAATGATTTGAGAAAGGCACTCCACAGGCTTCAAACTTGCGTTTGTTTATTGAGCAAAAGACACATACATGTTACGGGTCACCTGACCCCTGACTTGAGGAAGGGTCAGGTGACCCGTAACATGTATGTGTCTTTTGCTCAATAAACAAACGCAAGTTTGAAGCCTGTGGAGTGCCTTTCTCAAATCATTGGAGTTCACGGAGGACTATCGAGGCCCTGCTGTGTATTTGAAATGAATGTACTTTAAATCCTTTAACGAGAACCAGTTATGGCGGGCAAAGATGACACCACATTCCTTTCACGAGAATCATATGGAGGCGGGCAAGTCTGCCATTTGTGACCCCGGGTAATGGCCGGGGAATGAGGGATGGAATCCGGTGTGGAGCCTGACAAACGGCTACCACTACACATCCAAGGAGGGCAGCAGGCAGGCATGCACGCCCGCCCCGAGGTAGTGACCAAAATAACAATACAGGAGGCGGACTTTCGAGGCCCTGCTGTGTATTTGAAATGAATTAACTTTAAATCCTTTAACGGGAATCCGTTATGGAGGGCAAGTCTGCCATTGTCACCGCGGGGAATGAAGGTTGGATTCCAGCCCGAAGTGGGAGCCTGCTGAGACCCATGCTGTAGCTGCCCTGACCGTGCTTTGCAGACCAGGCATCTGTGGTCAGATGGACCCTTGAGCCAGCGGAAGACAAACCAAGTCGAAAGCATTTGCCAAGAATGTTTTACGGAGGGCAAGGTTTTTTGCCCTTTTTTTAAATTTTTTGAAAATGATAGATGGTTGTATTTTTAAATTGTTTGAAAGTTTAGATGGTTGTATTTTTAAATTGTTTGGAAGTTTAGATGGTTGTATTTTTAAATTGTTTGGAAGTTTAGATGGTTGTATTTTTAAATTGTTAGAAAGTTTAGATGGTTGTATTTTTAAATTGTTTAAAAGTGTATCCATTCTTCCTCCCCCCAGCCACGAACAATACCATGGGAACGTGGAGCAGCAGAAGCCCCCTGTGACGGCTGCCGCGGTTGTTCTCCGCGGCTTGTCTTTTGAGGGGTGCTGCTTTTCCTCAGGTGTTCTTGCCATAGCTGTTTGTGCCTTCTCTCCAGGTGCCTTCGTAAAGCACTTGTCCCTACGTGACAGTTGGCCTTTCCACGGCTCAATTTTTGCTGGCAGAGACAACAGATGGCTTTGCTCCGATCTGAGACACACACGTTAAAAAATTTCCAAACCGATGAGCCCCCCTGGGCTGATGGCGCTACGGTGGCATCAGCAGTTGACGTTGAAGGGCATGTTGGCTGTCTGGCAATAGTTGGCGATACATGGCGCCGGACAATGCCCCCAGCTGTTTCTGAGGACGAGCTCCCTCTGCTTCTATCATGGAGTCGTCTCCTCCTAGTCCTCTCCGAATCCTCCTCTGAACTGTCCCTCTGGTCATCTCCTCTACCAGGAACATATGTGGTATCCGTATAATCATCATCATAATCCTCCTGGCCAGCTGCGCTTTCCTCAGAAACCTCCTCAACTGCACCAACTTCAGGTGGTCCATCATCCACATCCACACACGTTATGTCCATACTATCGCCACCTAACTCAGACGTAGGAGGTGGTGTACCTGCGCCTTCTTCTTGTTGTTGCAGTAGTGGCTGTGAATCGGTGATTTCACCACCACCACCACCAAATAACTCCTGCGAAGTGTCAAATGCAGCGGATGTGGTGCTTGTTGTAGCGCTGGTGGCTGCGGGAGATGAGATGTTCTGTGTTAAATACTCAATCACCTCCTCACGATTTTGAGAAGTGATGGCACGTGCCTTCTTCTGAGCACTGTATTTTGGGGCAGGTCCGCACGAAATCACAGCAACACCACCTCGCACAGACCTGCCGGTGCCTGGTGGCCTTCCTCTGAGTCTGCCTCTACCTCTTCCTCTACCTGGTTTGTCCATTTTGTCCATCTCGGGGGGATGCTAGGTATATGCAGTGAGCTGGGTTTACTCAACACAACAGGTAGTTATGTGCACTGATGAGGTGGGTTAAGTAAACGCAACAGGTAGTAGGTATATGCAGTGAGCTGGGTTAACTCAACACAACAGGTAGTAGGTATATGCAGTGAGCTGGGTTCACTCAACACTACAGGTAGTTATGTGCAGTGATGAGGTGGGTTAAGTAAACACAACAGGTAGTAGGTATATGCAGTGAGCTGGGTTCACTCAACACTACAGGTAGTAGGTATATGCAGTGAGCTGGGTTCGCTCAACACAACAGGTAGTAGGTATATGCAGTGAGCTGGGTTCACTCAACACTACAGGTAGTTATGTGCAGTGATGAGATGGGTTAAGTAAACACAACAGGTAGTAGTAGGATGCAGTGAGCTGGGTTCACTCAACACAAAGCTAGGTATATGCAGTGATGAGGTGGGTTAAGTAAACACAACAGGTAGTAGGTATATGCAGTGAGCTGGGTTCACTCAACACAACAGGTAGTAGGTATATGCAGTGAGCTGGGTTCACTCAACACTACAGGTAGTTATGTGCAGTGATGAGGTGGGTTAACTAAACACAACAGGTAGTAGTAGGATGCAGTGAGCTGGATTCACTCAACACAAATCTAGGTATATGCAGTGATGAGGTGGGTTAAGTAAACACAACAGGTACTGAAGTATATGCAGTACTGGGTAGTACAATGTGCAGCTCACACACACAGGTAGTCACTGAATGTGCTGGGCTGCTGGCAGTGGCACACACACTATCAATTAGCAAGGCTGTGCATGCAACAAAAGTGTCAGTTTGACACACAGAAAAAAAAAAGTACAGGATGAGCTCTGACAAGAGCTATTGAGGGGTGCTATAAAAGCAATAACAATCAGCCAGGAGCAAGCTAAGCAGCCAAGAACCTAACTAATCTGTCTCTAGAAGAACAAGTCTGCAGCAGCTCTCCCTAGTCTGTCTAATAGCAGGCAGACGAGTGACTGTAATGGCCGCCGGAGGCTGCCTTATATAAGGGGGGGGGGGGGCTCCAGGGCTTAGTGTAGCCTGAATGGCTACAATGTGCCTGCTGACTGTGATGCAGAGGGTCAAAGTTGACCCTCATAGTGCATTATGGGGCGAATCGAACTTCCGGAAAAGTTTGCTTGGCGCAGGCGAACGCGAACCCCCAATGTTCGCCGGCGAACCGTTCGCTACATCTCTAATCGTAGTTCTCATTTTAGGTTGGTAAATGAAGGAAAGAATCTCAAAACCTCTTTCCCTTCAGGTGATTGGCTGGCCATATACAGCCTGAAAGCTGCCAACATTGTTCATGATTGAAATGCCTCAAAATACTGACCAGGGAGCAGCAATCAATCTGTAGCAATCTGATCTGATAATGTGCATTGTCTCCTTTATTAAGGCTTGTACACACGTCTGACTGAAGCCAACGACGGGTCTGTCGGCACAGTGTGCACAGTGCAGCGTGTGTACTGTCTGTCGGCGGACTGACAAGGCTGTTTCTGAACGATCCCCTGACAGACTGTACACACACTGTACTGTCTGCTGAAAACCTGCCCAGCGGGAGGTGCCGACGGACTTGTTGGCTTCAGTCAGAAGTGTGTACGAGCCTTTAATGTCATCCTCTATAATAATCTATAATAATCTCCCTGTGTCCCTGCGTGTGCTGTCTCTGTGTAGCGTTGTCCGTGCTGAACTGCTGTGCGCAGCACGGACCCAGCCTCACAGAGACTGGGATGGTGCACACCGGCGGTTTACGGCTTTTAGCAGACCGCAAACGTGGGTCCTGCGGCACTTTTGCGGTTTGCAGAAGCGTTTCTGCAACAATGTAAAGAATAGGAAAAGCTCAAACCGCTCTGAAAAACGCTAGATCAGAGCGGTTTTCCAGGCATTTTTTGTTACAGAAGCTGTTCAGTAACAGCTTTACTGTAACAATATATGAAATCTGCTACACAAAAACGCTCCAGAAAACACTAGGCCTAGATGACATACCCCAGCTTAACATGAACTCCAATATGCAACTACAGATAGTTCCCCAATTTAAATACCTGGGGATCCAAGTCACAAAAAATCTTAACCTATATAAATCTTTAAACATAGACCCGTTGGTTCGTAGTTTTGAAGAAAAATGCAAAACATGGAATAAACTACAGCTCACTCTCATAGGAAGAATCAATCTCCTAAAAATGATATTCCTACCCAAATTTACGTATGTCTTTAGACAATCCCCAACTTGGCTCCCTAAAGGCTTTTTTCGCAAACTTGACTCTATCATACTCAAGTTTATTTGGGCAGGAAAACAATATAGGATTTCACTAGAAATTCTCCAACTTCCCAAAAATAGAGGTGATTTGGCGCTACCTAACCTACAAAAATACTTCTGGGCTTCAGTACTTGTCACAGCGCGCTGGTGGTTTTCGCAGGACCAGCATAACCCGGCGGTTAATGTAGAGGCGGCTATACTAGGCTCTTACGAGCAACTCACCAATTTCCCCTATAGAGGACCTAAATCTAACTCAGACGCCACAGTGGCTATGGCGACAACGTGGAAGGCATGGAGGGCGGCCAGAGCGCCTCTACAAACGGAACACACAATGTCACCCTATACTCCGTTGTGGGGCAATCCTCAACTGCCACAATTTCTTACCATCCCTGACCCGATTATTTGGGCACAGTATGGTATCAAAAACCTTTCACATATACATGATAATCATAGCATATTGCCCTTCAACGAACTTAAGAGACAGTACGATCTCCCCAATAAACATTTGTTCCGATATTTACAACTAAGACACACCTATAACACTCAATTCAATAACCTAAACTTAACACTAGAAATAGATGCTCTAGAGAAGCTACTACTGACTAAAGATCTGACAAAAACGCTATCAACAATCTACACTGAACTCCTAGCCATGAATAATAGCAAACTAGACCTCTCATTACAAAAGTGGACTGTAGATGTTCCTGACTTGGTTAGAGATGACTGGGACATAATACTAGAGGAATATCCAAGTACAGTAGTTTCAGCCAGAGATCATCTACAGCAAATCAAATTTCTACACAGAATCTACTTCACCCCAGAGCGCAGGGGCGTAGCAATAGGGGTTGCAGAGGTAGCGACCGCATCGGGGCCCTTGGGCCAGAGGGGCCCCGAAAGGCCCTCCCTCAACTACAGTATTAGCTTTCTATTGGTCCTGTGCTCATAATAATCACTTCTATAGATAATTTGAATAGAGGTAATCATTAGCACACTGTTCCCCATCCCCTTCTTGCACCTCTGACACGGTAGTTGCCATTGGCAGCTTTTGGTGCACCGTATCAATTGTTATGTATAGAGTGCTTAGGGGGCCCCATTGTAAAACTTGCATCGGGGCCCACAGCTCCTTAGCTACGCCACTGCCAGAGCGTATGCATAAAATAAAAAGAGATAACTTTAATAGGTGCTGGAGGTGTCACACACAATGTGGTAGTTTTATACACATCTTCTGGACATGCCCGCACATTGTACCGTTTTGGTGTGCTGTGCTGAACACGGTCAATACTATACTTCAAATCACCCTCATCCTAGAATCTGCCCTGATGCTTTTAGGTCATTTTGGAGAAACATCTCTAAGTAAACACAAACAATTGCTTGTCCGGGTGTTATGCTTCCAAGCCAGGAAACAAATACTCTTAAACTGGAAACAGCCCTCTGTCCCTACATTGGGTAGCTGGGCCAAATCAGTGAACAAACTTTTACCCCTGTATAAAACTACTTACTTAAACAGGAAGTGCCCTAAAAAATACCATAAAGTATGGGGTATCTGGGAAGACAAAATCCTGGACTCTACAAGTACCAACTTCATCCCAATCTCGGATTGATCCTTCGGTTGACCCTTAAAGACAAGGGGTGGCACCATGGGACTCGGTGTAGGGGGCGTGGGACGGACCACTCTCTTTTCTCTTTTCCTTTCTTTCTTTTTTCTTTCTTCTCTTCTTTTCCTCCCTCTATCTATACATGTCCTTTGGAGAGGCACAGCCAAGTAAAATACCTAACTGCTTATACCTGAAGACTATGTTATCTGTGAGACAAGGAACTACATCTCGTTAAAAATGTAACTGGGTATATTACAATGTTCACAGTTGTCATAATGCTATCGTTTACTGTAACGGAATAATTAATGTGCCTTTCCACAATGTTTGTGGTGTACTTTGTGTATGTCAAAATGAAAAGTTTTAATAAAGTTTAACTGTTAAAAAAAAAAAGAAAACACTAGGCATGTTTAGAAAACGTCTCTAAACATGCCTAGAATCGCTCTGAAATCTGCTCCAAAAACCTCTTGCGTTTTGAGGATCTGCTAGCGGTTTTGGTGTGCACTGGGCCAGAACCAACAGGTTTTGGAATAGTCCAACTCCTCATGGTGGATTTTCAATTTGATCTTGAAGGCATAATAGTAGCAAAAAAGTTTCTGTACCGTGTTAGCCAAACAAATTAAATAGGTAGAAAAAAAACAAAAAAAAACAAAAACAAAAAAAGAAACGTTTTTAGCCATTAAAAGGTATTATTTTTTACAAAACGTTGTTTTTTTTTCTACCTATATATCTTGAAGGCATGTGATTTGCCCCTGCATTTCTTCAATGCGATCGCTCTGTGGCCACTCCAAAAATGCGGCAGGTAGCGCTTTTGCAATCGGTCCCGTGATCATAGGGTTCCTTTTTTATTGTGAACTTGCCCTTGCGAACTTACAATCGAGAGGGATGAAAATAACTCTAAACACTACAAAGGTAAGGCTATATTCCACATTGGTGTGTTGCGTTGCAGTTTAACGGGTGCTTTGTAACACGAGTTGACGCATTGCAATGCACCACCTATGCGTTCAAAGTGCGGCAGGTGTGTTGCGGTATAACAGTGCGTGGCAATGTAATTACCGTAACATGTGTGCGTTAACAGTGAAGCATACTTTTCATAGACTGTATGCTTCATTGTACGCGACTTCTGTGAATAACACGCAGTGCCACTTTCCCATTCCATTGTTTTCCTGCTGTTACAGGAAACACAATGCCAGTGAGACAGACCTGGCAAAGATGTTAAAGTGGCAAATGATTATGCTCCCCAAAGAACTGATTTTTATATTATGTGTAGCAATAGTCGGATATGCTCACTGTTTTCAGCACATTCATTAAATTGTTTATGTGGGTCAAAAAGCATGAGAGACAGCTAGCTCCAATCTGGGAAGGATTAGAGTTCTAACAGATATTATGAAAATATTTGTCAAGGGGTCGCCTGCACCTGTTTTCAGTAACGACTCTTGCTGGAAGCCAGATAAATTTGCAGCTGCATAAAGTAGGATATCTATCAGCTTCCTACTAGACAAACACTTATGGTCTTTTGTGTGTGTTAATTCTTTTATTTCCCACTCTTAAGCTCTTAACAGCCTTAAGTGCAATGTTATGAATCAATAAACCCAAGATGGCCTTGAATATAAAACAGTTTACTTTCGATGCAACTGGAAGCAATTTTACTAGATACGTTTTATGGATTATTTTTTTCTAAACTTCTCTTTTGTTATTTCGCTATGTAGCATTTTTATGTTTTATTAAATCTTTGAATAAACCTGCGTTGGGACATTTCTAGCCGCTGCTGAATGCAGACGATTTTGATGAAAGTAGAAGAAAAGGTAGAAAAAAAAATTGAAATAGAAGACGCTGTCACATGACACATTAACTCTGGTTTCCTCATTTCACCTTATTTAATACTTAACTTTCCTGTTGAATTGTCTGCGCTGTGCTCAGCACATCTGACGGTCGGAATGTCCTGATTAAGTGGCTGGATTTTTCTGTCTTGTGATCTTCAAAGGCTGGGTTAAAGGGAAATTCGGATCCTCACATAAGGAACACGTGGGACCCGAGCTATGGTCTTGTGTCCCAAATGGAAAATGTGCTGCTCCTGAAATGTAGTATGGCATTACACCATGGGAAGCTATTAGGGGGTGACAGTATTACTGAACATGTGCTGATTCTGGAAAACAACAATAGACTTCAAACTAGGAACATGTTTTATATATTTAGCAAGAACATTATCTACACATACAATAGCATGAGCATTGCTGAGGGCAGCACAATATAAAATCAAGAAGGTAAGCTTGTTGTCGGTGCCAAAGGACAGAGATTGATGACCTCTTATTCTAAAGCGTTGTATAGTGTTTTATGATAACCAAGTATCATACTTGTTGTTGCTTTTGGACCTTGGAATTATATTTATCAATATGACTTTGTAACAGAGCTATGCCCAATCATGTATATGTAAACTACCAAAACATTTGTAACTTTATTGAGCCTGTGATTAAAAAGAAAGCGTAACTAAGGATTTAACTTTGTCCTAATCAGTAGCTGATACCCCCTTTCCCATGAGAAATCTTTTCCTTTTCTCAAACGGATCATCAGGGGGCTCTGTATGGCTGATATTGTGGTGAAACCCCTCCCACAGTGTGATGTCAGCACCTAGGTACTGACATCACACTGTGGGAGCCTTGTTGCATTGTGGGAAATAACAGCTGTTTCCAACTGCCAAAAACCGCATCATCTCTTTCCACAGACATCACTTGCCAGCAGTAAAAATGTCGCCATGTGGTAAATGTCAGAATGTAAATCGGGGAGAGGAAATATTTTACAATGGGGAAATACTGAATAAATAATCCTATATAATAAAACCCCTGTGTGTCTGCGTCCTGTCCCTGTGTGTGTGTCCCTGCTTTCAGACCTGACAGTTTACTGTCTGTGAACCTAATTGCATTGTGGGAAATAACAGCTTTTTCCATCTGCCAAGCAAGCAGGATCTCCCTCTGTGCATATACTTCGGACAGTGGTGGGGGATGGGCAAGTGGGACACGTCTGTGCGCGCATTGCGGATGGTAGCGGCTGTGGCCTTGCGCCCGTTTTTTAATGGCTGGGCCTTTTTACTAGTTTATAAATAGTTATTGTGAAACTTAAAGAGGAACTCCAGTGAAAATAATGTAATAAAAAAGTGCTTCATTTTTACAATAAATATGTATAAATGATTTAGTCAGTGTTTTCCCATTGTAAAATATTTTAAATCCCTGATTTACATTCTGACATTTATCACATGGTGACATTTTTACTACTGGCAAGTGATGTAGCTGCTGCTTGCTGTTTTGGCAGTAGGAAACAGCTGTAAACAGCTATTTCCCACAATGCAACAGGGTTCACAGACAGGAAACTGCCAAGAGTACGTACTCAGAATGTTTTTGTGGGAGGGATTTCACTACAATATCAGCTATACAGCGCCCCCTGATGGTCTGTTTGTGAAAAGGAATAGATTTCTCATGTAAAAGGGGGTATTAGCTACTGATTGGGATAAAGTTCAAATCTTGGTCGTAGTTTCTCTTTAAGCACTTTTTTTTTATTACGTTATTTTCACTCCATAAAAAGGCTGACATATTTATTTCTTTTTATAAAATGCAAATTCCTTGGCTGTCCTACTGATCCTGAACAAGCATGCAGAGAAGATGTTTCTGACAAAAATCTGGCAACATTAGCTGCATGCTGGTTTAACCTCCCAGGTGTTAACCCCGAGCTACGCTTGGGCTACCTGCCAGGAGCTCAATGCACAGCAATAGAGTGTAGCGGGTATTTTTGCTCACTTCCCGGGGGATCCAGACGCAGGCAGCCATTCTACTTCCTCTCCACGGAGGCTCTGAATCACCCTGATGAGATCCCCGTCAGTGATCTCACTACAGAGTTACAGTGCCACCAGGAGGACGGAAGAAAAATTGCAGCGCTGGAGCCCAGGCAGGTGAGTGAGAGAAGGGGCTGCCGCTGGCTTTCTGGCAGCATGATTTTGTCCTGGTTTTAGGGTCTGAAATGTTCTGAAAAGACCCTAAAATCCGGAAATAATCATACCGCTAGGGAGGTTAAAGGAAACCTGAGACGTTATAAACAGAAGCATTTATACTTACCTGGGGGTTCGTATTGGCCCCCTATAGGCTGTGGGCTCCTTCGGTGTCCGCCCCCTCCTGTCCGTTCCTATGCTGTCTGACCCAATAGCCTGAGACTACAGCGCATGTGTGGCCCTGGCCATGTGTGTCCTTGGTCATGGTTCCATGGCCAGAGCCTCCTGTGCCTGCGCAGTTAGTAAAGGCTCGTAACTGTGCAGGCGCCAGGGGCGTTTCTAGAGTCCTTGGAGATCGGGGGCACCTGTGGGCACTAGGCGGGGAGGTATATGCGGCGCGCCCAGCGTGCCGTGGCAAAAATGGGCGTGGCCATGAGGTGAGTGGGCGTGGACATGGGTGGGGCCAAATGTACATGAACTTAGCAGCGGTGTAAGCTACAGATAACGGGCCTGCCCATCGAAATATTGGATGGAGCCCCCTGTCCTTTATTTGGATAATTTACAATCAGTATAGGCATAGATCAAAGATGTATATGCACATACAATTTTGATTGGTCAATCACTGACCCCCAATTTTACCACCCCCGTGCAGTAAGTGGGCCAACAGACAATGAATTTTATGAACAAAGCTAAAATTGGCTAATCAAAATTGTATGTGTGTACCAGGCTTTACAGCTAATACTGTACATACTGAAAGTAGCAGGGATCAGCATACAATATAGCTGGTTTACAATCAGTAAAGGCACAGAGTAACACCCTATACTGTACACACTGGAGGTAGATCAGCACACAGTGCAGGCACTAGAGAACAGCGTATACTGTACATACTGTAGGCAGCAGAGATCAGCACACTGCAGCTAGCGTGCCAAAAATATGAGGATCACGTTGTGCGGCGTGCTTATCGCGCCGCACCGAAAAATGGGTGGGCCATGGACCAGAATATAGGTGTGGTAACGGGTGAAGACAAATTTACATGAACCTAGCAATGGTGGGACATTAGATTATGACAGTGGTGGCGAACCTTTTGGAGGCCGAGTGCCCAAACTGCAACCCAAAAGTCATTTATCTATCGCAAAGTGGCAACAGCAATTTAAACTAAATACTGTACAAACGTTTTAACTCATACATGAACATTATGGAAAATCCAAGTTGAAAATAAACTGTGAAGATAAACAATTTCATCCATCCTACTCCTGAAAAATGTATTCAATTTTTTAGAACCTCCCAGTTTTATTTTCTGTTTTAAAAAGCTAAAAAAGTAGGTTTAATGCTATTGTCTCATATGATAAGGATTCAGCTTTTCCCATAGTCTCGCAGTTAGCAATCATGTGACCCCCAACAAGACAAATTCAGCAATCATGAGGCCCCCAACAAATCATGAGGCCCCTAACAAGACAAATTCAGCAATCATGAGGCCTCCAACAAATCATGAGGCCCCCAACAAGACAAATTCAGCAATCATGAGGCTCCCAACAAGACAAATTCAGCAATCTTGAGGCCCCCAACAAATCATGAGGCTCCCAACAAGACAAATTCAGCAGTCATGAGGCACATAAATAGACAGCATTTCACATAAATAGGCAGAATGCCCCCTTAATATGGTAGCCCCCCAAGTTAGGTAGTGAGTGACAGGGACCCCCAGGTTAGCTAGTGAGTGACAGGCGCCTCCAGTTAGGTAGTGAGTGACAGGGACCCCGATAGTGAGTGACAGGGAGCCCCTTTAGGTAGTGAGTGAGTGCCAGGGAGCCCCTTTAGGTAGTGAGTGAGTGCCAGGGAGCCCCTTCAGGCAGTGAGTGAGTGCCAGGGAGCCCCTTCAGGCAGTGAGTGAGTGCCAGGGAGCCCCTTCAGGCAGTGAGTGAGTAACAGGGAGGCCCTTTAGGTAGTGAGTGAGTGCCAGGGAGCCCCTTCAGGCAGTGAGTGAGTGACAGGGAGCCCTTTAGGCAGTGAATGAGTGCCAGGGAGCCCCTTTAGGCAGTGAGTGAGTGCCAGGGAGCCCCTTTAGGCAGTGAGTGAGTGCCAGGGAGCCCCTTTAGGCAGTGAGTGAGTGCCAGGGAGCCCCTTTAGGCAGTGAGTGAGTGCCAGGGAGCCCCTTCAGGCAGTGAGTGAGTGACAGGGAGCCCCTTCAAGCAGTGAGTGAGTGCCAGGGAGCCCCTTCAGGCAGTGAGTGAGTGCCAGGGAGCCCCTTCAGTAAGTGAGTGAGTGCCAGGGAGCCCCTTCAGGCAGTGAGTGAGTGCCAGGGAGCCCCTTCAGGCAGTGAGTGAGTGACTGGGAGGCCCTTTAGGTAGTGAGTGAGTGCCAGGGAGCCCCTTTAGGGAGTGAGTGCCAGGGATCCCCTTTAGGGAGTGAGTGAGTGACAGGGAGCCCCTTTAGGGAGTGAGTGAGTGAGTGACAGGGAGCCCCTTTAGGGAGTGAGCGAGTGCCAGGGAGCCTCTTTAGGAAGTGAGTGAGTGACAGGGAGGCCCTTTAGGGAGTGAGTGAGTGACAGGGAGGCCCTTTAGGGAGTGAGTGAGTGCCAGGGAGCCCCTTTAGGGAGTGAGTGAGTGCCAGGGAGCCCCTTTAGGGAGTGAGTGAGTGCCAGGGAGCCCCTTTAGGGAGTGAGTGAGTGACAGGGAGCCCTTTAGGCAGTGAGTGAGTGCCAGGGAGCCCCTTTAGGCAGTGAGTGAGTAACAGGGAGGCCCTTTAGGTAGTGAGTGAGTGCCAGGGAGCCCCTTCAGGCAGTGAGTGAGTGACAGGGAGCCCTTTAGGCAGTGAGTTAGGGCCAGGGAGCCCCTTTAGGCAGTGAGTGAGTGCCAGGGAGCCCCTTTAGGCAGTGAGTGAGTGCCAGGGAGCCCCTTTAGGCAGTGAGTGAGTGCCAGGGAGCCCCTTCAGGCAGTGAGTGAGTGCCAGGGAGCCCCTTCAAGCAGTGAGTGAGTGCCAGGGAGCCCCTTCAGGCAGTGAGTGAGTGCCAGGGAGCCCCTTCAGTAAGTGAGTGAGTGCCAGGGAGCCCCTTCAGGCAGTGAGTGAGTGCCAGGGAGCCCCTTCAGGCAGTGAGTGAGTGACAGGGAGGCCCTTTAGGTAGTGAGTGAGTGCCAGGGAGCCCCTTCAGGCAGTGAGTGAGTGACAGGGAGCCCTTTAGGCAGTGAGTGAGTGCCAGGGAGCCCCTTTAGGCAGTGAGTGAGTGCCAGGGAGCCCCTTTAGGCAGTGAGTGAGTGCCAGGGAGCCCCTTTAGGGAGTGAGTGCCAGGGATCCCCTTTAGGGAGTGAGTGAGTGACAGGGAGCCCCTTTAGGGAGTGAGTGAGTGACAGGGAGCCCCTTTAGGGAGTGAGCGAGTGCCAGGGAGCCCCTTTAGGAAGTAAATGAGTGACAGGGAGGCCCTTTAGGGAGTGAGTGAGTGCCAGGGAGCCCCTTTAGGGAGTGACTGAGTGACAGGGAGGCCCTTTAGGGAGTGAGTGAGTGCCAGGGAGCCCCTTTAGGGAGTGAGTGAGTGCCAGGGAGCCCCTTTAGGGAGTGAGTGCCAGGGAGCCCCTGTAGGGAGTGAGTGAGTGCCAGGGGGCCCCTTTAGGAAGTGAGTGAGTGACAGGGAGGCCCTTTAGGTAGTGAGTGAGTGCCAGGGAGCCCCTTTAGGGAGTGAGTGAGTGCCGGGAGCCCCTTTAGGGAGTGAGTGAGTGACAGGGAGGCCCTTTAGGGAGTGAGTGAGTGCCAGGGAGCCCCTTTAGGGAGTGAGTGAGTGCCAGGGAGCCCCTTTAGGGAGTGAGTGAGTGCCAGGGAGCCCCTTTAGGGAGTGAGTGAGTGACAGGGAGGCCCCCTAGGGAGTGAGTGAGTGCCAGGGAGCCCCTTTAGGCAGTGAGTGAGTGCCAGGGAGCCCCTTTAGGCAGTGAGTGAGTGCCAGGGAGCCCCTTCAGGCAGTGAGTGAGTGCCAGGGAGCCCCTTCAAGCAGTGAGTGAGTGCCAGGGAGCCCCTTCAGGCAGTGAGTGAGTGCCAGGGAGCCCCTTCAGTAAGTGAGTGAGTGCCAGGGAGCCCCTTCAGGCAGTGAGTGAGTGCCAGGGAGCCCCTTCAGGCAGTGAGTGAGTGACAGGGAGGCCCTTTAGGTAGTGAGTGAGTGCCAGGGAGCCCCTTCAGGCAGTGAGTGAGTGACAGGGAGCCCTTTAGGCAGTGAGTGAGTGCCAGGGAGCCCCTTTAGGGAGTGAGTGAGTGCCGGGAGCCCCTTTAGGGAGTGAGTGAGTGCCGGGAGCCCCTTTAGGGAGTGAGTGAGTGACAGGGAGGCCCTTTAGGGAGTGAGTGAGTGCCAGGGAGCCCCTTTAGGGAGTGAGTGAGTGCCAGGGAGCCCCTTTAGGGAGTGAGTGAGTGCCAGGGAGCCCCTTTAGGGAGTGAGTGAGTGACAGGGAGGCCCCCTAGGGAGTGAGTGAGTGACACGGAGGCCCCCTAGGGAGTGAGTGAGTGAAAGGGAGGCCCCCTAGGGAGTGAGTGAGTGACAGGGAGGCCCCCCCCTCCAGCCGCCGCCGCTCCCTTCCCCTTACCTCGCAGCAGACCTCATGATCAGCGGCGACCCGACCAGTACCAGCGGGCGCCGGATGCACCCGCTCGATATGCGGAAGTGATGTCACTTCCGCATATCAGTGCAGGCAATGGGTCCTAGCGCCTGCACGATTGGTCGCCGGCTTGCCGCCTGATCCTGAGGTCTGAGTGATGCGGCGGCGGCGGCTGGAGGGAGCCGCTGACAGAGGGGGCGGCCGGGCGGAGATCCGTGGCACCCCAGGACAGATTGGGGGCACGTGCCCCCCCAAAATAGGGCTAGCGACGCCCCTGGCAGGAGCAGAACACTCCCGGCCATGGGAGCGCGATCAAGGATGCGTGTGGCCAGGGCCGTGCATGCACAGAAGTCTATGACTGGGGACTCTGCCAGGACGGACAGTGGAGGAACAGATGAGAGTAGATGGACACCAAGAAAGCCCGTGGCCAACAGGGAGTAAGGCCTGGTTCACATTAGCATTCGCTGTCCGGATTCGCCTGATTGGATCTGGACCGTATACTGTACAAACGGAACGTACGTTCCGCATAGCAATGCAAAGTCTATGCGGACGTACACATGCGTCCGTTCCGTACAGGATCGGATCCGGACTCTGGACACTTTTCCAACATGTGCTATTTTTCGGGTCCGGTCACGCACCCGGGCCGGATCCTGACCCGAACATGCGGGCCATGACCCGAACATGCGGGCCATGACCCGAACATGCGGATGTTTCTCATCACACTGGCAATAGGACCGGATGCTTCCAGCACCGGTCCTATGCCACTTGGGGGGCTCGGACTACACGTCGGTATCCCCCATGCTTGCGGTGCCTTTCTGGCACTGCAATGTATCTAGTTCCGGCTACTTTATTGTAGCCGGAACTGATACATTCCGGATCCGCAACTTGTGGCCACCGCAGAGAGCCGTACGGTCTCTTTGCGGCCCCCGGACCCTGGACACTTGCGGACTCGAATCGCAAGTGTGAACGGGGCCTTATAGGAAGCCCCAGGTAAGTATAAGTGCTGTTGTTTATAATGTCTCTGGTACACTTCAAGGTGTGTGATGTAGACACTACTGACAAGAAAGATCAGCAGGACAGCCAGGCAACTGGTACTAACTGGAGATAAATATGGTAGCCTCCATATGTCTCTCACCTCGGGTCCCTTTTAAGCAGAGGAAGCTCGATCACAGACACTCCCCACAGTCTGCTGATTGACAGTATAAAGCATCACATTCCAATGAGATCATCATAGTGGTTTCTACTTCTGTAAGCAAGCTCCATTTGTAACTGAGAGCAGCTGACAGTACCGGGCCTAGTGCCCAGACTAAGGTAGTTTGTTATGTAAATAGACAACAGACTGACTGGGGCTATGTCCCAATACCCTCATATATAGTCTTCTTTCCACTTTTAATTCTAGGCCTTAAATCAGTCTTTATGTCTAACCAAATTCCAGAAATATTCTACAAGATATTTTGACAAAGCAGTCTTTATTTTTGTTGAGTGGCTATGATATATGGGTATAGGTACCTAGGGCAGCTATCTATTTCTTTAGATTTGCTTGTAAACTGCAACCGAAATAACATAAAGTAGAATGTAATAAATTATTCAGGAATCAGGATAGCAATTTTTTACCTTAATTATACTAGTTTCAGCATCAGAAACACTTTATATATCTGCATATTGCTGTATATTGATAAGTAACCCCGCCGTCCCATTGATGTTTAGCCTAGGCTATGATGTCATTCAGTCTTCCAGCCTGGAGCACAAACTCTCTCCAGTGACTGCAATGGGAGGGGAGTTGCTGGCAGTTTGGCCATGCCCCTTCGACAATCTGTTTGGTAGAAATGGTGAGAGACGGTTTAGCCACGCCTCCCCTCCAAGAAGCTATTTCCCCTGCACAAGATGTCTAGAACAAGGACTACAGGGAGAAGCATCAATCATGTGACTGTGCTGCTTATGCTGAAATTAAGATTTTTATAGACAATAAAGAAAAAATTCTTATGCCAAAGACTACTGGAAGGAAACAGTAAGATCTATAATTTAAAAAAAAAATTAAGCCCTGAAAGAGGCTTTAAGGGCTTGCGATAACAAACTGAGGGATGTTAGAGGGTTAATATTGTAATCAAAATGTACTTAAGAACACAAATGAGAGTACAGGGAACACCTGTCAGAGCTAGTTCAGCTTGGCAAATGGTTTAGAATTCTCAGCAAGATGGAATCTTAATGACCCAGTTTTACTAAGTATTTTAAAATTCTTCTGTTTCCTAAAACTTGAACAAATGACTGTAATGTTAGTGAGATCTATTAAACCACAAACTACATGAGAAGAATGGGGAATTGTTGTTGGACACAGTGTGACCCACGTCAAAATAAAAGTCCCCTATCCATGGCAGCCATGGAAGCATTGATGAAAGCATTGAGCAAAAACAAATCATCTTAAAGAGACTCCGTAACAAAAATTGCATCCTGTTTTTTATCATCCTACAAGTTCCAAAAGCTATTCTAATGTGTTCTGGCTGACTGCAGCACTTTATACTATCACTGTCTCTGTAATAAATCAATGTATCTTTCCCCTGTCAGACTTGTCGGCCTGTGTCTGGAAGGCTGCCAAGTTCTTCAGTGTTGTGCTTCTGCTATGCACTCCCCCCTTCCTGGCCCCTCTCTGCACACTGCCTGTGTGTTATTTAGGATTAGAGCAGCTTCTCTCTTCTCTCTTATCTTTTACAAGCTGGATAAATCGACCTCTGAGCTGGCTGGGCTTTCACATACTGAGGAAATTCAGACAAGGGCAAAGCTGTTTGCAGGAAGAAAAGAGCAGCCTGAAGCTTCAGTGCATGGGGGAAAGAAACACACAAATGATCTCTTGAGATTCAAAAGGAAGGGTGTATACAGCCTGCTTGTGTATGGATGTATTTTCTATGTGTGGACATACTGTACATCAACCTACTTCCTGTTTTGGTGGCCATTTTGTTTGTTTATAAACAAACGTTTTAAAACTGTTTTTAACCACTTTAAATGCGTCGGGGAGCGGCGAAATTGTGACAGAGGGGAATAGGAGATGTCCCCTAACACACTGGTATGTTTACTTTTGTGCGATTTTTAACAATACAGATTCTCTTTAAGAGGGAGTACAGAGGCAGCATATAGATCTTAATTAGCTCAGGTTAAAAACAGGTCCAATAAGACCCCTCATAAATGGACGCAACTGTGAGGCTGACCGGCAAAGCTAAAATTCCTGCATATTCTACCACTTCCAAATTCATTAAACGTAGTTTGATAAAAGCAGAAGAAATACAAATGAGTTAGACTCCAAACACTATTATGGTTCAAGGTCCAGAAAGCTAATGTGGCACAAGTAGGTGAATGTAATAAAAGTATAGCAATCTCTATTTAAAATAAAAATTAAAAAAAAAACAACTAACAAACAACATTTTCAAGATTTATTTTACTGTCCCTGCTGCAAGTCTTATGAGCTATCCCTAGTATCTATAAATCTTGATTGAAGACCCCATGATGACCATTCACAGACCCAGACAATCCTTGGGATTATGGTTACAATCTTTTAATTCTTGGAAATGTTGGAAATGTTGGAAACATTTTTCAAGGTGTGTGTGTGTGTGTGTGTGTGCGTGCGTGCGTGCGTGCGTGCGTGCGTGCGTGCGTGTGTGTGTGTGTGTGTGTGTATATTGTTTTTTCTTAAAGTATCTTTACTCTAAGTTAGCAGCAAATGTACACATTTCTGTGCTGATTTCAACAACACATATTGGTACTCA
Source organism: Hyperolius riggenbachi (assembly GCF_040937935.1). Taxonomy (NCBI): domain Eukaryota; kingdom Metazoa; phylum Chordata; class Amphibia; order Anura; family Hyperoliidae; genus Hyperolius; species Hyperolius riggenbachi. Next base: position 149,848,324 of record NC_090648.1, read on the forward strand.
TTGCTGAAATCAGCACAGAAAAGCACATGTGTGCTCAGGCCTTAAGGGCACCTCTGCACTCATTTCTACTGGAGAAGACAGAGGGGGCAGATATATAGGGCTCTCTTATTGAAGGGATCTTCCAGATTACCACATAAGTCTTGCTAGTAATTACCTCCACCTCCTTTTAAGGGTGCACATAGAGCCTCATATCCTAAAATTGGACACAGCTACTTTACAGAGGGGGAAGGATTTGTTGCCCTCCCTTGTAGGGTACACCAATGTTATATTACCATGTGGGCTATTTTTGCTGAGAGCGGGCAGAACCCAATGCTTACATGCCCTGACTTCCCTGGAGAATACCAACTTGGATAGGGTAGGAAGGTTCCTCACACCATTTTTAAGTAAAAAATACACAGAAGATAAAAGTTGAACTAACTGTAGTGCAAAACACATGAAGTATGGTCCAGTGTTAGTTATGGAGCACATACTCCGACATCAACCAACAAACGTTGATTTAGTTTATTGCAAGCTTCCTAAACTTCAAGTTTCTTCTTTAGGCATGGTAGATAACTGGATCAGAATGATTCTAATCCAGTTCTGTAACATGTCTGAAGAAGAAGTTGGTCCAACTCTGTAGCATGGCTGAGGAAGGAACTTAAAGTAAACACAAGCAATAAACAAAGAAAACCTAGATACTTACCTAAGAAGAGGGAAGTCTCTGGATCCTTTAGAGGCTTCCCACATCCTCTAGAGGACCCCTGCCCAGGAGTCAGGACCCCTTGAAGTTCCCATTCATCTTCATGCACAAGCGCTGCCGTGTTGCATTGTGCAGTAAGAGAAGCATGACAACCAAGCTCTTGTCAGATATGTTCTCGGGGTCCGCAAGTGGCAACGGTGGGGCCCGGGAGGACATGGGAATCCTATACAGGATTTTTTTTTTTGGGGGGGGGGGGGGTGAAAACACTTCCTCTACTTTACGCTGTAATGTTAGAAATATTTGTAATTGATTTGGCCCAGGAGATCATGGCATAGTTTGGGCTATTCTTGACTGCTATCTGTCAGAAAAGAATGAGAAATGTAAAAGGTTGTTTTTGTAGACATGCTTCCTTTGCAAATGAGGAACAAATGGAATTTGGAACTTCTACAGGAACAGACATGCAAAACCCCCATCACCAAAGTTCTTATCTCTTGGCCATGAAAATCCAAACCATGCAAACAACTCTGTCTGTGAGAAAGGATGATGTTGGTTGCCTCCCCAAATCTAAAAATAGCCACAGACAAAGCAAGTCTCTGAGAAGACAGAAAGATACAAATAACTGCTCCTTGTGCTACTCCTTCCTATTTGCGGTAACTATTACTGGTGTAACAATGCAGCATACACATGTAGGATGCTGAGCATGGCGCCCTCCTCTAGCTGCTGCATTTATTTATTTAAGTATTTACAGTGGGATGCGAAAGTTTGTGCAACGTTGTTAATCGTCATAAATTTCCAGTATAAATCGTTGGTTGTTACGATAAAAAATGTCAGTTAAATATATCATATAGGAGACCCACACAGTGATATTTGAGAAGTGAAATTAAGTTTATTGGATTTACAGAAAGTGCGCAATAATTGTTTAAATAAAATTAGGCAGGTGCATAAATTTGGGCACTGTTGTCATCTTATTGATTCCAAAACCTTTAGAACTAATTATTGGAACTCAAATTGGCTTGGTAAGCTCAGTGACCCCTGACCTACATACACAGGTGCATCCAAAGGCCCATACACACGTCGGATTTCCGCGAACGATGGGTCGTTTGAACGTCCCGTCATTCCGCCGTTCGCCCGCTAAATCGGGCGTGTGTACAGACTATCAGTCGCTTGATAAGAGTGAGTAACTCACTCTTATCAAGCGACTGATAGTCTGTACACACGCCCGATTTAGCGGGCGAACGACGGGACGTTCAAACGACCCGTCGTTCACGGAAATCTGACGTGTGTATGGGCCTCAATTGTAAGAAAGAGTATCTAAGGGGGTCAATTGTAAGTTTCCCTCCTCTTTTAAATTTATCTGAAGAGTAGCAATATGGGGGTCTCAAAACAACTCTCAAATGACCTGAAGACAAAGATTGTTCACCATCATGGTTTAGGAGAAGGATACAGAAAGCTGTCTCAGAGATTTCAGCTGTCTGTTTCCACAGTTAGGAACATATTGAGGAAATGGAAAACCACAGGCACAGTTCAAGTTAAATAAAATCTGTATTGTTAAAATCGCACAAAAGTAAACATACCAGTGCGTTAGGGGACATCTCCTTTTCCCCTCTGTCACAATTTCGCTGCTCCCCGCCACATTAAAAGTAGTCAAAAACAGTTTTAAAAAGTTTGTTTATAAACAAACAAAATGGCCACCAAAACAGGAAGTAGGTTGATGTACAGTATGTCCACACATAGAAAATACATCCATATACAAGCAGGCTGTATACAGCCTTCCTTTTGAATCTCAAGAGATTATTTGTGTGTTTACCTTCTTCCCCCTGCAGCTATCATCCACTGAGAATGACAGGCTGATTGTTTCTTCCTGCAGACAGCTCTGCCGGTATCTGTAATTCCTCAGTATGTGACAGCCCAACCAGCTCAGAGGACTATTTATCCAGCTTGTAAAATGCAGGCAGCTCTCTTCTCTCACTGACAAGAGAGCAGAGAGGCTGCCTAATCTAAATAACACACACATGAGTGTGCATAGAGCGGGCCTGGAGGGGGGCGTGCATAACAGATCAACAACACTGAAAAGTTGGCAGCCTTCCAGACACAGGGCGACAAATCTGACAGGAGAGAGATAAGTTGATTTATTACAGAGATGGCGATAGTAGAAAGTGCTGCAGTAAGCCAGAGCACATTAGAATAGGTTTAGGAACCTGTAGGATAGTAGAAAAAAGGGTGACATTTTTGTTACAGACTCTCCTTAAGGCTCGAGGTGGAGCCAGTGCATACCACTAAGGCTGCATCTGAAATGACCACCAGCTCAGTGTGCAGCACCTAAATAGATTTTCTGAACACTTTGCATTCAATTCAGATGCAAATCATATGCAAATCTGCTACTACTTATTATGCAAACAGGAAACTCAGGAGGAGGGGCTGGGAGCAGCTAACCTGATAGTTACATAGTTACAAAGTTAAGAAAAGGTGGGGGGAAAGGCTGCGCATCCCTAAACACATGTTGCAATTGAATGGTTAATCGCACAGGCATACACCGCCTCTGTCAGGCTGAAAAATGCATGCCCTGCATCCAAGACAAGTGCTAACATTTATTAAGCTAGGAGGAACTTTAGATTCCAATATGGTTTGCATGCAAAGTATATTATACTAGACACCAGCCTCGGACAGACCCACCGAACTACCGACGTAAAGTTCGGTAGGCCTCCTTTAAGAGATGTGACGTCACAGTCACATGACCAGAGGGCCCCCACTCTCTCCTATCCAGCGGCTGGGTCTGCGCCAATTAGATTTTCCTGACGTAATCACGCTAGCCGTGTGGTGCGGTCCGGAGGCCTATGAGAAGAGGCAGCATCATCAATCTTGTGACAAGCTCCGCCTCCGACCCGACCACACTGCATCAGCGTTGCACGCTGCCCAGCGCCAGACAGAGGCCTGGCTGAAGACGCAGCCCGCAGGGGGGAACGCCTGGCCTGCTCTGAGTGGACTCTGAGGGAGAGGAGAGCGGAGGCAGCCGCTTGCTGCACGCAGCCACACACTGTGAGTCTGTCTGACGGTCTGCTCTGACCTGCCTGCCGCCGGTCAGGACCTGTCACCTGCTGCCACGCTGCCAGTGCAGACAGACAGTCAGCTGCACGCACGGTGGGCTCTTTCTTTGTGTGTTTGGAGGGGGGAGGACTCGGAGGAGACTGTAACTCAGCCCAGGGGAGTGAGGAGAGGCGAGCTCAGGAGACTGTCACACGAGTGTGAGGAGAGGAATGAGATCACCAGGCCTGGCTGCACTGTACCCACGGTGGGACTTTGTGTGGGGGAGGGGAGGAGACTCAGCCCAGGAGACTGTCACCCAGTGTGAGAGAAAGGGGAATCACCAGACCAGCCTGGCTGCACTGCACCCACGGTGGGACTTTGTGTGGGGGAGGGGAGGAGACTCAGCCCAGGAGACTGTCACCCAGTGTGAGAGAGAGGGGAATCACCAGACCAGCCTGGCTGCACTGCACCCACGGTGGGACTTTGTGTGGGGGAGGGGAGGAGACTCAGCCCAGGAGACTGTCACCCAGTGTGAGAGAGAGGGGAATCACCGGACCAGCCTGGCTGCACTGCACCCACGGTGGGACTTTGTGTGGGGGAGGGGAGGAGACTCAGCCCAGGAGACTGTCACCCAGTGTGAGAGAGAGGGGAATCACCAGACCAGCCTGGCTGCACTGCACCCACGGTGGGACTTTGTGTGGGGGAGGGGAGGAGACTCAGCCCAGGAGACTGTCACCCAGTGTTAGAGTGACCAGACGTCCCGGATTGCCCGGGACGCGTCCCGGATTCGGGTTCCGCTGTCCCAGGCTTAATGAGGTCCCGGGAAACGTCCCGCTTTCAGCAGCGGGACGTCCCGGCCTCGGGACTCTGGCCACTCTATCTCATGAACTGGCAGCGGCGTCTATAGACGCCGTGCCAGTTCATTGCCCACAGCCCCGCTCCAGCCTCCTCTTACGGTGTCTGTTCCAATTCCAATATTTTTTATTGAAAAATTTTTGAAAAACATTTTACAGAAATGAAATAATGTGATTAGAGCAGTGTACAAGTTATAATAACAGTACAGTATGTTGATTAGGTAGGTCATAAAGTACATAATCAAAAACATAGACAGATATTATAAAGAGATTACTTTCAGATATGCATAAAATCTGGAGGATTTTGTGTTTTATTGTCAATTTTTATTATGCATCAGTAGAGATGAAGTTGAAGTTGAAAAAAAAAATGGTTAATCTATACTCAATACTCAATCAAACCTGTAAGAGAAAGAAAAGCATGACATATTGTGCACTACTCTATAAGGAAGTCAAAGTCAAGAATGATACTTGACGCAATTTAGCTGTGTTTACCTTTGTTGTTAAAGTAAGGGTTAGGGATATACCCATATTGTTTTGTATATACCATCAATAATGATAAGGGGAATAAGTTGTTGATCCCAACAAGTATTGTTATGTAGTTTTAAAGAAAACTAATATATTAGTCCTGTTGGTATTATCCCATATAGGAAGTGGTTAGTGAAAATCTCTCTACCTGGAGAATGGGGGAATTACACCACCCTACAGAGACTCCAGGGAGTGATTATGCCATTTAGTGCATATCCTGGGTCTTCCAAATATGGATTACAGATGTGGATGTTGTTTTGGTTGGCTCTAAAGTTGATAAATATTGGGAGGAGGCTGCAAGCAGTTTAATGGTTGATTTTAAAGTTTGTTGTTGTTATTGTTAATGTTGTGAATCTGTATTGATTATTAATTGGTGTTTGGCGTATAAATAGAGGTGTTTAGACCATAGGTCAACTATGCTAGATAGCTCTAGCAATCAACAATCTACTCTACATTGAACATTGAACAGGGGGTCCAGGGTTGTCCTGAAGTTAGTGTGTGGGTAAGTAGGATCAGGTTACACATCCTCAGATATTCTGTTGAGGATTTACAGATAAAAATAACATATAACATGTACATATACATTTTCCAGGATCTGTCTCGTGAGAACCAACAAGCAACCATCAGTCATGCCTTCAATCATTCACTCAGTCTGTGAGAGGGAGATATACTCAAAATTTCAAAAGTTTGGAGTTTTTATATACTGTGGGCCAAAGATTGGCCTTACTCAGAAAGGAGTTTATGGTGCCACTTCTGATTGCCCAAGCTTTCTCCGCAAGGAGGTTGGACTCAACAATCCTTAGAATTTCCCCCAAGGTGGGGATAGTATCAGATTTCCAGTTAAGGGCGATTTGGTTCCTAGTAACAATGAAGACATGGTTATAAATCAACCTTTCTTGTGGTGGGAGATCCCTAGTACCCAGATGTAAGAGGGCCATGCCAGAGGGGATGGCTTGCAGAGACATGGGTAACTTCTTTAAAAAACCTTCTATGTTGTTCCTAAGTGTGGCTAATTTGGGGCAGTCCCAAAGAAGGTGGCCGATGGAGCCCGTCAAGTTGCACCCCCTCCAACACAGGGGGGAGGATTTTGTGTCAAATTTGGCTATTTTCTCTGGGGTCATGTACCATTGCCATACTGTTTTAATTAATCCTTCATAATGGTTCACACAGTGTGAGGATTGTTTCACAGACTTTGCAGTGAGCTCCCATTCTTCCACATTAATTTCTACTCCCAAGTAATCCTGCCAGCTTTTAAATTGCCACTTTGGGAATTTTTCTTTCAAGTATAATAGGGTTCTATAGAGGAGCGATGTACCCTTAGTATGAATGCCCTCTGGTTGAATAAGTTTCTTAATTTGGGGAAGTATAATGATTGGAGAGAAATGATGTTTTTTGATGAATCTGCTAATTCTAGAATATAGGGGTAAGTCTGTAGTGGGGATATTGTAATTTATCCTCAGCTGGTCAAATGACTTAATTTCATCATTGTCTAATAAGTCTGTAATGTTTTTTATTCCTGCATCTATCCATTTTTGTATATCTATGTCTCTAATAACCATGTTAAGAGCTGTTAAAGGAGTATCTACTTCTATTGCTAGGGGGTCATCTTTACAAAGTTTCAATATTTCCTTCCATAGTCTGATAGTATTGGCTGTAATAGGGTTGTAATTAGTGTGTCTAACCTGCCAAACCAGTCTAGATTCTAGAAAAAGTCTATATGAGTTGTATGGAAGCTGTTCTTCTTCTATGGAGAACCATTGTTTGGTAAGATCTTCCAACCAGATTGATCTAGACTGGTCTAGCAGGGTCGATTTGTAATATAATTCTAGATTGGGGACTCCTAGCCCAAGATTTGAGGTATGGGATGTTAATACTTTATTAGAAAATCTAGATTTTTTGTTTAGTAGTATAAATTTGTTAAGAAGTTTTTGTAGGGAGTTAAAAAAGGTTTGAGGGACTTTGATAGGTAGGTTCCTGAACAGGTAGAGAAGTTGGGGAAGTACTATCATCTTAAAGGCCGCTGCTCTACCCATCCAGGAATACTCTATTTTAGCTAAAGCTTCTAGTTTGTCTTTAAACTTTTTCAACCAGGGATTGTAGTTCTCTTTGTAAAGCTGGGATATTTGTGGGGTCAGATATATACCCAGATATTTTATGGCAGTATCATTCCATGTAAAGCTACAGGATTTCTTGAGAGTTTCTCTGACTTTCTGAGGAATAAAACATGGGAGGATTACAGTTTTCTTTTGGTTGAGTTTATAATATGAGATATGGGAGAAGTTGTTAATTTCTTTGTTGGCAGCTGGCAATGATGTTAAGGGTTTCTGAAGGAATAAAATTATGTCGTCGGCATATAGACTAAGTTTACTAGTTGATTGATTTAGTTTTATACCATGTATTTGTGAATTGTCTCTAATACTTTGGGCTAAGGGTTCTAATGACAGGTTAAAAATTAAAGGGGAGAGGGGGCATCCTTGACGGGTTCCATTTTTAATGTCAAAAGCTTGAGACAAAGAGCCAGAAGATAATACTTTCGCCGAAGGTTGGGTATACAGAGCAAGGATTGCTTTGTGTAGAAAGCTAGGGATTCCAAATTTAGATAGCACTCTTGATAAGTACAACCAGTTGACTCTGTCGAACGCCTTCTCCGCATCAAGTGATACCAGGAGGGTAGGCGTCCGACAGAGCCCCACTTTATGGATCAAGGCAAGGGCTTTTCGAGTACCATCACATGTCGATCTATGTCTGGTGAATCCTACTTGATCAGGGTGTAACATCTGTGTCATCAAAGGGGCAATTCTGTTCGCTATTACTTTAGAATAAATTTTGATGTCAGTGTTCAAAAGGGATATGGGTCAGTAACTGCTTGGGTCAGATGGATCTTTATCCTCTTTAGGGATGGTGGTGATTAAGGCCGATAATGACTCCTTGGGGAAGATACCTGATAGTGCTACCTCATTATACATGTCTGTAAGGGGTTTAACTAATGTGGAGATAAATTTCTTAAAATAACTATTAATAAAGCCATCTGGCCCTGGGGCCTTGTCATTTTTAAGGGAATTTATAGCCCGGGTGACTTCTTGCTGATTAAAGGGTATTTGTAAAGTTTTCTGTTCGAATTCAGATAGAGTAGGGAGGTTAATCTTGTCTAGGTATTTGTCAATTTCCTGTATGTTTGGGGTGTGGGTATTTGGGTCTGACTCTAGGTTGTAAAGGGACTCATAATATGTGGCCAGGGCATCAATTATTTCTTGGGGGTGGTGAACTACTTTTTTTGATTTAGGGTGTGTAATCTTTACTATTCTGTGGAGCACTCTTTTCCCTTTAATCTTTCTGGCCATTATTTTCCCAGCTCTATTATTTTCATAGTACCAGTTTTCTTTAAGGATGGTTTGCCACTTGTCATATTCATAATAAAGTGTGTCTGCCAACTCTTGTCTTGTTTCCTCTAGGGACTTTATCAGATCTCTTTTTTTGTTATTAAATATTTCCTTTTCCAAGGATTTAATTTTTTGTAACAACCTGTTTGTGTTTTCATTTCTTTTTTTCTTTTGTATAGCACTTAATTTCAAAAATACTCCTCTAATGAAGGCCTTGTGTGCATTCCATAGTACTGTTTTGGAAACATCTTTGGTGTCATTTATTTCAAAGTATTCTGAGAGTTCTTTTTTGATGATAGGTAAAGAATGTTCGGAGTTCAAAATGAATTTATTCAATTTCCATAGATGGGGGCGTGCAGGGGAGTTTGTTAGGCTAAATTTGATGAGTAGGGGGGAGTGATCTGACCAAATTCTGGGTATAATTTCGGCTCCTGTGATTAGTGGTAGGGTAAACCTGTCAACTAGGCAATAATCAATACGTGTAAAGGATTTTTGTACAGGGGAATAATAAGTATATTCCTTAGAAGTAGGATGAAAGCATCTCCATGAATCATAAAGTTCATGGTTCAATAGTGCTGGTTGAAGAATGGAGTGGGTTCTTCTGGTGTTGGATGTACAATCCATTTGTATGTCAGCTATGGCGTTAAAGTCACCTGAAATAAACAGGTATCCTTTTTGTAGTGTTGATATTTTCTTTAATTTTTTGTTAATAAATTTAAGTTGATGTGAGTTTGGGGAATATAAATTTGCAAAAGTGTACTCTTGGGAATTAATAGCACCCTTAACAATTACGAATCTGCCATCATCACTAGCGAAAGTTTCCTCTACCACCAAGCCCAGCGAGTCTTTCACTGCTATGCAGACCCCTGCTTTTTTCTTTTTTGTTTTTAGTGTTGAGTGGAATATTTGGGAAAATTGGTGGAATTTAAATCTGTTTGCGGAAATCTTGGTCAGATGCGATTCCTGAATGCACACAATGTCTGCACTTTGTTCCTTTATCAGTTTCTGTAAGAGGAAACGTTTTCTATATGAGTTGAGTCCTCTCACATTAACTGATAGAATGTTACAATTTAAAACCATGGTTACTATAGCAAATGCATTCATACAAAACATACCAATCAGTCGGTCCTTCACGAGACAGTCCTGGAGCATCCATTAACCCTCTGCATATCATAATGATGAGCACACCTATATAGTTTGAGGACAACAACCTGCAAAACATATGAACCTGAAGGAAAAACAGAAAAAACAGATAATACAGAAACCTAGGCCGCACACTGGTTGGCATCCGGTTCTACCTTCCAGTTAGCTGCCTGCCTGGAGAATGGGGACTTTACTGAGAAGCCTCCCGACAGAGACTCCAGACAAAGGAGTCTTAAAAACTATTATTTAAACAACTAGAACAGTGGTAACAAGAGAACTAGTTAGGATCTGATTAGATCCAAAAAGGAAGCTTGATTGGTGGTATGAACTCAAGTGGTTCAAATCAAGCCTATTCCTTCAAGGGGAAAAACAAGTTTGTTTATGCCCTGAGGAATAAAGCCTTTGGGGGAAAAAAACAAGTTTGTGGATGAATACCGTCTGCTCAAGAAGCTGAAGAAGCCCCTGCTGAATCTTCTTTCTCCGCTTGGTCAGGAGGAGGGGCAGTGTCCATCTGGTTCAGTGGGGGGCCTTTGAGATTTTGCCTCGGGGAAGCCAGCTGCTTTGATAGAGATACCTGGTAGATAGGCTTCTCTGTATGAAATGGTCTGTCCTTCCTGGGGTCTCTTGGGATAAAGATTGGGATATCCCATTTAGCCAACAGGCCGTAAGCTTCTTTCGGGTTCCTGGCAACATGAATCACTCCATTGTCTGAAATCAAAAGTTTTGGAGGGAAACCCCAGGAGTAAGCAATTTTCCTATGACGCAGGGTGGTAGTAACTTCTGAGAACTGTCTCCTTGCATGGAGTGTCGCTTGCGAGAGGTCCTGGTACAGGATGAGATCCTGAAATGGATTGGGTAGTTTTTGCCACCTCTAGTTGCTGCAAGTAATCTTTCCTTCGCATGAAAGAAATGTACCCTCGTTATGACATCCCGTGGAAGGTGCTTGGGTACGTGGGAGGGCTTTGGCAGACGATGGGCCCTGTCAATCACTAGTTCTTGGTCCGGGAGATCAGGAGCTGTGGTCTTCAAAATATCTTTTACATATTCCTTTAGATCATCAGAGTGGACAGATTCTGGTACGCCTCTTAATTTAATATTATTCCGGCGGTTTCTATCCTCGTTGTCGGATATTTTCTCCTTCATAAAGATGTGTTCTTTTAGTAACTCTTTATGTGCTCCAACAAGGTTATTATGGGCAATGGTCATCTCCTCTATTCTCCTTTCAAGCTTCGAAATTCTGGAGTCAGTTTCCCCTGCGATTTGCGAGACGTGACCTGCTAAGGATTGAAGGTCTGCTCTAACTTCTCCAATGTCATTTTGGATGACTGCTCTGAAGGAAAGCATAAAGTCCTTTAGAAACTGCTGTGAAGTGGGTTGGTCGGTTACTGGGAAGGATTCCAGAGGATCCAGAGCTTGTGGATGTCTTTGTGTCCTATTATCCCTTTGAAGCCGTTGGGGAAGAGCATGTATGTTTTCCAGAGTTGATGCGACCATCTGTCCGCTTGGTGAGGAGTATTGCGTATTTTTTGTATGGGTGGACGCGTCCGCATGTACGCCTGGAGTGGTGGGATGCGTATTTTGCGGACCGTCGGACGCGTACAAATGTACGCATGCGTCAGGGGAATGTACGCGTAGCGGTACCCGGGCGTCCTGGAAGTCCGCATCGGGCTGACCTTGTACTGTGGGTCCCGGCTTCAGGGGGCTCCGCTCGCGGCTCTTCTTGGCCTGCCGCTGTTGCTGGAAGTTCTCCTCATCTGAGTCCTCCTCATACAGCGCTTCATGGCCTCTTGGGTAGGGGGTCTGGAGGGGTGCAAACCTGTTTTTCAGCGGGATGGAAGGTGGAGTGTTGTAGGCAGATCTGTCCAGGGCCTCCCTGCTGTGATAGCGGTGGCCATCTTGGTTTTCTTCAGCCTGATAAGGAGACAGCTTTCTCAGGGCTGGAGAGCTGTAAATCCTCCCTGATTTTGTTCTTCTGTACTCCCAGTCATCCTCAGAACGTCCTGCCATCTTTCTGTGTGGTTTTTGGGGCTTTTCAGAGTGCTTTTAGTAGCTGTTTCTGGTATTCAGGCAGAGAGCTCTGGTCTCACACAGCCATGCAGCTCAGCAGCCAGCCACGCCCCCCGTACGGTGTCTGTTCCAACACCGGCAGGCGAGCAGGGCTACGGCAAGATGGCAGATGGCTGCCGAAGCCCTGTACTGGAGACTATTTGTGTCTCCAGTACAGGGCTTCGGGCGCCATCTTGCCGTAGCCCTGTCAGCGCGGGAGACCAGAGCAGGAGGAACAAGTCGGTCCCGGGACGGAGCAGCGCGCCAGAGGAGACTTCTGCCAGGTGAGTAAATGCTTGTTTTCCAGGTGAACTTTGCCCGCATTGCGTTTCTTGTCTGGTGAAATGTTTGCCCACATTACGTTTCTTGTCTGGTGAAATGTTTGCCCGCATTGCGTTTCTTGTCTGGTGAAATGTTTGCCCGCAGTGCGTTTCTTTTCTAGTGAAATGTTTGCTCGCAGTGCGTTTCTTTTCTGGTGAAATGTTTGCCCGCAGTGCGTTTCTTGTCTGGTGCAATGTTTGCCCGCAGTGCGTTTCTTGTCTGGTGAAATGTTTGCCTGCATTACGTTTCTTTTCTGGTGAAATGTTTGCCCGCAGTGCGTTTCTTTTCTGGTGAAATGTTTGCCCGCAGTGCGTTTCTTTTCTGGTGAAATGTTTGCCCGCATTGCGTTTCTTTTCTGGTGAAATGTTTACCCGCATTGCGTTTCTTTTCTGGTGAAATGTTTGCCCGCATTGTGTTTCTTGTCTGGTGAAATGTTGGCCCGCATTGCGTTTCTTGTCTGGTGAAATGTTTACCCGCATTGCGTTTCTTTTCTGATGAAATGTTTGCCCACATTGCGTTTCTTTTCTGGTGAAATGTTTGCCCGCATTGCGTTTCTTGTCTGGTGAAATGTTTGCCCGCATTGCGTTTCTTGTCTGGTGAAATGTTTGCCCGCTTTGCGTTTCTTGTCTGGTGAAATGTTTGCCCACAGTGCGTTTCTTTTCTGGTGAAATGTTTGCCCGCAGTGCGTTTCTTTTCTGGTGAAATGTTTGCCCGCAGTGCGTTTCTTGTCTGGTGAAATGTTTGCCCGCAGTGCATTTCTTGTCTGGTGAAATGTTTGCCTGCATTGCGTTTCTTGTCTGGTGAAATGTTTGCCCGCAGTGCGTTTCTTTTCTGGTGAAATGTTTGCCCGCATTGCGTTTCTTGTCTGGTGAAATGTTTGCCCGCATTGCGTTTCTTGTCTGGTGAAATGTTTGCCCGCAGTGCGTTTCTTTTCTGCAGAAATGTTTGCCCGCAGTGCGTTTCTTTTCTGGTGAAATGTTTGCCCACAGTGCGTTTCTTGACTGGTGAAATGTTTGCCCGTAGTGCGTTTCTTGTCTGGTGAAATGTTTGCCCGCATTGCGTTTATTTTGTACTGACATGTTGCCCGCATTGCGTTTATTTTGTACTGACATGTTGCCCGCATTGCGTTTATTTTGTACTGACATGTTGCCCGCATTGCGTTTATATTGTACTGACATGTTTGCCCGCATTGCGTTTATTGTCTGGTGACATGTTTGCCTGCATTGCGTTTATTGTCTGGTGAAATGTTTGCCCGCATTGCGTTTATTGTCTGGTGAAATGTTTGCCCACATTGCGTTTATTTTCTGGTGAAATGTTTGCCCGCATTGCGTTTATTGTCTGGTGAAATGTTTGCCCACATTGCGTTTATTGTCTGGTGAAATGTTTGCCCGCATTGCGTTTATTTTGCACTGACATGTTGCCCGCATTGCGTTTATTTTGTACTGACATGTTGCCTATTGCGTTTATTTTCTGGTGTCCGGGGTAACTGTTACTGCATTTATTATTTAATTTATTATTTAATGGTCATAGATGGCTATGTTTGCTGCTTTGTGGTTACGGTATACTATTAGCATCACACAGTTTCTGCACACCCATGATGCAAAGTCTCGTTTGTCCACATCATGGTGTAAACACTGCTTTCTTATGCCTCGCTGTTACATCATTACGTTAGCTCCGCCCATACAATGTCATGGCCACGCCCATTTTTCGCCACGAGTGAGTCTGCCTGCCAGCCATGGGTGGTGGAAGATGGGCACATTGGGCAGTCTCAGGCAGTGGCACACAGTGCAGTGTGTTAGTGGGGGGGGGGGGGGGGTTGGCCTAGCTGGTGCCAATTTACACACAGGGATGATGCCCAGCCCAGGGACAGCTGTGTTGTGGGGGGTTGGTGCGGCGCTGGCAGCAACTGATGTACAAGGAGGCCCCCAGGGACAGGAGTTGTGGGAGATGGTAATGGTGGATAAGGCTTTAGCAGCACTTTACAGAGTACACCTATTCCTGTCCCTGCCTATCCTCAGAGGTGCCTACAATGTAATCCTACCACAGTCATAATGTAATGTCCTACCATCTACCTATTATGTATTTATATAGCGCTGACACCTCTTGCAGCACTTTACAGACTCCATAGTAATGTCACTGGCTTATCCTCAGAGGTGCTCACAATCTAATCCTACCATAGTCGAATGTCCTACTACCTTTATATCTCGGGCATCTGCAGGCTGCAGCAATGTAATGTCTACCTTGTTTTGCAGGCTTGCAGCAGTGCAGCTGACGCATGCAGTAACACCGCCATAAGATTGCCAGAGACAAACCGCTGCCTCCCCACAGGCTTTTTAGTCTGCTGCCAGGAGAAGCTGCCCACGACATTAGGTGAGTGTCCTCTACGGGAGCTCAGACTCTTACCACAGTCGTAATGTCCTACCATCTTACTATTATGTATGTATATAGCACTGACACCTCTTGCAGCACTTTACAGACCCCATAGTCATGTCACTGGCTTATCCTCAGAGCTGCTCACAATCTAATCCTACCATAGTCATAATCTAATGTCCTACCATCTTACTATTATGTATGTATATAGCACTGACACCTCTTGCAGCACTTTACAGACTCCATAGTCATGTCACTGGCTTATCCTCAGAGCTGCTCACAATCTAATCCTACCATAGTCGAATGTCCTACCTGTATATCTCAGGCATCTGCAGGCTGCAGCAATGTAATGTCTACCTTGTTGTTTTTGTATGTGAGTTCCGCTTTCGAGTTATGGGCTGGGTGGGCCCTAGACTGAAATTTCTTTGGTGGGCCCCAAGGGTCCCAGTCCGACCCTGCTAGACACTTGCGCCTATTTAGGTGCTGCACACTGTTCAACACTGTTAAATGTTAGCACTTGTCTTGGATGCAGGGCATGCATTTTTCAGTCTGACAGAGGCGGTGTATGCCTGTGCGATTAACCATTCAATTGCAACATGTGTTTAGGGATTTGCAGCCTTTCCCCCACCTTTTCTTAACAATGTCCAGGAATCAGTGACAAAGCTGAAGCTGTGCCGAGGCTGGGTCTTTCAACAAGACAACGACCCTAAACACTGCTAAAAATCCACTAAGGCATTCATGCAGAGGAACAAGTACAATGTTCTGGAATGGCCATCTCAGTCCCCAGACCTGAATATAATTGAACATCTGTGGTGTGAGTTAAAGAGAGCTGTCCATGCTCGGAAGTCATCAAACCTCAATGAACTAGAGATGATTTGTAAAGAGGAATGGTCCAGAATACCTTCAAACAGAATCCAGACTCTCATTGGAACCTACAGGAAGCGTTTAGAGGCTGTAATTTCTGCAAAAGGAGGATCTATTAAATATTGATTTCATTTCTTTTTTGTTGCCCAAATTTATGCACCTGCCTAATTTTATTTAAACAATTATTGCACACTTTCTGTAAATCCAATAAACGTAATTTCACTTCTCAAATAGCACTGTGTGTGTCTCCTATATGATATATTTAACTGACATTTTTTATCGTAACAACCAACGATTTATACAGGAAAATCATGACGATTAACAACGTTGCCCAAACTTTCGCATCCCACTGTATAAAGCACTAACATATTACGCAGAGCTGTACAGAGTATATATTGTCATTAGCTGTCCCTCGGATGGGCTCACAATCTAGTCCCTACCATAGTCATATGTCTATGTATGTATCGTGCAGTGTATGTATCATAGTCTATGCATTTGCTTTTTGTTGGTGCTGTAGTAGTAATTGTCACCTTTATATTATGTGCTTCAAATTGTGGCGATCATTGATAAACGATTCCATTTTTTCCCTGCTCGCATGGCTCTGAAACAATGACTGTGCTTGCAAAGCTGGTTTTGGTCATCTGTATAATTAAATTATTTTCCATACAGTACTGTGTATATATGTGTGTGTGTGTGTGTGTGTGTGTGTGTGTGTGTGTGTGTGCGTGCGTGCGTGCGTGCGTGCGTGTGCGTGTGTGTGCGTGCGTGTGTGTGCAAGCGTGCATGTGTGTAGTGGGTGTTATTATAAAATTTTCCCATGGCCCTGTACACGGCTGACCCTACCATGAACCCACCTGAATCATATAATTCAGGTCTAGGGGACAGCACTGGCAACTGGCACGCAGTGGAGCACTAATACCTACCTATGTCATGTGCTATGCATCAGGAGCCTGTCACGGAACAGCCGTGAGAAACGTGGGCGAATTGGAAGGATCCGCGCAGTCCAATTTCTGATCGCTTTCTGGCTAAATTTGTGCAGCCTTTACAGGAATCAGAACTGACATCCCTGGTGTTTTTTTCTTTTTTTTTATCTTTCCCTCCTTCCACCAAAAGGCCCTAGCCTGCTGCAGAGTGTCCCTGGCTTCAAGCTGTGCTGATGGCCCATCCATCAGGTATAGTTGATAAACACCATGACAGAAGCAATCTAGTTGAGGAAAAATCAGACATTCTGGCTCCTTTCCCCAGCAGGGGAGCCAACATGTGGCTTGCTCCTGCAGGCTTCAAAAGACCCATCACCTAGGGATGACCTGCTGTCAATCCCAGATGTAGATCATATTCCATAAACTGCTATATGTGTCATATTTTCTGTGTTGCCCGGCTGGCAGACCCTCCAAACTAACAGAGCATGTAGAGCCCTGTCTGGCGCTGGTTCTGAGAACATTTCAGAACATTCTGAGGTAAAGACTGACAGTTAGGCAGTTCGAAAGTGCCCTGATGATACCACAGGGGTCCCACCCCTCATGTTTGGTATCAGGCTGCTGGGTAAATCGAGGCAGACCTGAAAATATTAGTAAATCTGCCCTGACCTGTACGGTTCTGTGAGATAGAGCCCATATATGGTTAAGACATGATTTCTGGTCCCTAGGACAAGGGGAGGACTCATCTCATGTTCTAAGGGGGGGTGTGGCCCCGCCCTCACTCCCTCCTACTGGATCAGGGGCATAAGAATGGCAGAGGAGACAAACTCAGTGTCCTCCACCCTGAACCACCATCTTGATCTCATCTGTGCCAGCTTGAGGATATGCTGGCATCCACCTGGTCTGAACTCTGAACTTTGATTGAAACCAAGAACTTTACAAGTTTTCCCACTAAAGGACATCTTTCCAGGAACTAAGTATTTTTTCTCCCTTCTTTTATTTTTCATACTGACTATTACTGTTTTAATAATTGTTGATTTTAATAATTGTCTGTATATATTAATTCTTTATATTGCTTTCAATAAACCGACGCTATCGTCAGTTGTTGTTCTAGCTACCCTATTATTCAGCACACACAGAACTGATCCCAGGTCTCTGAAGAGACGCTAAAATTGTTTGTTGTTGGCTAGACAGAATACAGCGTGTTTTAACCGTTTTTATTTGTAGATCTAGGCTCAGACAGTCAACGGGCTCCTCTGTCCCATGGTAACAGAGGTGGTGGCAGATACCCTGAACTAGTGTTTAAAGTTGTAATTACCGTACCTCACAGGCTCCCTTCTGGTTTGTCTGCGGCCAATTCCCAACGGTTCCTGCGCATTGACTGCGACCAGAGTTCGCACGATCCGTGCGCTAGCACCGTTTGGAAGGCCATTTGCGGTCTGATCACTAGGGCTCCTGTGACAGTGTTTGGCAGTGGTTGGGACCTGTGTTGTGCTGAAAAGTATCTAAGATAGCGCTAGCGCTATCCAGAAACGAACTAATTTGTTGGTGTAGCTGGAAGGCAATATATTTTTTATATATACAGAGAGACTGTGTAGCCAGTACCCCTCCCCAAAAGTTTTATTTTATTTGGCGTAGAAATGTCCGGGAACTACCAGCAAATGTGTGTGGCGGACCTGCAAACTCTTTGCCAAGCGAGAGGCATTGAAGTCGGCCACAAGAAACACCAGGGCCTGGTAAATGACTTTTTTCAATGGGATACCCGGCAACCGCGGGAGCTGGATGTGTCTGCTGACGTAGACGCTGACCCATCTGACCCAAATCAAAGGGAACCAGAGACTGAAGATTCTGCGCATACAGAGGTTGAGCATCCTGCGGGCCCTGTTGCAACAGTTACGCCAGAGGCTGTCAGTGTGGACCCCAATCCCAGAGTTTCTGAAAGTACTCGCCCGGAACTGGCCAGTACTGGACTGTCCATGGGTGCTGACCCGGTAATGCAGCAGGCATTACGAAAGCTGATGGAGACTGACCTGGAAAAGTACATGCAGTACATGGAAGCACGAGAGGAACGGGAGCGCCAATCTGAAGAACGCCACGTGGAGAGGGATGCCGCTGAGCGAGAACGGGAGCGCCAATGACAGCATGAGCTAAACATGGCAAAAGTGCAACAGGCCAGCCGGAGTTCTTCGCCCAGCCTCCCTGCTGGTGGAGCTGCACCACCCGTAAGTGCAAAATTTAAATTTGCTTATATTGAAAAAGACACAGACATTGACTTGTTTTTGCGATCTTTTGAAAAAGCATGCCGTCAGTATCGTCTGTCCCAAGACCAGTGGGCCAGACATCTGACACCTTTGCTGCGCTACAAAGCGCTTGATGCTTTCGCAGAATTGCCTGCGGAGAAAGATAATGATTATATCGCTATAAAAGACGCTATCATTACTAAGTACCAGCTGACGCCAGAAGCCTATCGCAAAAAGTTCAGGGCCTGGCAGAAAAAGTCTTCTGATTCGTACCGAGATGTGGTCAGCAGCTTGCTCACCACACTCCGCCAGTGGACTCTAGGCCTCACCAAAGGGTCTTATGGTGTCCTGGAGGACTTGATAGTCCTCAAACAATTTCTGAACATTTGCCCTGCTGATGTAAGAACTGTCGCTGCAGACCTCGCTGAGACCTTTGCAACTACCCGGGTGTCTGATACACGCAGAACTGTTCCATCCAGCTGGAGAGGAGGTCAGCCCAATACCCCGGCAGACTCTCCTGCCCCTGTGAGCCGTCAGCCACCGAGGCCACCCAGCGCAGCTGCTGGAGAGGTCACCTGTCACTACTGCCACAAGACGAGACACATGAAGTTCACCTGTCCGGAGCGGAGGCAGACCACCCCAACCCCTGGACCACCTGCACCTCGCCTGCGGCAGACACCCCCCGCCAGTGTACCCCAACCAGGAGCCGCATCCAACATGATGTTTGCCAAGGGGCAGGGAACTCCCCCATCACCTGCAATCACCAGCTGGTTACTGTGAATGACCAGCTTGTCACGGGTTTTCGTGACACGGGAGCAGATGTCACTCTGGTGCGTGCACACCTTGCCCCCTCAGAGGACATCATTCCTGACAAGTACCTCACCCTCACTGGAGTGGGGGGCACTCTTTCTCACATTCCCCAAGCTCGGGTGTCCATTGACTGGGGGGTGGGAGTTCAAGAGAAGGTTGTTGGGATCCTGGACCAACTGCCGGTCCCTGTTTTGCTGGGTAACGACTTGGGCACGCTGGTGTCGTACTATGAACCTGCACCAAGCCCTGTGGAATGCCAGGACGGAGACGGACTCTCTGCCCACACCCAGGTACTTTGCACCCAGGGGCAAGAACAGGGGGGAGGTGGGTTGAACGTGCCCAGTTCAAGGGTACCTGTGTTTGATGTACCAACTGTCTGTGATGAAAATGTTCCTGTTACTGTTATTAATGCTTGTAACAATGATGTAGGTAATGCCAAGATGTGCCATTCTGAAGGTATACCTGTGCTAGCGGTAACACGCAGCCGTACTGCTCAGAACCTGAGCTCAGAACAGGTGGAGGAGGTTCCGGCCTCCTCCCCCTCCTCTGATCACAGGGATGGTACCCTTCAGCCACTAACCTCATATGCCACGGGCCAGCTGGCTGAGAGGGAGAGTGCTGCGTTTGTGCAAGCACTCCAGACTGACCCTAGCCTTGAGGCCCTCAGAAGACAGGCTTCTGAGCCCCTCACAGACGAGGCTACATTCAAGGTATACTGGGAAGGTGGGAAGTTGTACAGTGAGCCTGTACACCCCACCGAAGGTGAAATGAGGATGGGTACCAAGTTGCTTGTGGTACCTAGTGCCTTCCGGGGGCATGTGCTGAAATCCGCACATGGCATTCCCCTGGCCGGGCACTTGGGCATCCACAGGATGCTTGATCGTATCCAGGGTCATTTCTACTGGCCTGGAATGCGGATAGATGTGACGAACTACTGCCGCTCATGTACCATTTGCCAAAAGGTAAAAAGGGCTGTGAATCCCAGCAAAGCTCCCTTGTGTCCACTGCCAATCATAGGTGAGCCCTTACACAGAGTGGCAGTCGACATAATTGGACCGTTGCCCACTCCCAGCAGCAGTGGCAAAAGGTACATCCTGACGGTGGTGGATTACGCCACCCGCTATCCTGAGGCCATGGCACTTTCCTCCCTGAGGGCGGACAAGGTAGCCGACGCGCTACTTAACATTTTCTCCCAAGTCGGGTTCCCTGCGGAGATGCTCTCTGATCAGGGATCCCAGTTTATGGCCGGACTCATGGAGGCCCTGTGCAAAAAGATACAGATGACGCACATTGTCTCCAGTCCCTACCACCCGCAGACCAATGGACTGTGTGAAAGGTTCAACGGGTCACTGAAGCAAATGCTGACCACGTTTGTTGAGTCGCAAGGTGGGGACTGGGAACGATACCTGCCTCATCTGTTGTTTGCATACAGGGAGGTGCCGCAGGAATCTACTGGGTTTTCCCTGTTCGAGCTCCTGTATGATAGGAATGTCCGAGGACCCCTACAATTGATGCGCGAGACGTGGGAGGGCAAGGGTGACCCCACAGATGTCTCTGTAGTTCATTATGTTCTTAAGTTCAGGGACAAGATGGAGTCCCTCACGGAAATGGTAACGGAAAACATGGCCCAGGCTCAGGCCAGACAAAAACTCTAGTATGACCGCACTGTTGGAGAGAGGTCATTCGAAGTAGGTGACAAAGTGTATGCCCTTCTTTCAGTGAGGCAGAACAAGCTGCAAGCGGCCTGGGAGGGACCCTACACTATAGTGCAACGGTTAAACCCTCTGACATATCTGGTGAACATGGGAGGCAGGAAACAGAAAAGCTTTCATGTCAACATGCTGAAGGCCCAACATGACAGGACCAAGTATGTGCTGCCAGTGTGCAGCCGGTTAGAGCAGGGAGAGGCAGACCCCCTGTTAGACCTGCTGGCTGACATACGAGATGTGGACAGCGACCTAAGCGTCAACCCACAACTCTCCTCGTCCCAGCAAGCGCAATTGCAGGAGGTGCTGGGTCCGTACCAGCACACCTTCTCCGGTGTCCCGGGCCGGACCAGTCTGGCCGTACATAGGGTAGATACGGGCACCCATCCCCCCATCAGGAAATCCGCTTACCGCGTCTCCCCAGAGGTGCAAGTGGACATGCAGAAAGAGGTGAGGGAGATGCTGGAGCTAGGGGTGGTTCAAAAGTCCTGTAGTGCCTTGGGAGCCCCTGTTGTCCTCGTCCCCAAGAAGGACCAAACAACTCGGTTCTGCGTGGACTACAGGAAGTTGAACGCCATCACCACTACAGACGCCTACCCCATGCCTCACTTCGATGAGTTGTTGGATACGCTGGCGTCTTGGATGACATTGCGGTGTTCAGCCCCACCTGGGAGGAACACCTCAAACACCTGTCCCATGTACTAGAAAGGCTGGCCGCAGCCAATCTGGCAGTTAAGCCGAGTAAGTGTCAGATTGGCATGACCGAGGTGCAGTACTTAGGTCACCAGGTGGGGGGTAACACCCTGAAAACTGACATGGGAAATGGGGACGCCATCCTGGCATGGCCTCGGCCTATCACGAAAAAGCAGGTCCAGGCGTTCCTGGGGACCGCCGGCTACTATAGGAAATTCGTTCCAGCCTATAGTACCCTAGCGAAGCCCCTGACCGATGCCACTAGCAAGAAACACCCCAAGGTTGTTAGCTGGACCCCCGCTTGCGAGAACGCCTTCCAAGCCTTGAAGCAGGCACTCGCAAGCGCCCCTGTGCTTCAAGCCCCAGATTTCAGTCGTCGGTTTGTTGTGCAAACCGATGCCTCTGACTACGGTCTTGGCGCAGTCCTCAGCCAGGTGGATGGATAGGGAGATGAACACCCTATCCTCTACCTGAGCCGGAAGCTCCTGCCCCGAGAGGTAGCCTACTCCACTACTGAAAGGGAGTGCCTAGCGATCGTGTGGGCCCTACAGAAACTGCAATCCTATCTGTACGGCCGCTCCTTCACGATCATTACCGATCATAATCCCCTGAGTTGGCTGAACCGCACTGCTGGGACCAATGGCAAGCTCTTACGTTGGAGCCTGTCATTACAGCAGTACGACTTCACGATTCAACACAAGGCAGGCAGCCGACACCAGAACGCCGATGGGCTATCCCGGTGTCAGGGGGAACTAGACCCAACAGCGCCCATGGCTGCTACGGCGGATGTCTTGCTGGCAACCCCCTACAAAGCGTCAGGAAAGGGAGGTGTCACGGAACAGCCATGAGAAACGTGGGCGAATTGGAAGGATCCGCGCAGTCCAATTTCTGATCGCTTTCTGGCTAAATTTGTGCAGCCATTACAGGAATCAGAACTGACATCCCTGGTGGTTTTTTCTTTTTTTTTTATCTTTCCCTCCTTCCACCAAAAGGGCCCTAGCCTGCTGCAGAGTGTCCCTGGCTTCAAGCTGTGCTGATGGCCCATCCATCAGGTATAGTTGATAAACACCATGACAGAAGCAATCTAGTTGTGGAAAAATCAGACACTCTGGCTCCTTTCCCCAGCAGGGGAGCCAACATGTGGCTTGCTCCTGCAGGCTTCAAAAGACCCATCACCTAGGGATGACCTGCTGTCAATCCCAGATGTAGATCATATTCCATAAACTGCTATATGTGTCATATTTTCTGTGTTGCCAGGCTGGCAGACCCTCCAAACTAACAGAGCATGTAAGGCCCTGTCTGGCGCTGGTTCTGAGAACATTTCAGAACATTCTGAGGTAAAGACTGCCAGTTAGGCAGTTCGAAAGTGCCCTGATGATACCACAGGGGTCCCACCCCTCATGTTTGGTATCAGGCTGCTGGGTAAATCGAGGCAGACCTGAAAATATTAGTAAATCTGCCCTGACCTGTACGGTTCTGTGAGATAGAGCCCATATATGGTTAAGACATGATTTCTGGTCCCCAGGACAAGGGGAGGACTCATCTCATGTTCTAAGGGGGGGGGTGGCCCCGCCCTCACTCCCTCCTACTGGATCAGGGGCATAAGAATGGCAGAGGAGACAAACTCAGTGTCCTCCACCCTGAACCACCATCTTGATCTCATCTGTGCCAGCTTGAGGATATGCTGGCATCCACCTGGTCTGAACTCTGAACTTTGATTGGAACCAAGAACTTTACAAGTTTTCCCACTAAAGGACATCTTTCCAGGAACTAAGTATTTTTTCTCCCTTCTTTTATTTTTCATACTGGCTATTACTGTTTTAATAATTGTTGATTTTAATAATTGTCTGTATATATTAATTCTTTATATTGCTTTCAATAAACCGACGCTATCGTCAGTTGTTGTTCTAGCTACCCTATTATTCAGCACACACAGAACTGATCCCAGGTCTCTGAAGAGACGCTACTATTGTTTGTTGTTGGCTAGACAGAATACAGCGTGTTTTAACCGTTTTTATTTGTAGATCTAGGCTCAGACAGTCAACGGGCTCCTCTGTCCCATGGTAACAGAGGTGGTGGCAGATACCCTGAACTAGTGTTTAAAGTTGTAATTACCGTACCTCACAGGCTCCCTTCTGGTTTGTCTGCGGCCAATTCCCAACGGTTCCTGCGCATTGAGTGCGACCAGAGTTCGCACGATTCGTGCGCTGGCACCGTTTGGAAGGCCATTTGCAGGGCCGTTTCTTGGGCAGTGCAGGCAGGGCGACCGCACTGGGCGCAGACCAGCAAGTAGATGAAGGGAGGCGCAGGCAGAAGGACATTACCTCTAGGGAGCTGGTGACGCGCAGTGCAGACAAATGGAAGAAGAAAGAAGATTACCAGCACGATCACCTTCCTTGACTCCTCCTAGGATGCCTGCGTCAGACTTCAAGTCATCATCATGTCACCACCACATGATGACACCTGATGTCTTGTAGCGGTACTGCAGGTTGTGAGTGCTCGGCACCCATGGAGGAATCGGCTTTCCTGGGCTCTCCTCGCCTGGGTGTTTTCCTGCTTCCTCTTGGATGAGCGGCTGGTCACTAGAAAGTAGGCAGATCTACTTGTGACCTGTGGCTGTGTGACTGTCCCTAAAGAGTAAGGGTTCCCGAGTCCACGGGGGTGCGGGGAAGGGGGCGCAATTTTTACACCCTCGCCCTGGGTACAATTTAGCCTAGAAACTGCCCTGGCCATTTGCGGTCTGATCACTAGGGCTCCTGTGACAGAGCCTACAGAGGGTCGCTTCTGCATGCTTACTGACAACAGTGAAGAAGAGAATAGGACCTGATGGAGATAGGTAGGCATGGGTGGGGGGCAGGGGAAGGGGTAGATACTGGCTGCACTTCTTACTAGGGGGAGTGAAACTTAGGTTGGGGAACCCTGGGAGGTGCACATCCTCACAATGTCTGCATCAGGCTGCAAACAATCTAGAACATGCTCTGCAGCTATGCCACTGATTAAAGTTAAAGTTGTGGGGTGGGGGTAGCTATTTGTAAGGTGTTACGGTTACAAGAGGGAGGTTAAAGGAATACTGTACGGGGGTCGGGGGAAAAGGAGTTGAACTTACTCGGGGCTTCTTGTGGTCCTCTGCAGACATCCTGTGCCCACGCAGCCACTCACTGATGTTCCGGCCCCGCCTCCGGTTCACTTCTGGAATTTCAGACTTGAAAGTCTGAAAACCACTGCACCTGCGTTGCCTTGTCCTCACTCCCGCTGATGTCAAGATAAGCATACTGCGCAGGCCCCAGTATGGTCTGTGCCTGCGCAGTACGCTCATAGTGACATCAGCGAGATCGAGGACACGGCAATGCAGGCGCAGTGGTTTTCAGACTTTAAAGTCTGAAATCCCAGAAGTGAACTGGAGGCGGGGCCGGAGCATTGGTGAGTGGCTGCGTGGGCACCGGATGTCTGCAGGAGACCATTCGAAGCCCCGGGTAAGTTCAACTCATTTTCCCCCGACCCCCCCTACAGTATTCCTTTAAGGCTAAGCATACGGTACAGGGAAAGACTAAAGTTAGGGTAAGCAGTGAGTGTCAGGATCAGGAGAGGTCACACAGGAAACCTGAGGGTCAGGATTGTGTCAAGGGGGTCTTACGATATTTCACTGGACCTACAGACATCTTTTTGACACCTAAGCTGAGCCATTTACAGTGAAATTGGGGGTATTAATTATCATTAACTTAGACATTACCACCCAGACTGGGTTACAATCACCTGATGTTTAGTTTTGTCTTTATACATATGCATTTACGTATGTTACTGAATGTCCCTTCATATTGGATCATATTTTCTTTTCATTTAATGTTTAATCCCAAGTGTTTGGCAGCTCCTTCAATAAAGTAGTTTTTCTCAAAGTTGTTGTACTTAATCCCAAGAACATGACTTCTCATCAACATGCTCCTGTTCTCCGGAAGGTTTCTAATCACTTACTAGCCTGGGCACCCCCCTTTTCCCCAGCATTCACAGTGATCCTTTACAAAAGCATCAAGGTCTGCCCTTTACTACAGTTACGTTTTCCAGTCTGGAAATTTCAGTCACCTTGAATGACTTGGGAAAGGCTCCAAGATCAGAGGTTATTAACGAAAAAAAACTGTTTTTATTCTTACAGCACTGAGAAGTCAACTACGGTCACACCAGCGATAACTTAGTTTAGTTAAGATGAATGGTGCCAAGGTGAACTCTTAGGGTCAGTCTTTCTTTTTCTTTCAAGAGCAGTGTTCTTATCAGACCTCACACACACATGCATGATACGCTGAGATCTGTCCACATTCTTGTACAGTTTTATAGTTATAGTATGTAATTAAATATAGTGTCAACACCTTCCACAGCACTGTACAAAGACAGCGCATGGAAGAGAATTGTTTTAAGTATAAAGCTAAATACCTAATGATTGATCAGGAACCTCAGAGCGACACTTCCTGACAAACGAGGTTCCCTGATCCTTCCTCCTATCCGCTGAACACGCAACGTCACACGACAGCACACAAGGGCGCGAACGAGAAGTAAAACAACTGCGGTACTTTGCGTCAGGGATCTTGAAGATCCGATCTGTCATGACGGTCGTTATTGCCGCGTGTCACCAAATATTGTTTGTGTGATTGTGTGTCTGAACTCACGTTGTGAGATTGCAAAAACGATTGTTCATCACTCAATAAATTCCCGGTCGACAGAAAAATTGCAGTAAAAACCGTGTGGTAGGTACGGGCCTTTAATGTTTCAGAATCAATACTGTACATCAATTTAGCGATTGTATTGCTGCCACTCAATAAGGTAGATGTGGCTTTTAAGAGCTTAATTAGGGCTAGGATGAGGGCTAATTTAACAATTAAAAGTAAGTCATTTTATTTCACTTATTAGCATAAATACTACAATATTTCTTAAAAGCAGTTGTTTTTTTTTTTGATTAGGAAAATAAAGTGTCACTTTGAAAATGCAACTTTATAGCAACACCTGCTGATTTTACACTTTTTTAACTTTAAAAAAAACTTAAATTTGTTGCAGTGTAGAAAATAAAAAAGCATAGTTATCGCTCCTCAAGTTGCAAGTCTTGCTGCCCACCTCATGGTACTGATATATATGTAGTGTGAGATAAGAGTACCACCGCCACCTCCAGCTGCTTGAAATGCCTTCACATACATGGAAGTGGCTGACTGGTGGTGAATCTACTGCTGTCAGATGCCTGTGTGAGCTTGGCCTAAGGTTTAGGGTAA